>NC_140107.1:9439285-9750599 GCF_964237585.1 Gallinula chloropus
CATTGTCCTGGTCCCTTCCACTCCTGACAATGTCACTGTTTCCTAGTAAGTTGATGCATAACACATATATTAAGTTTTTCTTCTCTTGGCGTCGTACCGTGTCCTGATTCTGCTCACAGTTTTGGAGCAGGATGTCTGACATCGTGTCAGAGGATGGGCAGGAGAACATTCATCGTAGGGGAATATCTTGGCAGTTTCTAAAATGCTACTCCAGGGACAATGGTTTGTATGAGCTTATAAATTGTCTTTGGGGTTTTTTAACAGTGATATTCCAAAAGCTCCTAAACCTGAACCTCCTGTACCTGAGACTAAGGAGACTTCACCAGAGCGTAATTCAAAGAAGGAGAGAGAGAAGGAAAAAGAGAAGACTCGTCAGAGATCCCCAACTCGGTCCAAGTCAAGGTCAAGATCTCGATCTCGTTCTCCATCCCATTCTCGACCAAGGAGGCGTCATAGATCACGGTCAAGGTAGGACTTCAGTTTGTGTTGGTTATGAAGAACTGACTCTTTTCTTTGAAGGTGGCACTTCATGTTACATTCTCAGTTAAAGTATGATGCTTTTAGAGATTTTTGAGCTGTCAGTACTTCAGGCTAAATGAGAAAGGTCCATCCAATGGGTAAAGGTGTTTGAGTTGTTCTTCCTATGAGAAGATGCTCACAGTGACCAGCACTGCCTGGAGAAGGAATGCTGTACTTAACACTGAGTATGGCACTTGTTAGATAGTAGGGGTTGCGTAGCCTACTTTTAGGAGATAGGGTTGATGTTGAAGGTGTTGTATAACTTGTTTTTTACTTTTGGGGGGATTATTTTACTTATTAGTAGAGAGGTGTTGGTAAACTCCAAAGCCCTGATTGCATCTTGCTCTAAATGCAACTTTATTTTGATCCATTTGGAGAAAAGCAACTTTACGCTGAGTGCCCTGAGGATAAATTTCCTCAAGTCTAAAATTTAGATAGTTGCTTTTCATTTGAATTTTTGATTGTGACAGGTCTTACTCCCCTAGAAGGCGACCAAGCCCGAGACGGCGGCCATCTCCAAGGAGAAGGAGCCCTCCAAGGCGAATGCCTCCCCCTCCCAGACACAGAAGAAGCAGATCCCCTGTGAGGCGGTAAGGTTCCCTTTTCTGAGACAACCGAAATGTTAAACTTTGAAATCTGAAGGGCACATTACCTGTAAAGAATGAGTGTTTCCAGAATTACCTTCTCCACCTTACATTAGTGAAGTCAGGTGTATGGTCTGAGTGGTGTAAAAACCGCAGTGTCACCATTCTTAGGTGCGTTGTGGGGGAAAATAACAGTAGCTGAGCAATGATTTCTTTTGAGTTGGAGTAGTGGTGAGAATTTCCACCTTTTCAAAATCTGGCAGTTTGTTAATTTCTTCAAATGGCTCTGGACAGGGCCCAGTGTAGACTGATGTGAGATTTAAGCAAGAAAGTCCTAAGTCTTAACGCATTTCTTATTTTTTGCCCCCAGGGAAAAAAAATAAGAAGTAACTGGATTTTACTTGTTGACAGTTTTAAAATTAGGACTTCTTTCCATTACATAAAATTTTAACTTGGAATGAGTTTCTTCATGTTCTTTCATTCAAAAAACCCCTTCAAGGTCTGCTTTCTAGTGTTGGAAGTTAAATTTTACAGCATAAGCAATTGTCCTAGTGGCAAAGCTCTGGGTGGCCTTGTAAAGAAAGGAAATCATGTACTTAAATCAATGTCCAAATAGACATTTGTCCTCATAGGAACAGAATTAGTGATGCTCCCCAGCTACAGTGGTGGTTCTTTCTCAGGAAGGAACAGTTCTTCCTTCTTATGACAAAGCTTTTTTTTTTATTGAGTTTGTAAAGATGTTCCTTTCACACAGTTACTGGGAACACTGAAAAGTACCAAACATGTTTGTTGCAAGATGTACAAGAGCTCCCTTTCAGCAAATGTTTATCTCACTCAAGGTAGGGTTTCTTTTTTCCAGGTTCTCAGGAATTCTGCAGCCAAAGGTGGATTCTGCAGGTACACAATTGCAACAGAACTTGCCACAAATTTTGCCGCAGAATTCTAGAGGCCCTACCTTTTAAAAATTACCAAGTAAAGATGAAAGACTAAAACATAAGAATGAATAGCTTGATTCTGAGTTGTGAAGTTGTCTAAAATTTTTGCCTCCTGGCATAAGAACATTTTAGTATACTTGCAAACTAAACTCTTAAACAGATGTGTTCTGAAGGTCAATAAATCACGTGTGCTAACACAGAGAATTCTCTTAACGTTCCAAAAGTTAGAGAGCCCAAACAAAACTAATTGCTCCCAGGAGAAAAGCTTAGTCATAGTCTGTAGATTGACAGAAAGTAAGCAAAGGTAACACTAACCATTTTTTACTCATTATGTAGTTTTAAAATAACTGTGAAAGATTGGTTGTTACTCTTCTTTTCTGCAAACCAAGTGTTGAAGGTTGTCCATCATGTTTTGGAAGTCCTGTTTCATGTGGCTCTATACATGTGCTTGCAAACAAATGCAATTCTGTGTTCATGCTCAAACATTTCTCAAGTTGGCCAATCACAATCTGAAGTTGAATGTGATTTACAGGAGAAGACGGTCATCGGCATCCTTATCTGGCAGTAGCTCTTCTTCCTCCTCCTCTCGTTCCCGATCGCCACCAAAGAAACCACCTAAAAGAACTGTGTCCAGTCCTCCTCGCAAAATGCGAAGGCTCTCTCCTTCGGCAAGCCCTCCGAGGCGGAGGCACAGACCATCCCCACCAGCAAGTCCACCTCCAAAACCACGTCGTTCTCCAACACCCCAGCAGTCAAATCGTTCAAGAAAAAGCCGTGGCTCTGTTTCCCCTGGCAGAGCATCAGGTAATCAAGTAAAAATTTATATTCCAGCAGTATTTTCTTACCCTCTGTTTTCTCAGAGGTGGTGCCTACACTTTGTATGAACAGAAGAGTAGGCAAGAGTGTCATAAATTGCAACAGAGTTATTTGATGTTCTCTTTCAGCACCCAAGCATAAGAGTACTGAAAAAAGAGAATCTCCTTCGCCAGCACCAAAACCAAGGAAAGCAGAACTGTCTGAGTCAGGTACGGCTCTTGCTTCCCAACACCGAGTTTGGGTGGGGGGGGGGTTAATCATTAATCAGATGCATGACAATAAAAGGTAGTGGTGAAGTGCTGAACCCTCTTCATAGGCTAGCACTGAATGTGAGAGTTTTTGGAAGTACAGAGATGATCGTTTGTGTAGCCTCAAATATTTCTATACAAGGCTTCTTGGAAAAAAGCTCAGCCAGAGTGTATTCCAGCCTCAGTGTTAAGATTTAAAAACAAAAATAGTATCCACCCTTGATGGTCTACTGTAATACAACTTTGCTTCTGTCTGAATGAGGCAAATGGTGTCTTCAGTTGAAATACTCTGTCCATGTGTGTGCCTTTTCAGAAGAAGATAAAGGAGGTAAAATGGCTGCAGCAGACTCTGTTCAACAGAGGCGTCAGTACAGAAGGCAAAATCAACAGTCTTCATCTGGTATGGATGGCAGATTTCCTAAAACTGGGTTGTAGCTTACTTTTGTGGGAAATAGTTAATGCTGAGTTCAAATACTGATGAATAATCTTTGCTGTGTGCACTGCAGTGCTATTGTGAACTTAATTCTTGATTTGCCAATTAGAGTGAAATCACTTTAATTATTACATAACGAAGAATAAATATAATTTTTAAAGGTTATGGCATATCTCTTGTTAATTGGTTTATGTCTTTCAAATTTGCAATTTTAAACTCTTAGCATCATACACAAACATCATTTGTTATGGATGACTAAATCTGTTGTTGCAGTAGGTTCTTTTCTGATATTGTGGACTCATGGATACTTGAGATCAGTAAATTAACCTGGGCCAGGTGTAGGGTTTTGTCCACTTACTGTTTCTGTAAGTAACTGCAGTTCACCTTTTTAAGCTACCTGGCTAGTCAAATTTTATGTGGACAGTTAGGCTGCTGCAAATATTTTTACCCAGTCTGATGAATTTATTTCTGGCATGACTTCGACTAAGCGTTTCAGTTGAACTGCTTTTAAATAGAAGATTCCTGTTTTGCAGGAAGAGAGTAGTACTGCAGTTATTACCCTATCAGTAACTCTGTTAATGGCATCATGAGAATAACTGTGCAGAGAGTGATTTCTCTACATTTGTAGATTCTGGTTCTTCATCTTCATCTGAGGAGGAAAGACCTAAAAGATCCAATGTGAAGAACGGGGAGGTTGGTAGGCGCCGCCGCCACTCACACTCACGCAGCCCATCGCCATCTCCACGAAAACGACAGAAGGAATCCCCCCCTCGGTAATAATTTCTTAAATTGAGCTAACCAATGTCTCTTATTCCTAAATATTTAGTTCATGACAATGTTTACCTGCAATGCAACTGTCAGCAAATACACAGCAGATTTAAGTCATGCTCAGTTTGCCCAATCCTGTCAAGATTGCATTCTTGCTATGCTCACTTGTTAAGAATTATTCTGAACTTTATCTGAACATGTTCATTTTTGCCTCAAACATACATGGCAGATAGATTTGTGTTGTTTTGTCTTTCCTCCACTGCTGTCAGGATGCAGATGGAAAAGAGGTGGCAGTCACCAGTGATGAAAAGGTTGGTTAGAAATTAATCTGTTAAAAAGGATTTACATACAGAAGATCCTTTAGACAGGCTCTGTTTATTTTGTCATGGATAAGTACTTGCCGTCTTTTGTCTCTTGAACTGGCACACTCAAAGGAGTAAGGTGGGAGAAATTCAGACTGATGTGTTCCTTAATATGTTGGATCTGCGACCGCTTCACTGGCAGAAGAGAAAGGAAACAGCTGCTGTCACCTTCATTGCTCACTACTTGCTAATTCACCTAAGTGTGTAACAGCTAACGCTGCTAGTACTACTGGCATCTTAACTGATGCTCTAAATCCACTTCTATTCTTTGGGGTGTTTTTCTTACTCCATTGGCACAGATTTGAAAGGTGGGTGAGCATTACTTTGTGTTCTTGCTGCCATCGACAGCCTGGCTAGACCCTTCTGTAGACTTGAATCAAGTGATGAATATCTCCATGTTCTGGGTCACAGACAATTGGAATTTCCAAGAATCTTACTCTGTTGATTGGCGTTACTATTAGCTGACGAGTAGGGAACGCTTGCCATGTTTTTCTGGGTTTATATAGGCAGTATTGTTAGCAGTACTTCCATTTGTGAAGTTGTTTGCTCAGTGTTGATCTTGGAATATGGGAAGGTGCAGGAAACTCTCCTTGATGGGTCTATCAATCTGATAATGACCCATGTGAGCCATACATAATTAAGACCTAGCTACAATATAATTGCAGCACACATCATGATGTATGAGAGAGATTAAGTATGACTGCTTCTACAAACGCAGCTTGTTCTGATCATGGATCTTGTCAAATGCTTCTGTGTAAACCAGATTGGAATTCAAAGATATTAATCTGTTTGGCAACATGCTGACTTTACCTATTGTTGATTGTGTAAGTAAAGGTTTCGTTAGGGCAGCTGGGACACTTGAAGGCTGTTTGGTTGGTGTTTTTCTTGGCTGGTTTTAGTTGTTTGGGGGTTTTTGTATCATAAAAGAATGTGTTTTGGAGCAAACTCTCCTCTATAAATAGTGTAACTTGCTGCCATGGGGAGCAACGGCCAGTGTATTTGAAATACAACCTCAGTTCATGCAGATCATAGAATTGTATAGAATATGAAGAGCTTTGTTGCGTTTTCATTACTCTTATTTATTTCTCTATCCAGTTATTCTATCTGAATGGCTTTAAATGGAAAAAAGGAAAGTTTTCCTTTACAAAACAGCAATATTTCTTTTTATTTAAAACTCTAGGAAGGTGTGTGTTTTGAGTAACCTCCCAGAAGTCTGTTGTAAACCTTACAGAGCAGAAATGGCTCGTTTTGTGAACAACTTCAGTCCAGATAGCTGCTGCTGGTGAACAGCAACTGATTTTTCTCTGCTTTTCAAGAAATATGCATAGACCTGAAATCTAAAATTACTTGCAAGCTGTGCAAGAGTAAAATTTCATACTGTTTAATCTGATCCATCATCAGACACTGGCCGAACGCAGGTTTGGTCTGACTTGATGCTGGCATTCCCAGTCCCTCCTGTGGGTTGGATCCAGCAGTCAAGTCATTGCATGATGACAGAGGTGGTTTCGTTGGGTTAGTCTCCTGGTGGATCAGTAAGCTGGTCTGACTCATTGGATGATCGTTAAGTTCAGTGCAAGGGGAAGAACAGAAATTAGCTTTCAGGAGAAGAAAATGGGAGAGAAGCGGAGTGTGAAATTCTCATGAGTGCTGCAGTGGGCTCTGAAAGTCACGGTGAAACTGCTTGTTGTCTCACGTTCTTTAGAAAGATGAGTCTTGCTTTTCCCCACCTTCTAATAGCATTTCAGTTTGAAGTGCATGAACAAGATGAGTTTAGATAGTGAAAGCAGAAGATCAAAAAATCTCATGGCTCAGTTGCAACTTTTCTGAGAAGTGCCTTTGTCTCTTCAGTAGGAGGAGGAGAAGCCCATCTCCCCCACCAGCCAGGCGACGACGCTCTCCTTCACCCGCCCCTCCTCCTAGGCGACGACGCTCGCCCTCGTTACCTCGTCGAAGGTAGTGTGTTGGGTTTAGTTCCATTTCCAACTATGATGGTAGGAAACCAGTTCCTTGCCCTCAATGCTAGTGAGGGGAAGGTAGTTTTGCTAGTGAGACTTTGTATGGCCTGGATATCGATTGATTGCTGTATCAAGTACCAATTAACGCCCAGTGAGGTGAGTTTGGAAAAAAATGGGCAACAATACAGTTTTAAAGAATTTTTAGAGGATCTTGGGGAAAACAAACGGAGACACTTGTAACTAATTCACATGTCTACATGGCATCTGAACTTTGTTTTTCTCTGTAGGTCTCCATCACCACCTCCACGCAGACGTTCACCTTCTCCACGGAGATACTCACCACCGATACAGAGACGATACTCTCCTTCCCCACCACCTAAGAGAAGAACAGCTTCTCCCCCACCTAAACGACGGGCATCACCTTCTCCACAGTCCAAGCGCAGAGTCTCCCATTCACCGCCGCCAAAACAAAGGAGCTCACCATCTGCTAAAAGGCGTTCACCTTCGATATCTTCCAAGCACAGGAAGGGATCTCCTCCCAGTAGGTCCACTCGGGAAACACGTTCACCACCACAAAACAAAAGGCATTCACCTTCTCCACGGCCTAGAGCGTCTCATACCTCTGCAAGCCCACCACCACCACGAAGGGGAGCATCGGCTTCACCCCAGAGAAGACAGTCTCCATCCCCAAGCACTAGACCCATCAGGAGGGTGTCAAGAACGCCAGAACCTAAGAAGACAAAGTAAAAAAAATCCCTCTCTATTGTTGGTGTCTTTGTGAGGGGTTGTTTCTTGTTTTAACACAGCAGGCTCTCATATCTTGAGGTTGCTCTGTTCAGCTTCCACTGTCATAATACTTTATTCTTCTGATGTTGATTGGAAGCATCTGTTATAGTAGTGACACAGGGAGAAGCATAGAGGCTCTGTGTAGGGTTAGGAGGTGTCTTTTCAGCAACTGAGCAGGCGCAAAGTGCTTTGAGAGGAGTCTTAGTGTTAGCTTTGTTCAAATCAGAGTGAGAGCTTTTCTGACTGCAGGAAGGAGCCAACACTTTTCATAAGTGGTCATAGAATCATAGACTGGTCTGTGTTGGAAGGGACCCCAAGGATCACAGAGCTCCAACCGCCTGCCACAGGCAGGGCCACCAATCTCCAGGCCTGGAGCTACACAAGGTTGCCCAGGGCCCCCTTCAACCTGGACTTGGTCATCCCAGATACGGACCGTGTAGCGTTGTAATTTAGAGCGATGCAGCTATCACAAGCAGATAGCCAAAAGTATAGTGCTGGCTTATTCTTTCAGAGAGCAAATGTACTGAATGTATATTCACCTGGGGTTTTGTTAATTGTTACTTTTTCTTGTGTCTCTCACATCTCTAACACTAGAGTCTGAGTGTAGTGTTTCTGTTTCTAAGGGCTTCCACACCAAGTCCACGATCTGCGAGACGGGTGTCGTCGTCACGGTCCGCATCAGGGTCGCCGGAGCCAGCGCCGAAAAAACATCAAGGGCCCCCGTCTCCTACTCGATCTCGTTCTCCTTCTGCAAACTGGTCACCTACGAAAAAGGCTAAAAGCCCAACTCAGAGCCCATCACCTGCAAGGGTATTTGTTTGCTAGGAAAAGCAATACTGGTTTGGGTTACATGGAGAGTTACTTTCATAGAATCATGGAGTGGTCTGGGTTGGAAGGGACCTCAAGGATCACAGAGCTCCAACCCCCTGCCACAGGCAGGGACACCAACCTCCAGGCCTGGAGCTGCACAAGGTTGCCCAGGGCTCCATCCAACCTGGCCTTGAACACCCCCAGGGATGGGGCATCCACCCCCTCTCTGGGCAGCCTGTTCCAGCCCCTCACCACTCTCTGTAAAGACTTAGCTGCTGAACGGCACTAAGCTTATTCATGTGGGGAAAAACAATTTAAATAACTGGACTGATTTTTTTTTTTTCATAGTTTAAAAACAGTTAGTAATAAACACTTTAACTTCTGGAAGAAAAGACCATTTTGGGAGCATACAACATGAAGCAGTCTTCTTTATGCTTGGTGGTCTTAGGTACAAACTCAGGCTTATTCCTGATAGGAAGAGAGCAGGTTGTTCAGCAATCATATCTGTTTTCTTAAGGTGTTTCCTAGGGATGCTTCTATTCCTCAAACACTCCTCAGCAAAGGAGTTAGACTCCACCTGCAGTATTAATTTTTGAGAGACTTGCCTGCCATTACTACAAGGAGCACATCATGTCTGTGTGGTGTTATGTTCTGATTTCAGTGGAGACTGCAGCCATGTGTTGTGTTCTCTGTCTTCAGGATTGCTCCTGGCAGTTGATTGGGAATGTGAGTTCCTCTGGTTCTGAAGACAGTGTTGAGTTTCCTGAGCTTGGGATGTCACTCAGTCCGTTCACATTTCCCAGCGTGGCTGTGGGCTTGTTGTGTTGTGAAGCCTTGGGAATGAGTTTGTAATACCTGTTAAATTGTTTGTTACAGAATTCTGATCAAGAAGGGGGTGGTAAGAAGAAGAAGAAAAAGAAGGATAAGAAGCATAAAAAGGATAAAAAGCACAAGAAACACAAAAAACATAAGAAGGAGAAAGCTGCAGCGGCTGCAGCAACTACTGCCGTGGCTGTAGCAGATACCACCTCAGCACAGGAAGACCAGGAAGCGGAGCCAGAGCCCAAAAAGGTAGGAGTCCATAGCTGTGCTTTGCTACTTCAGTGTCCTGTGTAAGAAAAGAGATGGAGACGAATATCCTGGGCACTCTTGACGTTCTAAACAGCATCTTGGCTTCCAAAACACGACGTGTCTGTTGTTTTAGTTGCTGAGTTGCAGTGTTGGGAGGGCTGCAGCCTGGCTTAGCTCTCAGTGTTTGAAGAAATGCTTTCTCTCTCTGTTTGAAGGAGACAGAAAGCGAACCAGAAGACAACCTTGATGATCTAGAAAAACACCTGCGAGAGAAGGCCCTGAGGTCGATGAGGAAGGCGCAGGTGTCGCCACCATCCTAGGCTGAATCCTTTGATATAATGTACATTTTATTTGGTTTGTACTCAGAATTCAATTTCAAATTGCTAAATGTGTTTGAGCTTTAGAATATAACATTTGTTGTAATAATTGCTAGGTTGAGGTTCACCATGTACAAAGGGCATGGATTTACATTACAAAAGGTGTCCACAGTGTACTAGTGACATTCTTTCATTGGCAGTTGACATAATTTCATTTAGAGTGAGACTTTTTAGAAGCAGTAGGAATTTGTTTGGAGGGTTTTAAACACGACCGCCGATTCCCTAGTTCCTTTGAAATTCAACAAAAAAGCCTTTAGCATAATTTGTGAGGGTCTCATTTGACTTCTTTTGTATCCACTTACATAATGCTACTAACCTTTGTGGTTTGTAAGCTTGCCCAGGAGTAAAACCACTGCAGAACTACCCAGGAAATACATCTATTTTAATGCTTTCTACTGTTTGCCTGTATAGTCTCCATTAAAGCGACTCAAGAGTAGCAGTTTAGAATGGTACATAAATGAAAGCATGTTGTTTACCAGGACACTGTGGGTTTATATCGATGTAACACGTTGATTTGGAACACTGGAATTTCATTTGTATTTTTATGTTCTTTTTTTAAAGGGCAGTTTCCATGATCAGCAGTCCCAGAAAAGTTTCCTTCAGTTCCATAAGTTTTGTTTGTGAGATGTCGTTGCCCCCTTCATAAATCTTGTCTCGTTACGGTTCTTCTGAATGCTCGGAGACACTTTCAGAGATGTGGTCTTTGAAAGTCTGAGGAACCTGAACTTTGGATATTGTCATGTTTTCACTGTTTTTGTTTTTGGTTTTTTTTTTTAACTAAAGCTATATAAAGCTTGTGGATTAAACAAAATAAATTTCTAAATTTAAACAGATGTTGGCTATTTTTATATGAACATTTACATTTGCTAATCGCCCGCCTTTTGTACAGGGTTAAAGAATCACAGATGTGGAAACAGTATTTGAGCCAGTATGCTGGCTTCTGAAAAACTGGGGCCTCCTTGTTAACTGGCCTGGGGAGGGGAGCAGGAAAGAGCCCCTGTTAACTCAGTGAGGCTCCTGTTGTGTTTGGATCATGTTCTTGCAACGCAGGAGGAAAAAAAACTTACCTGGTCAGAGCTTTGGTAGGATGGATAAGCTTAAAACCAGCCAACAGAGGATTTGCTGGTGAGAGTTGCTTGTCACAGCCAGCAATATGATTCAAGGTCCTGCAAAAAAAAAACACCCTAACCCCAGTGGCAGGGGTTGTATTAACTTGGGTTAACGAGCTTTAGTCATGTAAATGCTGGTTGGAGTGCTCATCTAGAGAGTCCTGGTGGCTTCCTGCCTTTCTCATTGTCATATTTGAAACTTGCTGGTTTGCTCCTGTTGAATTTTTTTTAAAAAAAATTCAAGCTCTGTTCAGGAAATCAAATCAGCTCTGATATTGAGGTTCCTCTGGGAGGAGGAATGGAACGTGCTTCTGGAAACTTCTGTCCTGCATCTGAAGTAGATGTGACGTGTGCAATTGAGTGTAGATATTGGATTAGTCTTTTTACCTGTCATCATGTAGGGTTTCCAGGTAAACCAGGTATTCTGTAGATACTGGGTGGAAGGGGATATCTTTATCCTTCTGCACTTCCTTATATGCTGAATCTTTTGTTTCTTTGCCTAAGTATACGTTGTATGCGAAAGTGCTTGTAAACTTAGTTCAACAAGACTTGAATGTTGAGTTATCTGTTATTAAAGGTGTATAATAAATTCCAAGAACCTTCTGGACAAATCCATTTAAGAAGTACATCTGAGTGAATTTGGTGCTTATGAGACTACAGAACTGCACGATGCGTTGTGCCACTCTGCCTTGTTCTCTTTTCCCTCCCTGTGTGTTGCTTGGCAGCACAGATGATTCTGAACTTTAGCTGTAAAAGGTTGTACATGTGTGACCTTCCCCAGGAGTTAGTGCCTCATTCTTCATAATCCCAATCTTCCTTTCATCTGGGTTTCCTGACATCTGTGTGCCTTTTCATTTTGGGACTATAATAGAAGTTGTTTAAAGAAGTTCAGCCCCCGAGTCACTGGCTGCTTATCTTCCCTTACACCTGCTTTTCATCTTCTGCCTCCAGGATGGCCCTTTGGTCCTGGCTGTCCCTGTTCTGGGCTGGACCTCTGCAGGTCTGCCAGGGCTTCCCCACCTTTGCTCTCCCTTGGAGTTGCCATTGTTGGGTGCTCCCTCCTTCTTTTCTTCAGTAACATCTATCCATAAAAAATGGTACAAGTTTTAAAAGAGCAATGAACTCTCTTTCTAAATTGTATTTAATACTTTAATTCCTGACCTAGCTGTGTGCTCAGAACCCTGTCAGACAATAGCTGAGCCTTCTCCTCAGCTGTTGCACTGCCCTTGCTGCTCTGAAGTCGGTACAAAGTCACCCTGCTGTGTCTGCACTGTGCAGCCTTGTCCTGGTGAACTGTTGACACCCATCCCTGAATTCCTTCTTGATCTCTGCCATTGACATCCCATCCTCTGAACCTGTCTGATCTGTTTGCAGAGTCTTGGCTAACCTTTATCTCTTGTTTTGCAACCCGTTTATTTGCCTCCTGTAGTTCAGAAAGTAACCGAATAGGTTGGCACATGGTAGAACCTCTGGTGTGTGAATCTCGCTCTGTTTATCCTGAAGTGCTGTATGTTTGCTCATTAATCAAGGCTCCCTTCCTGAAATGTCAGGTACATGGGTTTGGATAAGTGACTTGCTGGAATAACTATATCTAACTGCAAAAAGATACATTAAAATTTAATCTGTCTGTATAACTTAGATGAAAATGAGTCCACAGGGCCGAACGTCAATTTGAAGTGACTCAGTGTCAGGTCAATATCTGTGGTGCAGAATAAAGACAGATGTGTTTGTTATGTCAACAGGTGGGACAATAGCAGGGCTGGGTGCAGGACTGAGGCTGATAGAAACTCTGTGTTGGATTAGTAAATCTTTCCACTTGTGTGACAGCAGGCATCTGCCCTGGGAATGCTGTGGGCAGCAGCTTCCTGAGCTTCCCTACTGCAGTTGTTCACCCTGAAACTAATCCCAAAATGGCCTTAGAACTGTGGATGGACTAACGTGGGAGTGCCAGGTACTCCCTGGAAGGCAAGTAATGGTGCTAGGGCCGAGCCCTGTGCTTGGAGCTGTAACTAAAATTCAGCACATTAAAGCTCTGCTGTGGTCATCTCCACATCATCTGACACAGGAATCCTCCTGGCAGCCTGGAGCAGAGTGGGAGCGGGGCTGGTGCCGGCTGTGCTGGGAGGAGCAGCAGGATTGAGTTTGGTTTTGCCTGTTGTGTCATAACTTCTGTTTCAGTACAGGATCACCTGCTGCTCAAACCTTGCTGGGTCTGCTCAGAGCGGGTGTGACACGTCACGTAAGTACCCAGCCAGGCTCTCCTGGCACCACTCCAGTCCCTTCAGCAGGCACCGGTGGGTGAGGGAGACCTGGTGCTCCCTGGTGTAACCCTCCCTGTGCCTTGCCAGCTCCCTTTGCTTCACTCCCTTTCCCTCTTGCTTCCCTCCCCGTCACGCTCACAGAACTTCCCTGTGGAATGGCTTCTCTGACCAGGTCCCAGTCCCTGTAATAAATTACCGTGAAAGTAGAACGTGTCTTTATGGCTGATAAAAACACAATTAAGTCTGACAACAATGGTGCAGACTGTTGTGTGTTTCCAGATTTCAATCAGCAGTTTGACTTTTGAACTTTACTTCAGCTCTCTTAGGAGTTCAGAGAGGTAACGGCTCCAGCCTGTTCAGTGAGCAGATGGAGATGGTTGCCCAGGCCGACTGGCGATGGATGATGTCCTGTCACAGGGACTCTTACTTGAGCTCTTTTAGTCTTGGGAATCTGATGCTCAGTTGCTTAAAGCACAGACCAAATGTTGCCTCTTGAATGTGATGCACAAACCATTTCTCTTGTAGCACCATCCTTGTTTCAGGCGAGGTTCTGCTCAAAGGAAAGGGACGTTTTCTCTTGTTCAGCTTTAGTTCTGACTTGACTCAGCATATCCTTCTAGTAAGAGAGAAGCTCAGCTCACATCCATCATCCTTAAAGATCTTACAGGTAACGTGATAATCTGTGTTTGCTTCCTTGGTTGCCTGGAGGCAATCGCTCTGCAAATACCTGGGCAGGTTTGTTCTACGCCCAGTCCTGCACGTGGGTTGAGCTTGGGAACACGTCCGGGAAGAGTGGGACTGCATTGAATTGACCTTAAAATAGCAGAAGACCCACTCTGCAGCTGGAGGTGCCCTGACTTTGTTCAGAGGGATGGTTCTTACTGTTTTACTCTCTTGGTCAGCGATGTGGGGCTGGTTTGCAGGGTTGGGTGAGGGGAACTGACGCAAGCGGGGTGCTCTGTGGGTGACTCGGATGCAGCTCAAGATGTTCAGAGGGATTCAGCCCAGAGGGTTGGGGTGGTTTTACCATTAAAGGAATTTATTTGGGGTTTTTCTGTGGTTATTGCAGGGCTCTGTCTTTGGGATGTCCTTAAAAAAGTGGAGACGGGAGCTGGCTGGGAGCAGGAGGGCAGAATGGTGGGGGGAAAGGCAGCCTCTAACTGCATCTCCCCATCTAAATCAGAGTGAGATGTCAGCATGGTTTAAGAAGAATCACTGTTTCAAATCATATCCGTTAGAGTCTAATTTATAGCGACCTTCTGAAAAGTGACTCAGCATAAAAGCTTTCAGAGGAGGACACAAGAACCTGGGCGTGAAGCCTCCTTTTAAGAACAGGGGTGTGTGGAACTTGACTCTGTGACCCAAACACCACGAGCTTTGGGTGTTGTGCTGACAGAAAAGTGTTAAAGATGTTTCTAAAATAGTCTTTTAAGTTGGGGTTCTTTGGTGCTGAGAAAGTTTTAATGTCTTTGTGCTGCGAGAAGGGAGTAGCACTCATCCTAACCTTTGCCCTGTTTGCTGATGCAGCACATGGAAAAAAACATTGATGGCTTTGACAAAGAAAAAGAGTTAAACCTACCCAACTTTACCAAAACTCTTAAATTCTGCACCATGTGAGTGTGCAGGGACTGTGCATCACGTTTACCAAAACCAGCCTCAAATTCAGAGTCAGGAAATGACAGAACTGTAAATCACAGGCTGAAAGGTCACACAGGTGCCTTCTCTAAGAAAAATGAGACCACAACTGCAGAATGGGATAAAACAGAGTAATTGAAAAGATGCTTCTTGTCTGCTTATTTAAACCAGAATTAAAGTTAGTCATTTGAATAAATTCAAGCAGGCTAAGAAGGAGCATTGGTTCTGCCCCTCCCTTCTGGAGCAAGGTAGAGCCAGGAGCTCGCAGCCCGATAGTTCTGTGGCTGATGCTGAAGGAAATTTGGGGCTGTTGGAGGCAAGACAGCAGAGGAGCTGGGGACAGCCTCAACCTTTCAGGTGATCTCTAAGTCTGGACTAGCAAAGCTGGCTCCAGCTGGTGTTCAGAGGAGCCAGTCCGTTAAATTTTCAACCTTTGCTTTTACCTGTATCTCACTTGTCAGGATGAACCGAAAGCTGTTGCTTAAGGGAGAAGGTTCACAGCCAGTTTGTCACAGAGCTAAAAGTACAACTGGAAAAGAGGGGTTTTTTCTTGCCTCTTCTTTGTCTTTGTTTAAGCCCAAGAGCTGCAGTGTGCTTCCTGGGAGCTTTGCTGCTGTCCCTGAGCAGCAAGAGGGTAAGGCACAGAGTGTCCCAGCGAGGGGAAATGCTGTGAAAATATTTCCTTAGCTGGGAGTGTCGTATTTTATAATGGGTCGTGCCCGACTCCCTGGGAAAGGTGGGTCAGTGTTTGACGCCCTGATCTGGCTGGGTGAAACTGGGATTAAAGGGCAGGGTGACTCACAGTGACGGCAGCCACCTTTGTGCCATACGCACCCATTTGTTTAGCAAAGTTTTGCTTTTGTTTTCTGCAGAGGTGGTTTGGGATAACCTCAGCCATCAGCGCTGCAGGAAAGCAGGCGCTGGCTCCCGAAGCGGGACCGGTGCTGGGAGCACAGCTCCCCGGCAGCTCGGGGACAGGCTTTGCCACTGGGGATGGATGGCACTGAGCCTTTAGTGCCAGGGGTTTTAATCATGAAGTAATTATCTCTACAGTTTGTGTTGTGGCAGATTCCCCAAGAATGGTCGTTTCCTTACGCAGGATCAATCCCTCGGGGTTCACACGGGCTGCACCCAGTTGTGTGGGACCACAGAGGGGTTCACAGCCCGGGATGGAGGACGGGAATTGTTTCTAACTCCCACATCTGTTTCCGCAGCCAGGACACGCTGCCACGCTCCGTGTAACGAGTTAAACAGCAGAAGGGATGTGGGGGGGTCTGGCCGCCTGCTTCCTCCTACACAAAGGCAGGATGCCGTTGCCCCTCGAGCCATCGCTGGCGAAATCAATGGCGCCTTTGTGCGCAGCGCTGAGCCCAGCCGTGTGCGGTGGGAGCAGCTGTCACCCCGCAGGAGAAGCGAGATGAGATGGGAGCAGGCAGGAGCCGGTGGCCCAGCCATGAGGGCTGCAGCGCTGGCACCCAACAGCGATACGGTGTGAGATGCAACCTGCTCAGAGACCGATAGCGCCGTTGCATTAAGGTAATAAATCCAGGCGCAGGAGAAGCGGGGAAGGATGGGGTCGAACAAAAGGTTGGCTGCTCAGGTTGCTCTTCCTGGCTGTGTGAGAGGAGTGGGGCCGGTCCATGTACATTTACATGTCTGCTAATCCCATGTCTGCTAATCCCAGGCAGGGGCAGGTGATGCTGTGAATCCCAGCCTGAGGCATTCTGCATCCTTTGGTTTTACTTAGGCCTTTTCTGTGTTATTATTCCTCTTGTCTTGGGAAAGCAACTCTGGGGAGAAAGAATTGTTCAACCCCTTGGCCAGAGCTTTGTGTTAAACCTGGGGGCAGAGCTGCAGCTCGTGTAAATTGTTGGGGCTACACTGAAACAAGTGGAGTTTTGGCTTCCAAACTCAGCTCGGGGACGGCGCCTGGAGAGAAGCTTCAGCTCGCGCGGCCGGGCTCACCACAGCACGTGTGTCACTTATCTGCTTGGCCAGAGCTTCCTTTGAGGTTTCTCCCCACCCCTGACCTGTGCTGATGCCGTGTCCGGCTCCGGGCTGTCCCCAGCAGCACAAACCTCAGCTGCCTTTGTGGCCTCTCGCCCTGGCCCAGCCTGTGTGGCCAGAGAGCTGAGTGTCCTTGGTGTGACAGGCTGAGCCTGAGCCCAGGCGCTGCTGAGGGGATTTGGCTGGGGATGGGCAATAGATTTTTGTAATTCCTCATTCAGGTTTTAAAATTTCAAACTCTTTGTGAATAACCCCCCATATTTCCCCTCTCCTGGAGGGGGGGAATGCACCCATTAAAAATTGCTAGTCTTTCCATCGGCTGGATTTTAATTCAACCAGTGGATTTGACTACTGAGGTGAAAAAAATCACCTTTGTCAGTGCCATGATATTTTTTTAATGAGACAGAACTGGTTTGGCACCTTTCCAGCTTATTAAAATCCGTGCGAGCCCGCGTGCACTGGCGCAAGGGGACGAGAAGGGGAAATTACATTAAGTGCATGATTGGCAAAACAAAATTGAGCTCTTTCTTATTTATTTTTGAATCTATTACAGGCATGTGAATGAATCCTTCTATTATTTATGCAGGAGGATAAAGGGAGCCGTTCTCACCGCTGCGGGAGGAGGCAGACTGTGCTTTCAACTTCAACTCTTCTTTCCAGACGGGGAAAGCGGACACCTCGCTGTTATCCAGGACAGAGGGAAGTGAAGGTAGTTGGGTGAAAAGGGGGTGACCCAGGGGTTTTATGGGCGATGAGGGAATTACTTGGGAGGAGAGCATCTCCAGGGGCACGGGGCCTATGCCAGGGGGCACCGCAGGGTAAATCTCTCTGTTGAATAAAAGCCCTTCACCCACCCAAGGGCCATCAGACTATTTCAGAGCACCCGAAGAGCTACGTCACTCCCGCGGCTCCGGACCCGCTGCCGGGGCTGCTCTCCAGCCGTGGGGCTTTACTACAGCACTCACGCCGCGCGCACGGAGCACCTTGTCTCAAGGTCGGCCGTGTTGCCAGTGGGGACTTGGTCCTTCTCCAGCTGCTGCTGCCTTCCTCCCTGCCCTCAGCACAGCGTTCAGCGCCTTCCGCTGCTGGCTGCAGCAAATGTTAATCTAATTTACTGTTCTGTGTCCTTCTCTGGGTGTTTTTCACTGGGGGAGGAGGTGGGAGATGAACTTGGTCCTGAGCTGGGGATGCTGACTCACTGTGTGAAGCTGGGTAACTCACGAGATCCCTCCTGCCTCAGTTTCCCCATCATAGAGGGGCTTTACACTCCTTGCAGGCATACTGAAGGTTCCTCTTGATGAAATACTGGGCAATGCTTGTGCTGTCAGCTGCTTTCTGATGTCTGGAGCTCTTTTGGCAGTTAAAGAGCTGACTTTGCTGTGGCGAGGCCAGGGAGCCCCTGAGAAAACCACAGGGCTTCAGGTTCATTCATTCTATTAACACTTTCTCTAAAGACCCCGTGGGGCTGGTGCCAGATCCCAAACCTGGGTAAGGGGAGGGACAGACAAGAGGAATGAGGATTTAGAGCTGCAGGGGTAAGAGCAAGTGGCAAAACCAGCACCCCCATGGCTGTCCCCAAAACGTGTCTGGCAGCAGGCCATGCATGGGACAGGCTGAGGCTGGCCAGAGTGGCTGCAGCTCCTGGCCATGGCTGCAGCCCCTTCACTTCGTAGGAGCCCAGAGAGCATCTTCCAGTGATTGTGGCACAGAAGAACCATGGGGCTGAAGAGGTTATGATTAAAATTGCAAAATCAAATACCCTGCATTCAGAAATACCAGAATTGCAGCCTGAGCAGGTCGAGCCTGAGCAGGTGCTGCAGATAACCAGCTCCTGGAAGGGGAAGATTGGGGAAATGTTTGGTTCTGCCCTGTGGGAGGTGTCGTTCTTCCTGTCTGCAGGGCAAACGTGGCTCCAGCAAGGGCTGCAGCTGCTGCTGTGAGTCTCTGAGTTGTGACTCCAGAGGTTTGGTTCAGATCTCTGTCCTGCTGTGGGCACATCGAGGCTTTGGGATGTCATTCCTTTGGCACCGCTGTGTCGCTGCAGGGTTTGAAGAAGGTGGAGGAGTTTCTGTCGCTGTGTTACAGAGCTGCCAGCATTATACATGCTGCTGCAATGCAAAGAATTTTATAAAAAAAGATTGTTTCTAGGCCCTGGTAGAACGGTGAGATCTTGGCTGCAGGTCCTGACCATGTTTCCTTTGCTTTCTGGAGTCTTTTGAAAAAAAACAAACCCCAAAGATCTGGCTCCTTCCACCATGACTCAGATCAGAGGAAATAAAATCAGCGTCCATCGTGTCACCGCCTGAGTCAGCTCCGTGTTAGTGCCGTTAGTGTGGAGCAGGTTGGCTCCCTGATGGATTTCTGGCTTTGTTCTCATGGTGTTCTGGGGAGGTGCGAGGTCACATCAGCGTCCCACTGCCAGGTGGGCCTTGGGGGTGAAATGTGCCCAGAGCGATGGTTTGGGTGCTTCCAAGAGCTGCTGAGGGACTTCATGTGTCGGGCTGCAGGAACAGCCAGAGCCGCTGCCAGGTGAAAGGGGCGGAAAGGGGCCGCCGAAACGGCACCGCACCATAAAGGGGCTTTTGTGCTGACAGCAGGGGGGGTGTTACCCCAGCGCCACATCCAGATCCAAGGCTCGTGGTGGGGGCACTGGAGGACACTGATGTTCTCCTTGCCTGGGGCAGGACACATGTCTCCCCCAGGGCTAGAGCCAGGACCTACTCCCCCTTGCACATTCTGGCCCTGGGAACAGGGAAGTGCTCAGGGAGATGCTCTGGCGTGATGGTCCAGCACTGCCTGTATCTCCCAGCCCGCATCCTGCCCACCCACCCCAGGGCTGCACCCAGTTCTGACAGGTGGGGGCAGAGCCCATTTCACTCCCAGCGTGCAGTATGGCAACAAAGAGACCCCAGACCCTGGGTGCAGGTTGAGTTCACACGTAGTGCAGTGAAATGAGCTGTGGCTCCTCGCTGCAGCTTTGCTTTGTCCTCCCCCCTTGCTGGCTCCCAGCCCCACACACCGTCCCATGTCCACACGGCAACCCCTCTGGAGCAGAACGCAGCCCCCTTGGCTCCTTCCAGGGCTTCTCCCCTGCTTGAAGCTTCCCTATGGGGCAGAGAATGTCAGTGCTAGCTTTGCTGAGAAGAAAACACATGGAGTGGTTTGTGTTGGTAAAGGCATCGGTCTTGTGAAAAATTGGGGTGGATTATCAGGTGTCCCAGGCTGATAGCAAGCTTTTGGATCAGGGAAGCACGGGGATAAAGAGGTTTTGGTGATGGATTTGGGGGTTTTGTTGGCGTTTTTTTTGTTCTGATTTTATCCTGCACCCAGAGAGAAAATATTCTGGCTTTGTGTCATTATGTTAATTGGGCTGATGCTCTGCAGATGCTGTTTTCAGGCTGATGAAAGATGGGGAAGGGGCTGGTGCTTCCACTCTCTGCTCACACACAATGCAGCACATGGGACACGAGAGGCTGTGGGTGCTGCGGGCTGGCTCTCTGCACCGTGGCTTCCCTGGGGGTCTTTCACAGAACTTGCAGCCCATTAAGAAGCCACATCAAACAGCATTTCTTCCATTTACCCATCGTGACAGAAGCCAGTCTGCAGTGTTGACACCCAGCTGGGAGCTGCTGGGATATAATGGGAAGAGTTCATTAGAGGCATCCCCAGCTACTGGTGACTTTCCAGCTTTTCAGATGAGAGAAATTCAGCAGGAAAGCTGGGTGGTGGCATTCGATCGCGGTGCTTCAGGGTAGTGTGGCCCATTGAACCATTTACTCAACTGAGCCTGGGCAAACTCAGTATTTTCATCTTTTGAGAAGCTGTTTTTAATTCAACTGAGCCAAGTTATCACTGCAGGTCTTTGAGTGACCCAGAAACTAACCTTAAAACAACCAGTGACCTTAACTTATTTACTTATAGGCAACTTCTATACATAAGGGTGGGGAAACAGAGATTTTCTTTAAGCACACACAGGAAACTGCATCCTCCTTTTTCCCAAATAAATTTTAAAAGCAGAACTGAAATAGATTTTGGGGTTTTTCTTGAAGGAACTCCTGGTGTGTGTGTGTGTGTGTGTGTGTGTAGTGCTGCCGTAGGGATGTGTCCTGGGAGGTTTCCCCGTGCCCAGACTCGGCTCTGGCTCCCTTTATGCTTAGCTGAGGCTCGAATTTTGCATCTTGGTCCTTACCAGGTCCCTTTGTACAAAAAAGTGAAGCTGAAATCTTTTTTTCCCTGAAGCTGCCAGTAGAGAAAAGGTTGGCATCTGGATTTTAAAAGTAGGACAGTGGGAAATACACAGAGAGGCGACGAGAGGCATGGCAACAGTCTCGGCTGAAAGAGGAGAGTCAGGCATTCAATTACTCGTGTTGTATGTGTGGTCCTGAGAGCCAACTTTCCTTTTCCCCTCCTTGGATATCACCTTCACAAGCGGGCAGCTGCCAAGCAGTTTAACTTCCCCCCACCCTGTGTTTCAGCAACACTAAAGGAAGGGAGGTGAAAACTCTGCCTGTGTCAGCGTTCCCGGAAACCTGCCCCCACCGTGCCTCCATGGAGGGGACCTAAGGCAGCCCAGGGAAACCTGCAGACAATGCCTGCTTTGTCTCTTTCCCTTCTCCTCGGGCGCCGTGAGATGCTGAGTCCAAACATTTAACCACAAAATGCATTAATTACCGTCCAGCTCCCTGGGGTAAGGACCATATGCCAGTAACCAGAAGAAAAAAGCAGCGTGCTATTGCATGGAAAGTACATCGATTGTTCAATGACTCCAAGCTGCAATTACCAACACCAAAAGTTCTTGATTAACGTTTCTTAGAAACATTCAGTCCTCCAACCTGCAGCTCGGAGCTGCCATCCCTTGGACCACACAAAAGAGGAGCAACCCAGAAATTGTGGGATGAAGTCAACTTCCCATGTGAGGACACGATCTGCAGCCTCTGCTCCTGTAATTCCGCCCCATCCCACAGCATAGAGCTGGTTTCCACTCTGGTTTTCACCAGTGTCAGATGTTAACACCGGCTCTGGTTCGATGCAGTGCTGCTCCGCTTCAGCGCCTCGTGGGACCAGCTCCGTGTGCCCGCGGTTAATGCTAAAATTTGGCACCCGCCTGGGATGAAAATGAGCCATCTAGGGACAGCTGGCTGGGAGCTACAGCAAACTGCAAACAGTCTGACACAAGCAGAAGTTGTATTTCCCCCGCACTCCTTGTAAATCTGGCAGGCTAACACCCTCCGAGCAGCTTCAGGAACAACAAGCGCTGCTCAACAGAGGGGTAATAAAATATGGATGGGCAATATCGGTGTTAAAAAATACTCCATCCTAGCTGGTGGGTGATGGAGCGAGCCCAAAACCTCGCCTGGGGTGTGGGTGGGAGGCTTTGGGGAGCTGGAGCTCGTGGGGTTACTCTGCTAAAGGGGCAGCACCGCCTCTGGGACCACGTTACGTGGTCTCTGGCTCTGCGGCCGCTGCTTTTCCGCTTCAAATCTCCAGGGAAAGACTCTGCAGCATCCCAGCCTGCAGACCAGCCCAGGAACCCGAATTAGCACTGGAATGAGAATGTTGGTATTTTTAAACCAGGGCGCGTCGTTTCTGTCTTTTAATAGGTGTCTGTGGGCAGGTTCTTCTCACAGCTTCCCTCACCACAGCCTTGAAGAGCCGTAAGGAACCCGACTGCCCGGCCAGGCGCTGGCTGCCAGCTGTGGCCAGCACTGGGTGGTCCAGCGAGCTGCCATGCTGCATCCTGCCTTCCAAACCCTCCTCTTCTCAAAGCAGTTTAACAATGCTCAGAAGCCCTCTGGTTTTGAGGGATATGCCTCTGGTCTTGATGACCTGCACGCAGAGCTCCTCCAGAGCCTGACAAACTCCCCTTAGAAATAAGGAGTCATTTCTGAACCCCGGGGTCAATGCAGCAGCAAATTCCACCTGCTAAACATGCCCAGCGAGGGCCAGGGCAGGAGAGTGTTGGCTTCGATATCTTTAGCATCTGATTCCTCCAGTTTCAAAAGCACTTGGAAAGTTTGAGATGGAAAATTGCTGCAATAAAGGCCAAAAGGGCTGGAGAGGTGAAGCAGTAATACACCGGTTTGTTGTTCTGCCAAATAGAAACAAGGCTTCTCAATGCAGCATAAAATAATACAGAGGGAACAACCTACTGATCTAAGCAGAGGTGGGGGGGGGGGGGTCAGAATCTCTGACTAGGTGCAAATCCAGCTTTGAATGAGGCATTTAACTTCTGTGCCTCATTCCTCACAGCTGTAGAAGATGGGTAATGCTTCCTATGGATCTTTAGGAGGGCTGATTGGTTATTTTGTAAAGCTGGGCCAAATTAATTGTAAGTAATTCTGTTGAAAAAAAACAACCAACCAACCCTCCTCTTGGAGAATAACAGAAGGGGCAATTACAGAGCTAGGAAATAATGGAGAGCTTGCAATGTTCAAACCTGTTCTGAGCATCATTAGGTTTTATTTGGCTGGGATGAGGGGCTTGGTAGGTGGCAGCTGGAAACCAGGCAAACGTCATCTAAAAGTAAAATAACTGCAAAGATGTTAAGCACCAGGCGAGGCTGTAAATGAAATAAGCTATTAGCTCTGCGAGGTAACAGCAAGCAAACTCTTTTGTTAGAGAAGAAATTCGGTGGCAGTGAGGAAATCACAGCCCCAGCAGCTCCTTTGTGTGGCTGGTAGAACACGACAAAGCCCCCAGAGCCTCGCAGACCTCAAACTTGTTGCTTTACACCCACCTTCGGTGGCACCGTGGGAGAGCTATTGGAACTCAACCCAGCGCCGGTTCAGAAGTGGGCGGTTCTCTGCTTCGGGGAGGGTTAGGAAGTATTTAAAGGTTTACGAAACCCTGTGGGTTTTGGCACTTTGGGCAAAGGAGGATGGAGAAGCACAGAGAGGAAGGCTTGGTCCTCAGCTGAGCCGGGGCGGGGGGATCTGGCTCAGTGCTCCTTATCCTGCGCTGCTCAGCCCTGGTTCACAGGACTCAGCTCTTGCCTGTCCCAGCAGAGATGAAACAAGCAGCAGAGGATGACAACTCTGCTGCCAGCGTGCTGCAATGGCCTTCCAAGCTCTTCACCAAAAGGGTTATCGGGCACTGGACAGGCTGCCCAGGGAGGGGGTTGAGTCACCCCCCTGGGTGTGTTTCACAGACTGGGAGATGAGGTGCTCAGGGATGTGGTTTAGCACAGGACAGGAACGGTTGAACTCGATGATCTCAAAGGTCTTTTCCAGCTGTGGGATTCTGTGAAAACGTGACTCTGAAGCCCCAAGCCTGCTCCTCGTGGCAGGTTTCTCTGACAGTGCCATTTAAGGTAAACACTTTTTGCTTCCATCTGTCCCACCCACATTCTAAAGACGGTGTCCTTTGTGGGACAGGCTGCAATTAATTTCAGGGTGGTTATCCAGGGAGGTTCCTGGATAGGGCTGGACCACACGATCCTGCCTTGCTCCCAGATTGGTTTGGTCACAGTGACACACAGATGCCCAATTTAGACCGTCCCACCCTGTGAATCAGTGAGATTCCTTGGTCTGTCTGTAAAACAAAACTGAGTCTTCCACCGACTCCCAGGGAGTCCCCTGAGCTGAGGAGAACTGTATAGAAACTGTAAGAATGGGAATAAAGAGGACTTTGGCCAGCCTTATCAGCACTGGGAGACGGGCTGACAGTTTTTCCTGCTCTAGACGAACAATCCAAGGACATTCAAAGATGGCATTTGCTTAAAGACATCCGGTTATACAGAGCTGATGGGTAGTAAAATGCCTGGAGAGATACGAGCTTTTGTTATTCCCACTGAACGCTCCGTTGGGTAACCATTTCATCCGGAGCCATTTCTGGCTGCTCGGATGCATTTGGGTACAAATTACAGGTTGGCTCGTCCCAGCGCCGGGTCACAGACGGCATTAAAGCTGACAAGGCGGGGAGCTGCCTCTGCAAGTCGTTCAGTGCCACCTCGGGGTATCCCACAGAACCCAGCACGTCCCACCTTGGGAACGGCTCTGCAGAGACGTTCGGGTGCAGCCGAACTCAAGACGATTCAAAATAAAGAGTCTGAGCTCCCGAAAAACGGGAGGACTGGGAGGGAGGGCGGGGGCTGCCGAGGCATAAAAGCCACTCTGTTCACAACGGCTCCGGCTCCGCCGGCGCGAAGTCGCATGGGGAAAATGTGATTGCAGGCTGTGTGCTGCCTGCTGCTATTTCGGTGAAAGGACCTGGGGAAAAAGGGAAAGCGGTTTAATTTCATTCCCACCCAACCCTCCTGCGTATTTTTCTGTCCAGCTCCTCAGTCCCTGACCGTAACAGCGAGGCAGAGAGCGGGCTGGAAACACTCCTCCCTGCCTCTGGAACAGACGTTCCCCCAGCCAGGAAGGCAGCTCTTTCTGCCGCTCTGGCCCAGGCACTCGCCGTGTGGTGGGACCCCGGGGAGGGAAGGGTCTAGTTTTGGGGTTGATTCCCACGGGCGAGGCAGGCTGCAGCTCCGGGGCCGAGGTGGCAGGCGGGTGGACGGACAGACAGACAGACAGACGGACACCCCTCGAGAGGGACCCCGACTCCCTGCATTGGCCTGGTGGCGCCCACAGAGCTGCAGCCTCCGCCAAGGCCAGGCCCAAGCAGGCCGCTCCCAGACGTTAGGTCATCGGGCACCGCACCAGGAGCCGGCAGCGCCCTCCGCCTGCCTCAGCCCGGGCGTCCCCCCACCGCCCCGGGGGCGTTTCCCGGCGCTGCCCACCGGGACCCCCTCCCCTCCCCGCCCTCAGGCGGCACTGCGCCCCGGGACTCGCCACGGAAGACCCTGCCCCTCAGCGCTTGCTCCGCCCTTTGCGCTGGCCCCGCCTGAGCTGCTGGGGCTTGGGCGGGCCAGGCGAGCGGAGCCGTGAGGCGTCGCCGTCCCGGCTGGCAGCGGCGGGTGAGGCGAGAGTAGGCTGGAGCATGGCGCTGTCCGTGCCGGTGAACGGGCTGAAGGATGGCGACAAGGAGCCCGTCATCGAGCTCTTCGTCAAGGTAGGCGGCGGGGCGGGGAGGTGCGGTCCGGTCCGGTCCCTGGTGGCGCCCCCTCCCCCAACCGCCGTTTTCCCGCCCGCTCCCGCCCGGGGGGCTCCAAGTTTCCCTCCCCGACTTGCTCGGGGTCGCTCCTCCCTGGCGGGCTGGAGCGGGAAATAGGGGGGGCTCCGCCTTCAGCACCCCTCTCCCCGGGTGCTCTCGGGGCTCCCCCCGCCCTTAACCCCCTTTCCCCTCGCCGTGCGGAGCGCGGGGACCCCCCTTTCAGCCCCCTCCCAGCCCGCCGGGGCCGAGGCGGGGCGACGGGCGGGAGCGCCGGGCTCTTCTGAGAGCGGCTTCGGGCCGGGCTGCAGCCGACGCCCCGTCGTCTCTCGCCGCGGTGCGGGGCTGCCGTGCACAAAAGGGCCCTTCGGCGGGGAGCCGAGGGAGGGAGGGAGGGAGGGCGTGTGCCCGGCCGGGGAGGGAGCCGGCGCTGGAGCCGGAGCGAGGGGTAACGCTGAGCGCGAATCAGTCACTTCTTCGGAGGGGAAAGTGGCTGCGTGCGCTTTGCTGGAAGATTCTTTGCCGAGAGCAGACGGTGCGGCCGGGGCGCGGCAGGACGGAGGGCGGCGGAGGCAGGGAGCAGCCCCTCGCCCCCCTCCCTCCCGCCCCGCTCGGCTCCGCATCCTGCTCCCTGCTGAGCCCTGGAAGTAGCAAAACACGAGTTACTTTTCTCTTGGTCCCCTGCCGAAGAATCCTGCTCCCCCCGGCAGGAACCGAGCGCGTAAACGCCTCGCCGTTTATTTATTTATTTACTTATTCCCACCCCTCCTCCCTCCCCAACTGGGAGAATGAGGGAAGAATGAGCATGTGTCGTTCTGCCCTTATCTGGCAGGGGTACAATACGCTGTCCCCACATGTTTTGCATTCGCCTATTGCTGTATGATGCAACATTTTGCATCCTTCTGGGCGCGATGCAGCATCTTCCTTCTCCTCCGTATCAGAGGTGCAGAGAGAGAGCCCTGCTGATCTTTTCTCTGCTTAGACG
This sequence comes from Gallinula chloropus, assembly GCF_964237585.1. Classification (NCBI taxonomy): domain Eukaryota; kingdom Metazoa; phylum Chordata; class Aves; order Gruiformes; family Rallidae; genus Gallinula; species Gallinula chloropus. The sequence continues at coordinate 9,465,983 of NC_140107.1, forward strand.
TCCTCTGAAGGGGAAGCCTCTGTAGGAACAAAGTATTTTAATTCTTCAGGAGAAGTTTCTTTCGTGGTGGTGAGAAAGTACTGGAAAGCCTTCATCTGGCATCTCGGGAGCCGCTTACTCTAAAAGCCAAGGTGACAAACATGAAAATTTCCAGCGGGTTTAGGTACAGCTTTGCAAATGAAGCTATTAGATATAGATGTTACTCAGTAAATCTCACTCTCGAAAAGTTTGATTGTTTTTCCCCCCCATTTTGGGCTCTTCAGTAGCCTCACAAGGCAGTAACAGGAGCCAGGGAAAGCACTCTGCAGTGGAGGATTCCAGACCTGATTTTACTCAGGATATTTAGGTTCTTAGCGCAGAGGTTAGAACTTACTAGTACAGCAATTAAGTTACAGATTAGTTTGAATTATTTATAGCAGAACTTCTTTAATCTAGCGTGCCAATTTACCTTCATCTGTCCTAAAGTTCATTGCCCAATTTTTCTTATTTTTAAAGAAATCAGAGCAGTGATCAGTGATTGATGGCAGAATTAATCAGGGGCAGGGGAGGCAAGCTTTGTGGGTCTGTTTAAGGGGGATATTTTGTGCATGAGGAGTAGCATGGAAGAAGATGTAAAATTCATTGTGAGAAAGGTGTATTGATTCTGATTAAATTACTGTTGGACCAGTAAAGTTGTTGGACTGTATGAAATGAGGAAAGCAGTGAATTTTTCTGTCCCTCTCAGTTGAAATGCCTTTATTGGTGTGGCTTTAAGAAGGCTAAATTTGGGATTATCAGTCTCCCTCAAGGAAGCCTTTTCCCCAGTGCTGTGAATGACTGCTGCAAGCTGTGTACGGTCTGCCTTTAGGATAGAGTTAAGATTAAGAAAGAAGTTATTCTTGTCTGTCTTCATGATCTTCAGAGAGAGGGAGGTCATTTCCCTGTAAAATCCTGCAGGAGAAAGGCCGAAGTAGTTGTTTCACCTGGGTGTTGCTGCCTGTCCCATGTGTTCCTGCAGCTGTTAAGTATTCCTGGAACAGTGTTTTTGTAAAGGTGATAGAAGTCTTGTTTGCAGCCTGTCTCCTTAAGATGATCACTTCAAAAATTGAAACAGAATATTTATGATTATTAAATAAAACTAATTGTATCTGTCTGGAAAAGTAGTTAGCTTTGATTTAGTAATTTCTCCCCCCCACACCCCTCAAAAGGGAAGCTGTGTTTCAGCTGCAGAGTTTTTACCTGGTTATAGACTCAATCTAGAAAAAGCCTGAAGCTACCTGAGTGAATGTTAGAATGGGATTTTGCAGTGTAGATAATAACTTTTCAAACAGTTCACAGGGTCTTGGTTCTACCTGTGCACTGTTAGTCAGTGAAGCTCTGAAGATAGAGGTAGTGGAAAGACTTCTTGACCAAAAAAGAGAGCTGTGCCAAATGCCTGCGGCTGAAGGGCGGTGACTGTATGACCTGCGCACAAAGGATTGTAGCAGCCAGACTAAGATGAAACAAAGGTATGGATTAAAGCTTGAGAAACAAGCCTGTGAAGCAGGAGAAACTGTCTGGCTTCATGCCCAAAATGTTGGGTTTGAATCTTATTAAATTGTGATCTGTAACAAAATAGGATGGGCACAGCATGGGGAGGAGCGCACATGTGGTTTGGTTTCAGTTATGAATAACTACACAGGGCTGTTTGTCACCGGCAAGTTGCGTTGATTTAGTCAAGGAGACAGTGTACCAGTCCACTGTGACTTGTATTTTCGTAGTCTGGGATAACGTAAGTGCAGGATTAGGATATGTGAGTAAGAAAATGGGTTACAGTGCTGAACTGAGGTGAATAATCTCTTTCTTGGTCTCCTATAATGAGCAGCTTGAGCAGCGTTTTCATTACAGTGGTGGTGGGCTGCCTGTGGTCTCCTTTAATCTAAGCATAAATATTTTTCAAGCCTTTTCTCTGAAAGCTGAGTAGGAGAAAGTAGTGATGTATCTGATTTCATTTAGCTTCCTCGTATGTTTGCATGTTTTATTAATGAGGGAAGCCTGCTCCCATTGTCTAACAAGTATTTTTATATGCCCTGGTGGCATTTTACAGTAGTGAAGGCTCCATTGTGATGAACACACAAACTCCAGCGCTGTGATCTGAATACAGCCCACATAGGCCACTTTGTCAGTGTAGTTGAAGGTGTGTGGATTTTTATTGTAAGTAAAAAGTGTGGTGGACTGGCTTGGTCAAATAAAACAGCTCACCTCGAGAAACCACAGACAGAGCTTAGCAAAACTACTCGTGCTGTTTCTTTCAGACAGTGTACAGAGGAGGAGAGGATGGAAGCTGCCCAGAGCTCAGCCTGTGCTGTTCTAGAGGGCAGCTGGTGATCGCATCCTTCTTGTAATAGCAAGGTGAAAAGAGAGATCACCCACAAGTTTGGCATTAAAGAAAGAAACAAACTAAAACCCCAAGAAAGTCACAGTCATGTATCTGCTGGCATGGGATGGGTTATAGTAGATGTAGGTAACGTTAAGCAAAGTGCTCTCTTCAGCTGTGTAAGGTGTGTGTGCTTGTGTATCACTCAGACCTTAGATTTCTGGCATCTTTCAAATACGTCATTGTGAGATTGGGCAGCTGGTTTGGCAATCAGATAGTGTCTGCTGTCTGTTTACCTGTGAACTGTGGTCAGTAGGAAGGAAAAACCAACTGTGATTTCACATTTAGTAAATCCCCAACTCTAAAGCATTCCCAGTGTTTGTAGCAGAAGCTTCTCTTCATTTTCCTGTGTGAGTTAAACAGGAGTTTGGCAGGTGAGCTGTTTGTCTTCCGGGATCCAGGTCCGTTTTGTGCAGCTCAGTGTCGGAGCCTGAGGCAGGAGAGGGACACATGTGCCTGCATCTCCAGCAGCAGGCTTGGTGTTAGCTCGGGGCTGGGTGAGAGGAGGAGTGTGGTTTGTCAGTTGCACACGTTTGGATCTGCCTTTGTCTTACGGCTGCTCGGTGCCTGTGAGTATCCTTTACGTAAACTCTGACGTGGCGTTCTGGAGTAGTGTAGCTGCTGTATGTTGGTTTATAACAAACCACCTTGTGATCTTGTTTGTCATCACTGGGTTTTTTTAATTTTATCTTGGCAGCTACGATATAGCAGTAAAAGTAAAAGGAACATTGATATAAAGAAATAAGACTGCAGGTGTGCAACATTGATTCTCAGAGGTAGTCTTGTCAGGGGCAAGCTTGTCACCTGATAATCTTATTAGATAAGTCTCCTTATGTGCCAGGTCATCCTTTAGAGGTTTTGATGTAATAACCTCAGCACCTGAGAACTTTCTCAGTCCACCTTTGATATGTAGAGCGCAAGATTTCATCTGTGGCTTATTTCTTGTGAGCAAATACTGGTGTGCTATGAGAGATGCCTTTTAAACTGAGGTGTATCCATCTCAGTGTATCCTGTGCTAAGCTGTTATAAATCAGCCCCTTTCCTTCGTTGGCCAGCAAACTGTATTCCTTCAGATTCTGCTTGGGAAAGTTCTCATCACCAGAAACCTCCTTGGCTTTTTTGTTGGAATTTGATGGCTAATACAGAAAATGGTGCCCTTGGTACAATATTGCTTAAAAATACAGAGGTGTGGTCACAAGTGTAAATCACAGAATCACAGGGGTTGGAAGGGGCCTCCAGAGCCCATGGGGTCCAACCCCCTGCCAAGGCAGGGTCCCTAGGACGGGGCACACAGGTCGGCGGGTCTGGAATCTCTCCAGAGAAGGAGACTCCACACCCCCTGGGCAGCCTGTCCCAGGGCTCCCTCACCCTCACTGGGTAAAAGTTCTTCCCCATGTTGGTGCAGAACTCCCTGTGCTCCAACTTGCAGCCATTGCCCCTTGTCCTGTCCCCACAGACACTGAAAAGGGGCTGCCCATTTCCCCTGCATCCCATCCTTCAGATACTGATAACCATTGATAAGGTGCTCCCTTAGTCTTCTTTTCTCCAGGCTGAACAGCCCCAGCTCACTCAGCCTTTCCTCTTAGGGGAGATGCTCCAGGCCCTTCATCATCTTCGTAGCCTCCTCTGGACTCTCTCCAGGAGATCCCTGGCTTTTTTATCCCAGGGAGCCCAGAAGTTGACCTGCTGGCCACACTCCCCTTGATGCACCCCAGGATCCCATTAGCCACCAGGGCACACTGCTGGCTCGTGTACTTTTTTTTTTCCCCACAGAACATTGGAAAGTGAGCTTAACAACTCCTAGCAATCATTTTCCAAGGGATTACACAGATGAGTTAACTTTTCTTCCATGAGAAATTGCTTCTGAATACACTTCAGCAGTAATGGGTTTGTTCCCTGGCACCTCTCCTCCCTTTCCATTGATTAACTGTGATTCCACCGCACAGGCAGTGCCGTTAGATCGTCAGGAGAACTCGGCTTTTACTTTGCAGTCAGAATATGTCCAACACTCGTGCACTTCTCCTCCTTTCCCCACAAAGTGGTGGGAGAACTGGCAGGGTTCCTGAATTTGAGCTCCCTTCACAGCCTGCTAATCTGCCGGCTGGGGTTGTGTGGTCATCTGCAGTGGTGCTCTGAGTCATTTGCTCCGTGGTGTAGACAGTGCTGTGTGCCACAGATCGTTCTTTGAGCACAGATCCTGCTATGAAAGGCAAATCTGTCCTCGTTTTTTTCCCAGATGGGAAATGTCTCAGACTGCGTCTTGAAGGCTTAAAGGGGAAGGAGAAGCCTGTGTATCAGAGCATGTGTCATGGGATGTGCTTTGGGCCTGGCACCTGTGGAAAGTCAGGGCTAAAGGGGCTTTGAGGACCCAAGTGGTCTGAGCCTTGTTCCTCATCCTTCCCAATGTGAGATGGTGTGTGCATGCAGTAAGGGATTCACAGCAGCAGGGAAGAGCATACCCAGCACCAGTGTTCTTAGGGAAATATTTGGAGAGAAGGAGAATCCTCTTTAAAGATACGTCTTGTTTATGTGTAAAGATAATTGATTGTTGAGAAATAACATGTAGGTATGAGGAATGCTTGTGTAAACTCCGTTTCACTCCTAGGAAGTGAGTGGGAGTCTGATAATCTTCCAGTGGGCAGCACTGTGACAGCATTAGCATCTTGAGAAGTTACTAATCATTACCCTCACAGCCTGAAGTGACTCAGTGGCACTGTCTGGTCTTTCACTGGTTATCCCGACCTAATCTTGTGGAAGAAAACAGTGAGGACAGAGTTCTTCAAATGAAGAGTATTGCTGTCTGTCTTACCGTGGATGGGCTGAGCAGAGGAGGAGTTGGCTCCATAGCTGAACTTGGAGATTTTTTTTCTTTTGAAGACTGTGTTGTCTCTGCCAAAAACTCTGTTTGGAGGAGTCTAGATTGGGGATCCATTGAACTTAGCTAAATAGTAATCATGTACTTTGGAAAATGACTTTTGTACTCTGAGATTGCAAGTTTGATTTTTAAAAGTGTACATTAGTTAAAAGGGACCAGACAAAGAAAAGAGCAAGCCTTGGGCTGTTGTTGTTTTCTCACCAGCACAAGCACCTTCAAATTCACTTTTAAATGAGACATTTATTGGGATGTGACTAACCCAAGGTCTGCACACTTCTGTAACAGCATCTACATCCCTGGCTGGGCTGGACATACCACTTAAAAACCCACAAGCACTACTTTTAAGATTGGGTAACTGTGCTTGGCAGTAATTGGATTTGTTCTCTTTTTTTGGGGGGGGGAAGGGGAGTGTGATTTGTTGTCTCTCTTTGGGTAGGTTTTCTCTCTTGCTCTGCAGCTGATACTCAACCAAGCCATGCAATTCTTGAAAGACTTCACTGGACAGCATGGGAGAAAGTAAGATAGTCTTGTCTGCCAGTGCAGAGACTTAGTTTGTCTAAGACAGCAGACTTCAGTTAAGGTGGTTGGTTGCAATTTGACTATCCATGGAAAACTAATGCACATCTGTACTTGTTATACATTAATTTAATTTTCATCTTCCAAGTTCTTTGTAAATAACCCATAACAAACAATTTATTGCCCAAATTGAGTTTGGGCTTTGCTTTGTTTTTGGGGTTTTTTTTCACATGTTCTTCACTTTGGAATGGTACAATTTCACCCTCAAAAGAGGTGCTGGGGACTCACACTGTGCTCATTTGCTGTATTAAGAGTTTGTGAACATTATAACACTTAAAACACCCCAAACCAAAATCATTATCTTGCCTTGATAGGAATTTATGTAGAGCTTTGACTTCAGGAGCTTTAAATCATTAGTGTAGAATAATTTTGTTTTCCTAAAGCTGTAAGTTTGTTGTTTGGGGTTTTTTTTAAACTTGGTTTGAGTTATTTGCTGGGTTTTGCTTTGCTTTTTAATTCAGGTCAATCATGCATTTGTGGCACAGTCTGATTTTTAGGGCTTTGAATTCTGCATTTGTTTATGCTGAAGTGAAAAACATAAGCTAAACTGCTATTAATTACAAATGTCTTTGTGTGTGAGTTCTCTGAGAGTTCAGACTTATTCCTTGTATTGTTGGCAAGACAAAGGGCAAGGAACTTTACATGAGGAAAGGAAATGACTGAGTTCTGTACACTGAATGTCCATATTAGGTATAAACTAAATATAGGAGTGTAATCCAGGAGTGAAGTCATATCTGTGTATTTTCATGAGACGAGCTAATGAGATCAGTCAGTGCTACTGGACCAGCTTCAGAGTTTTTTGGCTCTGTTAAAGCATTACTATTTTGGCTAGAGTTGGATGCTCTGTGCTTTGGAGAGCTGCTTTTCTTAAATAAAGGAAATAGTTTTGTACGTGGTTTTGTCTAAAAATAAAATCAAAGCAAGCCTAAGGATGTTTCCATGGTCTTCTGCAGCGCTGCGTTAGCTGCCCAGTGAGACACTCTGTACTGCAGCTTAATGAGACAGGGCACAATGTCCCGAAGGAGGAACTGGGATACCATCTCCCAAGGGATGCAGGGCGCAGCCGTAGAGGTGCCTTCTAGTAACCGAGCTGTGCCTTGCTCGTGTTGGAATGGGAAGCATCGGAGTGCAAGCCTTTCTCCAAACCTTGTGCTCTAAAGGGAAGATTCTGATGCCATTTTCAGTCCAAGATAATGTTTTCCCTTGCTAGAGCTGTTGGCTATGGTGTTAGCAGGGGGTGCGGAGGACAGAACAGCAGCTCTCCTTCAGCGAGTTTGGAGAATTTGAGCAATGTCTTTGTTTGTTGGCACGTTCCCCAGTGGACGCTGCTGTTTACATGCTGATTTGGCAGCGGTTGTGGTTTTAGCTGTATTCCTTAACAGAACGTTGAAGGTCCCAGGTGACTGCTTTTGGCCAGCACCTTGACACACATCTCATTCGGGCATATGACATCGGCTTGCCTGCTCCTGGTAGGGGTCAGTCTGTGTCAGCCTGGCAGTTGGAATGACCTGGCTGTTGGTGGAGGAGGAGCAGTGCATGGGATGAAGTTGGAGCAGCTCTTCGTTGTTCCTCTCTGCTAATCTGAGCTCATCTTAGCTCTCTAAATTGTTATAAACCACCATCCTTTGTTTTTCTGTCCTGCAAAAGCAATGCATCTCCAGAGGTTTGTTTGAAGAGCTGTTAAATTCCAAAGATAAAAATGATCACTTGGCTTTGTGAGCCCTGGTGACCAGGCTTGCAGGTCTTCCTGTGAGCCTTACAAACGCTGCGTTATTTGGTGGGGAGGTTCTGGAAATAGCTCTGTAGCCAAAGCACACACTGTACTGTGTGAACAGATGTGTCATACCCAATGCCCATTCCAAGTTCATGTGCTGGGTATCCAAAGGCAAGTTTCAAGCACTGTAAAAGAGACCCTTAGTTTTACATATAGTTAACTGCACCTTCCTTTCCTATAAGAATGTTGCTAGAATGTGTCAAGCTGTGCTGCAGTAAGTTTTAGTTGGTTTGGCCCTTTCTGATGGAGCTTTGTCAGGAGGGACTTGCTTCAGGGGCATGATGACTGGAGTGAGAGGGATGGAAGAGATGAGAAGCCAGGCTTCTGCTGTTGAGTAACTTCACCTCTTGTGTCAGGCTGGGAGGTGGTGGTGTGTAGCTCTCCATGATAACCCCAGGGCTTTGTATTCTTAGCATTAAGCTCATTTCTTCACTGCAGAAAAGGGAAGTTAGTATTTAGTGCAGATTTCGATTCTGAGTCTCCCAAAGGATGAACATGGGATAGTTTCTTTTCTCCAAAGAGCTAGAAGTGCTTAATTAATTTCTACGGAATTGTGAAGTTACTTTAATGCAGTGAAGATCCCATAGCTTTTTTTCCAAAAGCTTTACACTGAGTATTAGGTAGCCATGAACAAGAGTTGCAGGAAAGTGTACAAGACTGCTCATGATTTTGTTAGGAATAACATCACAAGGCTAAAAATAGCATCATCCTAAAATGGCCAGTTGCTGTTCCAGCCCAGTGTCTGACTTATCGAAGGGTACACACTTAAGAGGCTGCTTGAATGGGCTGATAAACATTCCATTCCCTGGCATAATAGTCACATCTCAGGAAAGGCAGGGAGTTGACTTTGGGGTTTTTTTAAAAGGTTTTTGAGGTTAGAGGAGTTTCAGCTGATGGGGAAGGTGGGTTGATTACAAATTAAGCAAAGATAATACAGCTTGTCAGAAGCAGTGGCAGCCAAGGTTGCTTTTCCCCTGGGTGGATTAGATGTCAGTTGATAAATAGAGAATACACAGGAATGATCTTAGTCTTTCTATATTTGCTGTTAATTCCAGGTATGGACTCTGGTCGTCTTTTATTTTGTTTTTCCTGTGTTTTCTTACAGGCCTACCTGTTTGAGATTACCTAAATTGTTCTCTAGAACTAAAATTGGGGTTAATTTGAGAGTTTGTCTAATGTGATACGGTGTTACCTTATAAAGTTCCCTTATAAAGGTCATATAAAAGGTTACGTTGATTAGGCATTAGTTAATTAGTTCACGTGTTGATAAGACTGTGCTATAGGTGCTGTAAGCTTGCTCTGGTGCTTTCTGAGGTCAAGCTGTCTTAGGTTTGGAAATGAATCTATGTCCCTTTCCTGGAAGATATTTCTTAGTTTTATGTGGTACATCAAGAGATAGGTGCTTATCTTGTCACTTCCTTTAAAAGAAACCCCACAAAACCCCCCCTTCTGAATTCAAAAGTGATTGAAAGGTATTGGGGAAACTTATTGGAGGGTAGTTAATCTTCTTCTGTAATGCCATTGTCATGTGGAAAAGGCACGATGCAGTGGGGGTGCCATTCTTGCACCATTCCTAATGCTGCAATGTGCCTCGTGAGGGGCAAAGGGGAATTTGAAGAATAGTTATATAAGGTGCCAAACTGGACCTCTGAGGTGATGAGAGTGATGCTGGGTGTTGTACTCAGAATCTGTTCGGTGTTGTGAGAGAATTGCAGGAGTTAACTTGCTTGTCAGAAACATTTAATAGTGCGAATAAATCTTCTTAATGGTTGCTACAAGCTTATGTTGTTCTTAGACCGAATCTGTAGTGACTCTTAACTCATGTTAGTGGTAAATGAGTAGGATAGGTTTCAAAATACGTTAGAGAGCTTTGTTAAAAAGCTGTGCTGTGGTGTGAGCTGGATTACACAGAGCCTGTGCCTTGATGCTTAAGGCAGCAGCAAGTCTTGGGACTTGCCTTTGCTCCTCTCTTTTTAAGAGGTTTGATGTGTGTCTTTAAATGTTCAACAAGTTGAGGAGTTTTGGTGGGTTTCTTACAAGTCCCTTAAGGAAAGAGCACCACACAGAAAGAAGAGGTGTCGGTGAGTTTGGGCACTGGCTATCCACTGTCCTAGAGAGGTGAGAGAAAAGGAGAGCCGATGAGCAGAGGTGTCCCTTTCTCCTTGTCATCCCTCGGATTGAATCTGGTTGAACCAGATCCAGTTAGCATCAGAGATGAGGGCTTGACTCTAGCTTGCTCCCTGACCTGTTCCTCCCATTAAAACACAAACAACTCCTTTCTCCAACTGCCAAAACTGAACCTGCAAGAATGAATCGAACCTTACGTGTTGCAGCCAGCGCGCCCTCGGTCGTGATCTCTGCCACTTGCTACCTTGTCACTTGTGCTTTTCTTCTGAATGATCCTTCATTAATATATGAAACATTGGGATCCTTTAAGACATGGTTTTGGCTTGCAGAGGGAATGCTTACAAATAACATCCCCACAGCTCATCCATTTACAGCCTGAACTAAACCCAGAACAATCGGTGTGGTGGCACCGGGCGGACGAGGCCTTTGGTGTTACATCAAATACTCCAGTCGGCCTTTCATGGGCGTAATTCTTTACATCTTATCTGAAAACCCTGCCAGTAAACAGCAAGGAATAGTGTTTATTCAGCTTGGCAAGATAAAGGTCTGAGCAGACGCTGCAAGGACTGAGACTGATGTTACCAGTGTTCAGTATTCATGTGTGGAACATTAAACCACTCCTTCCTGCAGCTTTCATCTCAGGAGTTCTGAATGCTGCATGTCTTTCACTTGAATCACTTTGTTAGTTTATCTTAAACCATTTCCCCTCAAAACAGTAATCCTTTTAGGATTATTATTTTAATAATAAGTTTAGTCATTTTTTTGAATGGGCTTACTGTTGGTGAGCTGTGCAGGAGTGGTTGTTACCTGCTGTTCTGAGGGGATGGGTGTGGATTGCACTGTTATTTTCACATAGTTTTCCCAGCAGATTTTTTTCTTGTTAGAGCTGAGATATGACTCAAGACTGCAGAGTTCAGAATCTGAATGTACCCCCTCTTGCTTTATTTTTTTGGTTGTTGGAACATTAATCTAGACTTTTCCAGGTTGCGGGTTTCTTACTTGGGGAAGTGGGCGCATCCTTGGTGGTGCAATCAAACCACTCCAGTAGCTCTTTGGCAAATGGAATTCTGTGAGATTTTTAAAATGCAATTTCCTTTTCCCCTCTTCATCCAAATTTTATTTCTTCTTGATTTTGGTATGTCAAATTTGGGAGAGATTTCCTTGATAGCTTTGGATAAATCGGGAAACACTCTTCTGCCCTGCACTTTGGTTTAATTAGGCAGAGACTGAGCTGTGGTACATTTCTCATCACATGCACTTTGACTTCGTTGTTATTTCTGCAGTCATTTGATCCAGTTTGGGAATTCGTGTGCTCCTTTTAACTGCTTCCTGTTTGAAACAGTTTTGCAGGGCCTTCAGGTCCAAAGATTTCTAGAACTGAGTCTTTGAGTTATCTGCTTTATAACAAGGCCTTTGTGTCCTTGTAAGTGCTTTGATACTTTTTTTTTTTAGTCTTCCAGCAAACCTCAGCATTGCTTGGTAAAGCACATAACATACAGGTTCTTCTGTTAGGACTCGAGGTAATTTTTATGCAGCTGTAAAGACAACATTTCACAACTAAAATGTTTTTCTTTTTATTCCCTTAGCTGCTTAAACAGATGTATGATTACTTAAACTCTCTGGATTTTGGGGGAAAACCACTCTCATTTGAATGAAATCACTGCTTCAGGGCAAGAGAAAGGGAGGAGGTAGCTTCCTGGTTGGCTGGATTAGCTAAACTTAATCTCCCAGACACTGGGATAAGTAGGTTTTGGGTTGGTTTCTTCCTTCCATGAGTAGCTGGCACTCTTGCATGGGCTGAACTACTTGGCACTGGGAGTTGCTGTTGGTTTTACTGTGGCTGTGATAAACCAGGTTGACTTTTGAATGAGCATACTGATTTGTTTCACTACTTTGTATCTTTCCTTCTTATTTGAACTTCCTTTCTTATTTAGGTTTGTTTAAAAAGTAACCCTCTTTGTTTGTGGTGTGACGCCATAGGGTGAGTGCTGTGGGGTATGCACACCCCATTTTTGCCTCCACGCCACATCTTGCAACTAAAGAGGTTCATTTTGCCACCTTTTCAGTAGTTTTTAAATTACAGTCAGTTTGGGGAGTGTTACATGATTACATTTTTTTACATTTTGTTACATGATTGCCCCCCTGCATGACTAGTCCTGGAGAATTTCAGCATATTCCTGCCGTGTTTAAAGGTGTACAGCTTGCTGCCAGCACAGCTCTGCTCCAGTGGAGGAAATCAGAGCTGGAACTGACTCTAGCAGAAACATCTACCAAACTCACTGTCCTCTGAAAGAACTCCTCAGGAGCTGCTCCTGATGCCTGGCTGTACCAGATCTGGGCTGCAGCGCTCAGGAGAGGATGTGAAACGGGCCTCTGGGACAGACGGTTACGAAGCAGAATTCCTTGGCTCAGGAGCACCCAAGCCAAAGTTTGCTGGCATTCTGACTGCATTCCTTTTCCAGTGTGTGCTCAGAATAACTTGGGACTTTTTGGAGCAGAAGTGGGGCAAATGTTCCAGTGTAGACGTTAAAGTCTGTGCTGGGTTTAGCTGTTCAGCTGCAGCTTTGAGTGTGCATTAGGTTTTGTGCACAGCACTGTATGTTAGTGGGCTTTAATTCTTTCTGTTTCAAATAATCCAGAAAGCCCCATCTTGCTTATTGAGTAGCATCTGCTTTTAAGTTGTTCTCTTTGAATGTTACACTTGTGTTGGGAGAGAATCATAGAATCATAGTTCTGAATCAAAGAATTGTTTCTGCTTCAAAGTCTGAATTAGCCTGGGCAGTACAAACGTGTGTTTTCCATAGGTGGGATGAAGTGTTGCCTTTTGCCATATTGTTTGTCAAGAGAAGCTAAGATCTTGCACACAGGAGAACAAAAAGGTAGATGAGTGTAAACCTTTATCTGCAGGAAATGTCTGTTCTAGTGTAAACACAGTATAGTGGAACTATACACTGGTATCTGGAGGGATGGGCATTGCAGGTAAATATTAACATCCATAAAGCATATAGCTGTTGGAAATGGGCTGCAGAGTGAAGTCTTCCTGGAAGCCGTTCACGGCGAGGTGACCGATGGTACAGAGCAGAATGCCCAGAGTCACCAACTGACTCTGCCTTACACTTTTTTAGATGCTTTTAAAATGGAGTTTCCTGAATCCTAAGTCACATGGCAGCTTTGGAGACAATCAGGATCATTAATCGGCTGCAAATTTTACTTCACTTTCCAAGGCAATTTGTAATTTCAGTCTTTCTCCATCCCCCCCTCACTCCATGCGTGGCTGAGAACTGAAGAAAAAGCACTTCCTTTGCCTGTCTAAACCCTCCGCTAGTCCTAAAACTCAGTTCTCTTGTCATGACACTTGTTGGTTTTTCTTCTTTTCCCTCTTTCCCAGCACCTCACCCCCTCGATGGATCTCCAGCAGTCACCACTCAGGCCTTGTGCTCAGCCCCTCCTCTGGTGTAGCTCTGCTCCAGTTCTGCTCCTACGTACCTTGTGCTTAGTGAATTGTTTCTTGTACTTCCCTGAGGGGTACAGCCAGCTTAGCCTACCATATGTTTTAAAATGGTCAAGGTAACAGGTAACATCAGTGATGGAAGAATTAACCAGGCTTTGAGAATTGGAGAGGTCAAAATTATTATTGGAAGCTCTCTAATGATAATCAACATCCTTTGAAACTCCTCCAGTGTAACATGGGTGTTGAGAGAGCCTGGCATACATGGCTGTTTTAATTACTGAACTGGTTTTCCTTGCAGAGGATTGATTTTTGTAACGAGGTCAGGGTTTTCCATGTCTAATTCTAGCCCACTAAACCCTAAAATTTTTCCAACTCAGCAATACATACTTCTTTGTCAGAGCAATCATGAGATGCATGCCATCACTGGGTGCCCTGGAGTGACTTGCTGTTGCTATGTAATAGACCTTTGTTGTGGTAGGACAAAGACTTATTGATAAATTGCCTATAAAAAGTGGCTTTGGAATATTGCTTTATTGTCAGTGAAGTCTCTATGTACTTACAGTTAGGTCTTTCCTTACAACACCTGCAATACAATAAAGATTCATAGTTCCTGATTGCAGTTGGCTCACTGTAGTGCTGCTCAGTGAGAGATATAGGCAATAAACTAGAAGATGACCACAATTAATTAGCTATGCCTTGTAGAAGAAGGGAAAAAATAATAAAGAACAGAGAACAATATTAATGTTGGAAAACTGCCAGAAGGTGTGGCTGCTCAGCCCAATGTGATTAGCAGCCCTTTCTTAACTGTTAAGAACAGTTGGATCATCTTCAGTGTGAAATACAACTTATTTTGTTGTTTGGAATCTTGTTTTGATATGGTTTGTGACCAGCTGTCAGAGGGCATGACAAGCACATAGTTGCCCTCTAGTTGACTTCATAAATGTACAGATTTCACTGTAAGAAAATCCTTGGTATGGCTACACCAAAAAACCCAAAACATTGAAGTATTTAAAAAACCCACCCAGACCAGAACGATGCCTGAGCCCACACATCCCTTCCCAGTGTATGAAGTGTATCTGCATATTCTGAGGATGGTTGGCTCCGTGCATTATGTGGTGATACCTGCAGGGTATCTGGTCCAGCTGGACTCTGCCATCCTGCAGGATACTGGGTGTGACTGGGAGGTCGGTAGGTCCTTGGATGGGTTGGTGATGGTATGACTGCACAGGCAGTGAAATCCATGAGTTGTTACTGAGCTTGTCCTTAAGGACCTTTCAGGAATTGTGCACACATGGAGATGGCACAGTCCTGCCTTCTAATTAACGAGCTGTTCTCTTCCACAGGCTGGCAGCGATGGAGAAAGCATAGGAAACTGTCCATTTTCTCAGAGGCTGTTCATGATTCTTTGGCTGAAGGGAGTGGTGTTTAGTGTCACAACAGTTGACCTGAAGAGGTAAGAAATACTCAGTTTATCTGACAAACAAGAGTACAGTATGCTTGATATAGCACATATTTTTGGGGGGTTTATAAACCTCACCTGGGTTATTTTCTGAAATTAAAAAAAATCTATCCTTGTGAATTCAGAGATACTTACAGCTCTTACCCTTGATGTAAGTGCTGCTTTCACTGGTAGTTATTTCTGAGTATCTGTAACCAAAAAGAGTTTGTCTAAATTCTCTTGAATTTGGTAAAGGATGTTTTTCTCCTGTAAAGCAAATAGTGATGTGGAGTCTCTTACAGTAACTTCATATCAAGACCCAGCAAGTGAAGACTTCTGGGTGGGTATTTTGTGTCAATCTTTGACCAAATCTCCAGTCATTGTTTGGTAATTATCACAAATAACGTTCAACTTACTCCTCTCTAAAGATTTTAAGAGCTTATGCTTAATGTGCAGTAAAGAGTAAACCCAAAAAATAGCTATCCATGGGGTAAGTCCAAGTGGAATAGGTAGGGATAAAATGTAAAATAGCCTGCCTTGGTATAGTGTTACCCAAATACATCATGATAATGTGTGTCCCCTACATTACAACCTCTCCATCTATGAGGTGAATACTTTAGTGGGTAAGAAGGGTGAGATGCGAACCCAAGGCTCTTAATTTCCTAAGGCTGGGTATACTCTCATAGTGATAATGCTGAATTCAGCAGAGGCCTTGCATTTGTTTTTGGTGTGAAGTAATGTTTTCACAACACTAACGTGCTGTTAGTTGCTGAAATCTCTGGAGAGAGCAGATACTGCCAGCACTCGCAAACCTCGTGTTCAGAAATACAGCCAATAGAAACACACAGTGTCCTCTAACGAATCGAGTGTAAAACGTGGAAGGGAGAAATGCCCCTGCAGGAATTAACCTCTCCCTGTAGGTATTTTTGAAGGAGGTGACTTGTTTGGATTTTAAAAAATCACTTCATTGCTGGCAGCTGGTGTTGAGTATTTCTGTGTGGAGTAAGGCTGAGGCAGACCTCTCAAACCAGGTTGGGGAAAGCCACTTTTGTCAACTGAGTATGTGTTTCTAGCAGCTCAGAGACATTCTCTGGCCACCATGGGATTTCACTGTGAGTATAGTTGTTGCTGCCAGCACACATAAACCAAATATATCATATCTTCCATTTAGCACTGCGTGTGGTTTGTGGAAACCTCAGGAGTAGAGCTTGTGTTTGCACACTGTTGGTAGTTCTGGATTTCCTTCACTTTTAATGATGGTGTTATTTAACCTGTTGCAGTTATTGGGGCAGGGAGGATGAGAGGAAGGTTAAAGACACGTTTTATCCTTAGAGGCATTTCTACTGCTCAGCCATTCTGAGATATCATTAACATGCAGAAGGTGCTTGATGAATTGTCTTGACTTGTGTCCCCTTGGCAACTTTGAGTTAATTGGATGTAAGGCTAACTTCTAGAGTATAAATTGGTTGCAGATGTAAGAAAGGACCATTTTAAACACAGGGAAAGCTTTCTGTCACACTTTTTTTTTTTTTATCTTGGGAAGGGGAAAACACAAAATTAACACAGAATTTAAAAATGCAGTGGAATGGGTTGAATGGATTCGACTTTTTTTGTTGTGTACTGAATGTATCTTCTGGTAAAGGAAAAGAACAACCACTCAACTAATTCTGATTTTAATAGATGGTGAGACAAACTATCTGTTTTAGACTTCTAAGCTTCATATATACAAGTGTAACATTCTGGATTGTTGTAGTGTAACTTGCAGAACATCAAATTGAGTCTCCTTAGTGCTCCAGTGGAAATGTTCTATACCAGGTGGGTTTTCCCCCTGTAAGCATTGCCAGAGCTGTAACAGGTGCTAGATGTTGCCTTGATACTTCCAGTACTGTCCCAAGAAACTGTTTTTACAACTCCATTATTCAAGCCCATTCCCCTCTCTTCTCATTTCTTCCTGATAGACACAAACTTGTCCACAGGCTGCATAGTCTGAAGCATCTGAATTTATTTGCCAGCCAAAAAGGAGGGTTTGCTTGCCTGCTGTGCTCCCTCTGTGTAAGGCAGGCTCTGGCTGTGAGGCCTGAAGGGTCACAGCTGGGTACCAGAGGTCACCAGTAAGGAACCTGGGATGCAGGAAGAGCTGAGCCTCATTTGACTGGCTCCATGGCATGTGTTCTTCCCCTCTGTAATCGCATCGGGTGTCGTACTGTGCTAACCAAAGAACACTGTGCAGTTCTACTCCTAAGACACAACAACATGAGCATGGGCACACGAAGGGGCATGTACTGCCCTTTCAAAGGCATCAGGCATTTCTTGCCTCTGCTTAGCCAGACAGAGCCTGTATTCTTCCCCTTTCAGAAGCAGCATTTCAGTGCTCAGAGATGTGCCTTGTTCTGGTGACTGGAGCAGAGTTGCAGTACATAAACCGCTTGTTGGGCTTGTAGCGACATTCAAGGCCAGCTTGATTTCAAAACTTAACTGAACACCTATTTTAAACGCCTTGTTTGTGTGGTTTGAGAGTCATGTTGACAGACAAAGATTAACTGAAGAGATCAGTAAATATTAAAAGCTGCCCAGAGGTGAATGCAACTTCAGCAGTGTAAAATAGCGATTGGGAACAGGGGATGGGGTTCTTTGCACTCCTCTTCAGACACTCATTGCAGCACTTGTTTCACTTACAAATCGCTGTAGAGCATGTCACATTTGGGGCTGGCTTTTGTCTGATCTGCAGTAAATGATTAGAATGGTAATTGCTGTTCTGGTGTGTGGCAAAGCCATGAAAAATATTTCTGAGCTCACTGTGATGTCAGAGAGCCTGAGCGTGTCATCACGTAGTGATGGCCAGGCACCCAAGCGTGGGGCCCTGTCTCCAGATGCCCCAGTAAAGCTTTGGAGCAGATACTGGCTATCATGGAATTGCTTTGAGTGGTTATGGAAGGTTTGAGGGGAGGAGGAGTGTTTGGGGTTTTGTTTCTTTGGGGTGGGGAGTTTTTTTGGTGGTGCTTGGTTTGGGTTTTTTTGGGTTTTTTCTTTTTTTCTAAAGAAGCTGCCCAATTTTATCTCTGAAGTAAACTCCAGTATAATGGTTTTAATTGCTGCTTGTTTGACTGTTAAGGGAAGTTGTACTCATCACCTTTCAAGGATATTCCTGTGTACTCGTGGTGCTCTAAAGGCTGTGGCTTGTATGTGGTAAACCACGGTTTGTTTATGACCCACTGGCAAGAGTAACAAAACTGGAAATCAAACCCTGTGTTATGTTTGGGCTTTGGCTGTGGGATGTTAATCACTCCTTTCTTCCTTTGAAAGATACAGGTGGTCTGACTGGAGTGGCAAGAGGGGCTAATAAAATGCTCTGGGATCCTTGAGATGCACTCTGATTCTTTGGAAAAACTTTTTTGGTTGGTTTATTAGACTAGTCTGTCTCTGAACTAAACCCTTTCCTTTGATAGTTTTACTGCCAGTCTGGTGGTCTTGCCCCTGTTTGTTTTGAAAATAACGTTCCTTTTGAGGAATTTTATCTTGCCAACTTGAAATTGGAAGAGAGCCACAATGACTTCCTGTAATTGTTGTGGGTTACAAAGCTGTATTTAAATGAAGTGTTAAGCTACTTAAAGCATTAACAGATGACAGACTTTAAATCCTAAAAGCAACAGGGTGATGGCAACTACAGTGAGAAATAACTTCTCAGAAGCTTGAGAAATTGAAAATTGTTAAATTTCTGTATGGAGACATTTCTGTCACCTGTCCTAAGTCCCCTCAGGCACTATACTGTTGCTGTTTGCCCTGCTTAAGGAGTTCAGCAGTGGGGAGGATGTGAGGTTCTGGAAGGGGGTTGTAATTTTGCAAGGAATAGAATGCAGCCTTTCCACAGGCCAGACTTGTAAACTGTGCTTATGAGCCTGTGTGCTATCCCTGCAAACACTGCTTTCTCATGCTACCCTCAGTGACTACACAAGTGTATGCTACTAATTGTGTTTCCCTGTCCAGTACAGCCAGGAGCCTTTCTGGAACTGCTGTTCCAGGATCCAGTAAGCCTTGGTCCTGGAGGCCTGGTGCTGGCTCAAAGATGTGGCCACGTCATTGAGAGCACAAACCCAGTTCAAGGGTTAGGGTCCAGTTTGGGTTTGTTCAAACAGTAACTTCGGGGCAGCTTTGCCTTGGCCAGCTTTCTGCTGGGTCAGGTGCTGCTTGTTGCTCCTCGTCCAGCTGAACACTCAGATGGCAGCTGGTCGTACTGTCGTGCCTCGCCTGGGGTGTGTGTGCTGTCTGATGGTCTGAGGAACCAGGAATTGCTGAGTGGGGAGAGGCTCCTGGAGAAGTGACGTTGTCCCCTGAGCAATCATAGTAGCTTCATGAGAGGGGAGCTGGAAGTGATGATGTGCCAGCAGTACTGTAGCCTTATTTCTGCTTCCACTGAGGCCATTGCAGTAGTGTGGGACTAACTAATGGTGGTTTACTGAGGGGAAACTGGCTGCAGCTTCTTGCACGATGCTTTGGATTTAGTAGCTTGTAATGGATCAAGTTCTCATTGGCTTCAGCTTGGCACCTGAATCTGCTGACAAGGCAGAGGTGAGAGCTTCACGTAGAGGGTAAGTTAGGCATTTGGGATGGATGAGTTGGTAGGTCTATATGTGCAGCTGACACAGGCTTTTAAAGAGGTGTTCCTACAGCACCAAGGCACAGCTAGAGCAGAGAGAAACCCATTGCTTATAAAACAGACTGGCGTAGCTTGGTAAGGATTAGTGTGAAAGGAGATGGACAGCAGGAGGCACTGCCAAAACTGATGTGAGATTTAGAAATGTCTGAGTGTTTTAGCTTGATGACATTTCTCTTGTGTCTAGTCATACTAAGGGATGGCCAAGGATTCACCTCCCTTTGCCCAGAGAAGCTCTGTGTAAAGGGAGGGGGATTATCACTGATCACAGATTACGCTATATATAAACTCTGTACTGCAGAGTGTGTGGGGGGGGTACATATCCCCTCTGCTTGTCTGTTTGTGTACAGTCCAATACAATGCTGACAATACCTGGAGTGTTGTGTCCAGTTCTGGGCTGCCTGGTATAAAAAAGACAGGGATCTCCTGGAGAGAGACCAGAGGAGGCTACGGAGGGGATTAAAGGCTTGAAGCATCTCCCCTGCGAGGAAAGGCTGAGTGAGCTGGGGCTGTTCAGCCTGGAGAGAAGAAGCCTGAGAGGGGATCTGATCAATGGGTATCAATATCTGAAGGGTGGGACACAGGGGACATGGGCAGCCTCTGCTCAGTGTCTGTGGGGACAGGACAAGGGGCGATGGGCTCAAGTTGGAGCACAGGGAGTTCCCCCCAGTGTGGGGAAGAACTTCTTCCCAGTGAGGGTGAGGGAGCCCTGGGACAGGCTGCCCAGGGGGTGTGGAGTCTCCTTCTCTGGAGAGATTCCAGCCCCTGTCCTAGGGACCCTACTTTGGCAGGGGGTTGGACCCCATGGGCTCTGGAGGCCCCTTCTGACCCTTGTGACTCTGACTCAAGAAAAAACACAGCCAGGGCAGGGGGGAGCAGTTGTTTTAAGTACTTGAAATTAATTGCTCTTGAGTATGCATTCAAAACACCAATCAAGCTGTGAACTCTCACTTTTTAAAGAGAAAACCAGGGATATCTTTTTAAAATTGCAAAAACATGCGATCCTCAGGCAGTGCTTTTGTGACTGCAGTGATGAAAGCCAGGGTTGTGGATGGCTCCTGCTAACTTCTGTATTGGTTTGTATTTCACCCTAGAAAACCAGCAGACCTTCAAAATCTGGCTCCAGGCACTCACCCACCCTTCATAACTTACAACGGGGAAGTGAAAACAGATGTGAATAAGATTGAAGAGTTCCTGGAAGATGTTTTGGCTCCACCCAAGTAGGTGTTAAAATGCGAATTTGTCAGGTTAGATGGAGTGTTCTGGAAGGGGCTGTGACACTAAGGTGTTGTGCAGCATCAGTCAACTGGTGATTAGGTATTGACAAGAGCTTGGAGTTCCTCCTTGTACCTTCCCTCCCTCCAGCTCCCTCATCATTATATTACAAATAGACTGATGTTAACAGTGTTTTCTTTTAAAGAGTATTTTTAAATTGTCCTCTGCAGAGTCTGGTCATCCTTCTGGATTTTTCCTTTTGGGGACTGGCACAGGCCAGTCTGATGTATCCAAGTCATGTAAACTGTGCAAAACTTAGTCCTGGCTCTCAGATAAACTCCCGAGGGAACCTGTTCTAAGCAGATGTCCAACTCCTTTTGGAGACTTGTATTTTCAGTCATCCTTCTAGAATGAAGGTGTTACTCAAGTCTCAAACCCTGTTGCTTCTTGTTCCTGCCAGGAATCTCAGTGAACTTTGAGTTTCATGTGAAATTATTTTCATTATTCCTCCCAGCTTTCTCTTTTAAAATAATTAGATTGCACAGAACAAGATGACAAACATGTTCAAGCTTTCTGTAAGCTGCTGGTGTCCTCCTCCCTCAGCTAGCAGGCAGTGGTAAAATGCAGACACTGCATTTATCAGACTGAGTAGTTTTGTGTGCTTTAGTGTGGCAGGACTTTTATTAAAAGATTTGGAGTCCCTGACATTAGGGGACAGCTGGTATTAATTTAAATGGAAAAAATAATTCTCCAACAAACAGAGAATGGCCAACAGTATTTAACTTGCTGCCTGCTGATCCCTACCTATCTTCTTGGCTGGGATCTGCCCCCTTGGCAGCACTGCTGTGCTACTAGGGTAAGGGAGCTCGCTGTGGTTACCCTGGGCAGTTTCAGACACACTGCTCCAAACAGGTGCTTGAGTCAGAAAACAGATTTTGCTTTGGTATTCCTCTGAAACAAAAAAGCATTGGGTTTATAAAATCTTAACCCAGTGAAAATGGTGATATTGCACTTCAGAAAATCGTCCACATTAATCTGCAAATGCATAAATTGGTAAACATATATGATGTAGTACCTTCTTTTTCTTTAAAAAAAAAAGCTTTGTTTGTGCAAGTTACTGTCTGATAAGCATAATTCTGCTCAACGTGCTGTAGATCTACTGCTTTGTACTTTTCAGGTACCTAAAACTTTCACCAAAGCACCCAGAATCAAACACTGCTGGAATGGATATATTTGCCAAATTTTCTGCATTTATCAAAAATTCTAGACCAGAAGCTAATGAAGGTGGGTTCCTCAGAAGCTCTGCACACCTTGTTTCAGTGTCTTGTGTTTTCCAGAGCAGCTTTACTGTGAAGTGAGTCGCTGACAAACTTTGCTGCGTGTTGAGGGATCCTCATGAATGAAACCTGTGGTTTAAAATGAATGGTCAGAGACAAAAGACTTCAGCCCTTCCAAAGAGAACTTGGATTGGTGGTGTTCAATCAGTATTTTAGTAGGTTACACATGGTGTATAAATACACAACAGCCACCCTGAACTCTAGAGCAAAGAGAAATGATTTTAAGCCCCAGAACAGCGTACCAGGCAGAGTGTCTGTCCTGCCTCGTGGAGGAGTTTACTTGGAGGGAGAACTGAAGTCAGGGAATCCCAATTCCTTTCTGCTGTCTTTCAAGTGGAGGAGAGGCAAGATAGTTACAACCAGCCGAGAAATACTCCTCCGTTTTGTGGGGTGTGCTGCCCTCTTCTGCTGTGTTCACAAACCTCCTCAGTCCTCTCTGTGTGTGTAGTCGTGGCTGGTAGCTGAGGATGTGATGCTAAACAGATTACCTTTAAATGAAAATAAACCTAGCAGAGCTTAATTCTAATTAGTATAAGCTAGTTAGGAGTGATCTTAAGAAACTAAAATAAGCCACTTTTTATACCAAAAATAAACACCTGTGGACAGTCTTATTTTAAATGAGTGCAAACTGATGTGTAAACCAGCTTTTAAAATAGCCTGGGTCTGTGTGATGCTTAAAGGGATTCTAGTTTTGGGTTTGGTGTTAATGGTGACCTGTTTTGTGTTGCCACAAAAATTGTAAAGTATTAAAAAACTTCAGTGTATGGTCTCTTCTGGGTGGTACAGCAACATGGATTATGTTTTTCAGATCTGCTATGAATATCAATATTCTAATTGATAATTTGCTTTGAAATCTGTGTACTTGCTGTGGTTTGGCTTTCTTTTTTTTCTTGTTATTAAAATTGTTCCTTCCTCTGTAGCCTTAGAACGTGGCCTCTTGAAAACCCTCCAGAAACTGGATGAGTATCTGAACTCTCCTCTTCCTGATGAGATAGATGAAAATAGCATGGAGGATATTACAGTTTCTACCCGCAAGTTTTTGGATGGCAATGAGATGACATTAGCAGACTGCAACCTGCTGCCCAAACTACACATTGTCAAGGTAAATGACTCCTATGTTATGTGATAACTAAGGACAAAATGCTTATGGTTTATGGTCTTCTGGAGTCCAACTCATTTCAACCATGTGTAGGTTCTTGTGTAAGTTTAACAACAGTATTAACAGTAAATGAAACTACAGAATCACAGAGCATCAGGAGCTGGAAGGGACCTTGAAAGCTCCTCCAGTCCCACCCCTGCCAGAGCAGGATCCCCCAGGCTGAATCCCACAGCAACACATCCAAGGGGTTGGATGTCTCCAGAGAAGGAGACACACAGCCTCTCTGGGCAGCCTGTCCCAGGGCTCCAGCACCCTCACAGGGACAAAGTTCCTCCTGACCTTCCCCTGGAGCTTCCTCTGCTCCAGCTGCACCCGCTGCCCCGTGTCCTGTCGCTGCCCCCCCTGAGCACAGCCTGGCTCTGGCCTCCTGACTCTCACCCTTTACATGTTTACAGACACTGATGAGCTCACCCCTCGGTCTCCTCTTCTCCAGTCTGAAGAGGCCCAGCTCCCTCAGCCTCTCCTCATCAGGAAGGGGTTCCACTCCCTTCATCACCTTGGTGCCCTGTGCTGGGCTCTTTCAAGGAGTTCTGTGTCCTCCTTGAACTGAGCTGGGCCCAATTACAAATTGTGTAAGATTGCCAGGGCTTTAGGGATAGAAGAGCTGAGTTCAGTGATAATGTGAACCAGCAGACGAGTTGGGCAGCAGATGATAAAATGACACAAACACTGACCAGTGTGGTCACAGGAAGCTGCAGTGCTGAGAACCAGGAGGATAGAAGAAAGGTGAACATCATGTTCCCAGTTAATGTTTGAAGTGGATGTCTTCTCACACCTGTAGAGAAAGCTGCTCTGTTAGCAGCAAAGTAAATGACCCCACATGAAATACGAGGGTTGTGTTTAAAAACAAGTTGGAAGCTTAGAAAGAGGCAGCCTGGGTTAACTCCAGGAGTGGAGTTGTGCCTGTGTAATGATGGTTTGGTTCCTTTTCGCTCTCTCTAGTGATCTTTGTCAGTTTTGTACTGCAGATGGAGCCACAGATTAACTTTCCACCTGGGTGCAGGCAGTAGTTTGAAGGCAGCACGCTGCCAGGCCCAGGCACATCCCAGAGGGGCAGGTTCTACTGACCTCAAGTGACTTGGCGTGTATGTGCTGGAAGGATCGCTCCTCGAGAGCGTGACAAGGGCTGGAAGTGTGCTCTTAACTGGAAGGATGGAAGTTCATCCTCTTAATTCTTTTCTTCTAGGTGGTGGCCAAAAAATACCGTAACTTTGAGATTCCCAAGGAAATGACAGGGATTTGGAGATACCTGACGAATGCTTACAGCAGAGATGAATTCACCAACACCTGTCCTGGAGACAAAGAGATTGAAATAGCCTACAGTGATGTAGCCAAGAGACTCACTAAGTAAACAGCACTTGGGAAAAGAGATGACTTCTTGTGTATTCCATAACAATGCTTCTAACAGACTGCTCTTTTCGTATAAAATAGCAATTTTTTTTGCATGAACTTGGCAGTTATTCAAAGTTACTGTGGATAGACCAGGTACAGTAATTACCTAAAGTTTGCAGACTGAACTGTAGGCCTGTTTTTTTCCTTACCTCCTTTCACAGCAAGTTTGAGTCCCATTAATGCAGTTATGTTAATATTGCTCTGGGGTAACTAGCTCCTTCAGTGGGAAGGGTTAGCTTGCCCCTACTACTTTTCTTTGCAAACATTTGGTCCCTCTCTATGAATTGGGTTAAGATACTGTCTTGCTATATGGTACAAGGAATATTTATGTATTTTGGAATTTATTGCTTTTTCCAGAAGATCTATATGCAATCGTTATACCTGTGACATGTTGAACTGTACCTGCTTGTCTATCCCACTTAAATATAGAAGGGAACTTATTAGCCAAAAGAGCCATTTGCAGAATATTTGGCAACGTTTTAAAATGAAAAAAAAAAAGATAAATTCTCTTGGATCTGAAGTAATAGTAATGGTTGAGAATGGACTCAGGTGTGAACTTGGATTTGAATGCCCTCGGACACCAGGGAAGTTTGAATCCAGGCTGGAGTGCTATAGCAGGAAACTCTCAGTTCAGAGTTAGTACTTAATTGTGTCTTCAAGAGCTTGATGAGATTGAAAAATTCTTTTCTTTTTTTTTTTTAATTGGCAACAACCCACATTTGTCCCAAATTCTGAGTTGCAGCAAATGGATAATTGTCAGGATGCTTTTTACCACCACGAAACCAGAAGAACTGGATGCTTGCCATCTGTTCAGCTTCAAACTTGCAAGTGGCTTTCTTTTTGGTAGTTAAGAGCCTTTATTTTGTATAGGTCTTTCTGGTGATATTACTTAACAAAAAAAAAATCTGTGCTGGCATAAACAAAGTACCTGTAAACATTAGTGTCCTAGTAGATAAATAGCTACTGTATACAGTGAATAGCAGTGCAATGATTAGTGATGCAAGACCGACACCGAGAGCTCTTCAAGTGGGAGTCTTCCTGGGAAGTTTTGAAGCTGTTTCTTTCCTGAAGAAAGCTAAAGTGACCTTTAAAGTAACAATTGCCTTAAATTATAGTATGCATTTTTTTCTTTCCTAAAAGGAAATCTATTAATTAATTACTCTTGTAAAGAAATGGTGTGTGAAATCCAGTCCTTGACATTGAATTCATCCTAACTGCTTGTCTGCGACTTGGCAGAATCGTAATCATTGCACTACTATACAGAGTCTTTTTACAGCAACACTGAGGAATAGCACTGCAATTTTTTTAAAACACAATTTTCAAATCTTTCTAAACCAGGGAGTAGTTTTCTTGTTTAAAATTAATGATTTTGATGCATGAAATAAACTGCTAGGTTATTTTTAAGAGACCATCATAAACAACTCCAAAGAATGCTAGACTTATATGCCTATTTTTTGTAAAGATACTTTTATATTTAACTGATTTTAGAAGCTGGAAAGTGCTATTCCTGGTAGGTTGTTCTCAGAATATTTAACATTCTGCAATAATATGGAAATGCTCACATAAACACTTTTATACACTAATTATTTTTTTTTTGGTAAGCACTGGCTTTATGAAAACCAGCCTGACTTTTCTAAGCATCCTGCTTTTGCTACTTTATATACCCATGAAGTTAGATTGATGTAGAAACAGTAGTGTCAAAAAAAAACCCTCCAACCTGTATTTGTATACATGGCTTGTGGTGCCTTGTCTTGCCTTCCTAGAGCTAGAATTCCAATATAAAGGCAGTTAGCAATCCAGCTATACACGTCTTTTGAAGACAACCACAGATAATGCTTAGACCCTGTTATGATTTATCACAGGGGTGTTGAGGGACAGAAGGAAAATTCTGCAGAGGGACCTGGTTAGGAAGAACTGAACTGTAGCCTTTTTAATAATTACTGTATTCTAATATCACCTTCTCATCCTGAATAAAGTTTCTCAGCCATAATAATCCTCTGTAGGGATTCAGTCTTTGCTCTAACGTGACACCTAGAAAAAGGAATGATGTCCCTTTTTTTAATGACACATAGGGTAAAATACCCCTCCAGCCCCAGCCCCCCTCATTGGTTTGGGGCTCTTTGCCCTCCTGTCGTTAACCTTTACAGAGAAACACATAGGAAGCAGTGTGATTGTGGGCATAGCTTGGTTCAAAATTTAAGTCTCCTGTAAAACTTAGATCAGGATGGCCCTTGGAAGTTGTCTGAGGTTGTAGCAATCGGGCTCCTTTCAAAAACAAACGAGCCATTGCAGTGCACACTTCAGTACACCAGGCATGAAAACACTTTGATGCTATTGTCTAGTGTGTGCTGCCTGCATATCAATGCACACAGATACCTGTTAAAACACCAGGCTCCTGGTCTTTTACAGATAATATATTCTCTCTCCTTTTTTAGGCAATCTTCAAACAATTGTAATACATAATATTCAGCATTAAGTATTTTAATGATTGTGTCTGAAAGCTTGTAAACAAAGTTAAAGCTCTTGCTGTAACCAGTGGGTTTCTTATCTCAGTACAGGGGAGTATCGAGCATCGGGCTGTTCCCTCAGAGGTGTGATTCAAATGAGGACCAGGTTAGCAATTTCTAAGGTGGTTACTGTATGACAGCTGATAACTGTCCTGCCTGAAAGGAGTCGCTATCTTTTTAGGCTTCCTGTTGTGTTGTGGCAGGAGCTGGCTCTTGCTGGCTTCAGCAGAGGCCAGGAATCTAATGGAGAAGCACACAGCTTTGGAGGTGAGCCCTTCAGAAGAGCAGAGCGTAGCTGGGGTGGTGTGTAAATGGCTTGGCGTCTGCTGTGGGTAGAGCACTTTCATCTGGCCCCAATCACCAGCGCTACATTAATTAAAAAAGCCCTTTCATAACTATGTAAATTCTTGACTTCTGTCAACTTGTTTACAATCTGATCCTTAAATGCATTTTTAATTTCATCAAACAGCAATTAATCTCCCCCGTTTAAATTTAAAATGATGCTTCTAGCCCCTTATACAATTTAAAAACAGCAGTTACCCTTTCAAGTAGGCATTCCAGTTTGCAAGTTGGTTGCATGTATTAGCATGCTGAATAACTTACTTTATTCTCAAGCTGAAATATGCTTAAATTCCCATTAAAACAGGTGACTTGTGTATTTCCTGAACATAAAGGGAAAATCCATCATCTTCACTCTGGTTTTGTGTGGGAGAACAGATAATAGTATATGCATGATTATTATTTTTTTTCCTCTTAACAAAGCTTTCCTTCTTGAAGAGATTCCTTATGTGTAAGAGCTGCCTGTCCAACAAGAGGCATGTGAACTTCTGAAATGATTTCATGCACTCCAGAGCTTTCCTCTCCATCTGCTGTTCACTGCTGGTCTGTGTAACCGTCCCTCGACGGCAGTCGCAGCCACGTAGCTTCTACGTTTCTATTTTCCCCATAAAATTGGTGTTTTTTCCTCAATGGGCATGTCTAAACTGATTGAGAGTTTGCAGTTCCATGATAAGGAGAGATGTAATCAAGTTTTTATGCTCAAGTAGCAAATTAGCATTTCGTATCAAAGGAACACAGACATGAATAAATTGAAGATGCTTGAGCCAAACCCACTGATGCCTATCTCGATCAGAACAAGAAGTGGCTGATACAGTCAACTTCTGTTTTACTCTTTGCCACTCACAGTGCTATCTGAGCACATCCAATGAATATTTTCAGAAGGCGGCTTTATCCCAAGTGAAATAATATTTGATCTGCCTCAGAACCTGTGCCACCAACTATCCCATTTTATGTCTGGAGCTGGTGGGGAGGGATGGGAGAGTAGTGGAGCAGAACAGGGTATCAAGACTCCCAAGACAGGACATCAAGAATTGGAGCATTGTTTGCAGAAATACTTGAAGAGTTGATACAGTTTATTGTAGTTTGCTTATGTCTTTCACTCTCTGGAACATCTTTTACAGATATACCAGTATACTGCTGGCAGCTATTGTTAAAAATAAAATTATATTTTCACTACCGAGCAGATCTTCCTCTTCTTTCTGAAGGTTCTCACCTGTGTAAGCTGTGACTTGAGTGTGGTGTGCTAAACTGTGGAACAAACCTTGGAAGTGATTATATTCTCAATTTTTGGCCTTCTGTGTTGTGATGGTAGTGGGTTTTTTCCCCAGTGGTGGTGTGATTTAGAGCTGAATACGTGTTGTTTCTAACATCATAACTAGTTGTTGTGTCCCTGAACAAAGTTAAGAACTTGGCTAAAATTAAAAATGAGTTAAGAAATGACTTCTACAGAAACTATGAAAAGTGGTGAGGTTTTTGGTGGGGTTTTGTTGGGTTTTTTGTTTGCTTGGTTGAGGTTTTTTAAGTGGAAACTCTTAAGAATGCAGTTTAGGCTTTTAGAGAAACTGGGAATTATTAAAAAGACATCCAAAAAGTTTCTGATGTTCACTTCAGCTCATTTACACCTAAATAATCCACTAAAAAGCCATTTCAGTAGTTGAGACTGAATTGATCCTGTCTACAGAATTCACTGATTCCAGGTCCAGTGCTCTTACTCTGAGGTTCAGCTGTGCTTCCTTGCTGTCTCTCCTTGCTAGCCATGGTAAACACCAGACCCCCTTGCTTTGGAGTGTGTTAACTAGGTACTAGGACTTCAGAGCAAAGACCACCAGCTACTGGTGGAAGTTTTGAAGAAAACTTCCTAAGCTTTATCACCTCAAATCTTCTGCCTGTCTCATGAATGTCTGAGGTGTATCTGGGGGCTGCTTTTTGTTTTAGAAAGGAAATCTGGAATCCAGAAGATTTTCCTGGAGCCTCTAATCTGGGATGCCATCATCTTGAGTCTGAGCTTGTGCAGGAGAAGTATCAGCAGCCAATCCAGCAATTAAACCCTTGGTAGGATTTATATACTTGTATTGCTGTAGTAATTGCACTGACTCTGGGGTTTGTCACCAGAGGTGGGTTTTGCAGTAAGATCTGCAGAACTTGGCTTTGGTTGCATGCTGCTGTGAAATGCAACAGGGTGAGCCAGGAGATAACACAATGCCCTCCCCGTGTGAGGAGCACAGCCAGGGAGAGGGAAGAGCACTGAGCTGGGAAGATGATGCTCCTCATCCTACCTGGCAAAGGCAACAGTCTTAGGGTACATGATAACTATTCTGTATAGTTATGCCTTGCTGCAAGAGCTGCTTTTGCCTAGCTAATAACCCTGATGGGTTTTTGCTAGATTTTGGTTTTAAGATCCCTCAGGTGCCTGCCCAGGTGGGTGTGGAAGGTTCCTCCTGGATGTCCTAGCAATCAGCAGCTGGAGTTTGGCTTCAGTGAAAGCTGTGGAGCCCAGTCCCAAACAGTTCTGTGTAGCTGCTGGCTGCGAGCAAAGGAGAGAATTTGAGAGCTTGCAGGGAGCTAGGTGAGGCTGGGTGGTTTGCACTTGTTCCTGACTGCTGCCTTCTCTCTGTTCTCAGCTCTGATCCAGGGAAGCTTGAACCCAGGTTCCTCGCTCTGAATGACTTCTCTGACACCTTGCCCTGTTCCCAGGGAAAACCAGTCTGCAGATTTGTAATGAACTCTGGTGGTTTAGGATCTGGACTCCCTGAACTGGGAGTAGTAGCTGTGAAAGCAGTTGGTATCTGTTCCCCTCATCGTAAGGACCAAGAGCAGCGCGGTCTGAGAACTGCAGTGACCACCCTGACGTGTGTCGCGCTCCTCCCGTGGCCTGCCCTGCCCCCAGCATCCACCAGCTTCAGCCAGACCCCAGTTGCAGTTAAGTGATCATTCATTTCCTCCTGCTTTGCGCTCTGCCCTGTTCCAAGGGAGCCCAACAGTGTCCTGGAGATGGCTCTTGGTCTCTAGCACCAAGGCAGGGGGAGATGTAGTGATCTTGGGGTGTGTGTGTAGTGACACCAGTGATGTGCTGGCACCTGGCTCAGGGGCTCTCTGTTAGACACTTGTCTTGGTGATGTTCCCCTAAGATCCTGGGACTGAACTAGTGTCTCTGGAGCCATGTTCCAGTTTGTTACACAGGGCTGTTGCCCACCCTCCAGAAGGTTCATTTGTTTTGCCTTCCTTCATTCCTGCAGCAATTAGCACTCTTTATCAGTGCTCGGCTTTAATTTTATTGCAAAGAGGCTAAAAGATACTATTTGCTGAAAGCTTCAGTGATATTAATTGTGCTGTGAAAATTCCAGAAGCTGTTTTCTAACTGCTTCCTCAGTTCACCTTTCTTATCAACGGTGGCAAAGTAGAGCAGCCAAAAGGCTGAGGAGACCCTGCAAGTACCTCTTCTCTCCCCAGTACTTGCTGGTGTAGGAATAAACCAATTTGTCAGAGGGTAGTTGGGATTTTCAGGGAAGGAAAGAGAAACCTGGACAATTGTATGCAGTGGGATGGAAAAGGAACTCATTTGCTGTGGTTGCCCGAGGGCCTTTGGACACTGGTTACAGTGAAAGCTGAGGATGAGCTGAATGTCTAAACATTTGTGCTGTCTCTGAAAGTCTCCAGGAGGAAGGGTGGATGTTGTGACTCATTCATCAAGAATATGTTGAACTGTAGTGGTTCCCAGGTGGTCTAGGAGGCCAAGGAGAGCCTTTGATGGCTTAGATGAAGTAGGGGATAGCGGTAACCGGCCGAATGGTCCATGAGAAGTCGACTGACCTTTTAATCACAGACATTTAGGAACTGCTGCTCCAGGGCTTTACTTTCTTCATTGAATTCGTTCTGCAAAAGCAAGATTCCCCTTGAACTGGTTCACACCCACATGCTTGGGTTTGCGGTGGTCTCCTGAAGGCAGTAGGCATCGTGGTGAGACTTAAAGCAGCTTAATATCTAGGGGGAAAAAAACCCCAGTAAAGCTGGCAATTACAGAGCCCTTTAGTCTGGGTTAATATTTCTCCAAGACTGCCAAAACTGTGTGGTGGCTGAGCAACTTGGGGTCACGATGGCAGCGTTCGAAAGCAGCCAGAGATTGGGGGTGGCCAGTGAGTCTGTTCTGAAAGTCATAAATTTAAGGAGCCTGGTTTCTAACTCTGTGAGAGAACTGCAAAGTCTGGAGGTAAAGAGCCCTTCTCCCCGTGGATCCTACTGTACTTGGTCTTGCTAAATTTCTGATGAGCTCTCAAAACTGGTGCTGGATGGTTTCCAGAGCTGGAAAAAGAGAACTCATGATTCTTTTGACTCAAGAGAAGAATGGCTGTGTTCTTACCACCGGACAGAGAGATGAAAACAGTTGCCAAACAAAGATCAAACGTGAACTTTATAAATACACAAACAAAATTGGTGTTAAGGGACGTCTCAACTCCTCCGCCTACGGCAAAGGGCTTGGCAGGACCTAGGAGAATGACTGTCAGTTTGCACATGGAGTTTGTGTTGTAAAGAGTGATTAAAGTGATCCTGCTCCTCTTAACGAGCTTAAAGGTGATGCTGGTTGGAAATGGCCTTCTCTGTCCGTGCATTGGCTGAATGTGGGGTAGAGGAGAAAGCACTTAGGGAGCTGAACTCCAGAGCACAGCAAAAGTCTTAAATTATGGGTGATTTTAAATTAGGGGTGACTTTAAATTAGGGGTGATTTTTAAAAAGCTGGTTGTGAGAAGCTGCTGTTGATAGTAAAGCCCTCAAAGGTGGCAGGTTTGACTGTGTGCCCAAGAGGGAGCTTAGTTGACAGCAGGAGCTTAGCACTGAGGGTTCTCTGGTCTGATGTGTGTTTCCTGTCCTTCCCATTAGGAAGCTGGGACTGTGGGTCACCGAAATGGGTTTGCTGCAGCTTTTGCTGTCTGATGCTTTAATCTGGATGTGGAGTGTGACAGCAGCTGCTCCTGTTGGCAGTGCAGAGCAGGCAGCTGCAGCAGCCCAGCACCCATCGCTGTGAGCAAAGCCTTCTCCCCAAGGCCCAGCTGCTCTGTATAGCTCATGCTCTATGTGCATGACTTTCTGTGGAGAACTGGAACTCAGGGATACTCCTGAAGCTGTGGAATGCCAGGTAAAAATGAAGACCCCTGTCTTTTTCTGAACAGTCTACTGCCTGAGGCTTGAGTCTCATTAGGGACTGGTTGCCTTTAAACAGAAAGCAGGAGAGCTGGGTCCTGAGAGCAGCTGTCCAGGGGAGCCATTCCTCTGTGGCTGAAGAGCTGTTGAAGGTTGTTTCTGGAGCAAGGTTCTTGTTGGGAAGAGTATAAAGAAGAAGGGTAGTCCAGGCAATGGTTCCCTGACTTGACTCTGGGGCTGTGAGTTCTTGTCTGTGTTGAACAAGCTGTTTCCATCTGCAGTGTCTCAGTTCTGCTTTCGTAAAAGGGGAATGGTTTCCTCTAAGAGATTTTGGAAGTGTGTTCCCTCTGTAGCTGCCAATGAGGAAACTTAAGAAAGCATCGTTGGAGAATCATCTCCTTTTGAGATCTAAATGAAGACCCTTTGGAGTGCAGAGCTCGGCCTCAGCACACGTGTAGCTCCAGACAAGTCACGGCACTGCTGCACCTTGCCCTGTGTCGGAAGGCTCGTGGGGTGAAGAGGGGGGCAGCTGAGGTTGCTGCAGCAGAGGGGTGCTTGAGGACAAGGGTATGTGCCCTAAGGAAACTGCCTTTTGTTAGCTTGCTGGTCGCAATGACTTGTGTTTATCTGCCTTGCTGGCTCGCTGGGAATGAAGCTACAGCAGCAGAACAAAGCTGCCTGAGCGCTTGTGCCCATCCTGTGGCTTGTAGCCGAATCGTTTCATTTGATCTGGATGGGGTTGATCTGTATCCATGGCATCCTGCTGCTGATGTGTCTGAAGCAAAACTCAACAATGAAGCTTCTGCTTTTCTTCTCCTCATTCAGGGTACCCAGACATCTTCAGCTGCCGTCCATTGGGCAGCATCACCTCTGAGGAACGAGCTTGAGAGGCCGGGATGCGCCCTGCAAGGACACGGGGTAGGAAAACGCTGAGAGCCCTTACAGCTCCTGCCTGTGTATGTGGGTTTAAGGTGTAGGCAGGCATATGCTGCTTCAGCTACTTCTTAGTTTTAATTTCCTCAGGCAATATTTCTTATAGGGACTGGGTGTTCCTGTAGTTTGTGTTTTGGTGGTGTCTCTTCTTTAAGGCGGCGGTTGGCTCTTTGTGTTGCTTCGCCCACTCGCCCAGGGATCAGATGCACAACAGCACATGTGGATTTACTGCTGGCATCGTGCAAGGGGCTGGTCGGTTTGAAGTGTTCGGTGTGACATCTCTTCAAGGGGCTCTAGCCAACTTCAGAGTGTTTTCAGGACTTGAAGCCTCAACCAGCTACACAGTGAAACTTGCCCTGGGAATAACGCTGCTCAGTCCATTGGGTGAATTCTCTGCCAGCTTCCTGGAGGAGAGGGAGATTTTGCACACTCGCAGGGATGGAGATTGTCCCTGGGCCCAGCTACCTGCCTCCAGGCATGCTATGTGACAGACCAGTTCAGTTAGTCCAAGATCCTTTTGTACCAGTGGGCAGTGAAAGATGCACAAGAGAACTTTCTCACGGCGTGACTAGCCCACGGGGCAATGCAATCCAGAGAGATTAGTGTGCAAAATCCCGTCTCGGGCTCGCTCTGTCCCCTCCGGAGGAGACTTTCCTTATGGCTAGGTACTCATTACAGCACAGCTTGCTCAGCTTTCCCATGAAACTTCCTGCTGCAGACTGGATTTTGTAGTGGCTACTGCACTGGTCTGAGCCAGTTGGTGGTTTGTAGTGTCTCTGGGCGGGAAGGATTTGGGGAATTCTGGGGTAAGGAGAGACGTACTGCTCTGTCGTGTGCTGTAGGAGATGGGAAACTTGCTGGGAGCAACTGAACAGAGTCTCTTCAGAGCAGAATCCTGCCTGTGAGCCTCGAGAGCTTGAGATGCAGGTGCTTGACTGCAGGTCCAAATGGTTAAGGCTGTGCTTAGGGAGGGAGAGGCTCCTGGAAGTGCTGGCTGGTTGTAAGAGAAGGATCCAGAGTATCATAACGCAGCTCGATGTATTGGAAGCCTTTGAAGTCTTCTCCTGACATCCATCCCGTACCAGCATCTTTCATCCTTCGCCAGCGCTTCCCCAGCTGAAGCTATTAAAGGGAAACTACAGAAGCCATAAATCCTGGCTGTTAACATCTCCAGTGGTAGGATTGCACAATGAGCCCGAGTTGCTGCAAAAGATAAGAGAAGGCCTTGAAACCAGGCAAGTTGTGACTGGTTCCCAAGAATAGCTGAGCTTCACAGCTTCGTTGGGGGTCCCTCCAGGTTACTTGCTTTTGGGCGCAGTACCTGGCTCTGCCGCTGACTCCCTGGGTGCCCCTGGGTGAGTCACCCTGTGCGTGTCTACAGCCTGGAGGAGAGATCCCCGGCTCTGACCTGACCCAGGGGGGCAGAGGTGGGGGGGTTGAAGCTCTGCCTGCGTGCTGTATATAGGTTAAACAGCCCAGCTGCAGTGCTGTCCTGCTGTGGTTACGCTGCTTCCAAGGATTGATCTTATCACATCCACGGGGTGCTGAGCTTACGGAGCACGGCGCGTGTCAGGGCCCCCCCTTGGCATCCAGAGGGTGTAGTGCTGCTCCCACAGTTTGCAGAAGGGCCAGGAAGGAATCCAGGAGTCCCAATTCTCCAAGATCGTGGCTTTGGCCGTGCTGTCTGGTTGGAACAGGCAAGGAAAGGCGAGGTCTCTTTGGATCTTTGCAGGCAGATAGTAGCCGGAAGGCTCCCCGCTTTATCAGGAGCGTTGGTTCAACAGAGGAGAAAAGGCAGCCTGGATTGCCAGACAGCAAATAGGAGTCATTCCTGGGAATGTTTCCTTGAGTGAATGGGAACGTTGTTAGTGGGCAAACTGGAATCAATGTTACACTCATAATTTTATTTACAGCCTCTCTGTGATCCTGATCTCTGCCCAGCCTGCAGTGTGTATCTGTACAGAGTTCACTTCAGTGTAAACACTTGGCTCTGCAGAATGTGTCGGTACATCAAATTGTCTGCCAGGCGCCTTCCTGAATGAGTCTTTTCATGTCTCCTCCTAGCAGCAGGCCAGGAAGAAGCGCTGGGTCCGCAGGGCAAAGAGTCCAGTTACCCACATGAGAGGGGCGACGGCATCGTGGCAGAGCAGTCAGAAGGTCTTTGCCCTCTCCGTGGCAGAGGCTCTGGGTTCCCCTCGGTGCCGCTTGTTCCCACAGTTCCCACTCACAGTGGCAGTGGGAGAGAGAAAACCTCCCTCATTCTCTGCTGAACGCTGGGCTGTGGCACAGCCCCTCCGAAGGAGAAATCACTTTGGGCAGCTGTGAGGGTGCCTGTCAAAGCATCAATGCAGGAACACAGGGCTCAGCAAGGACCCTGAGGTCTTGGTCAGAGCGTGGGGTAAGCTCAGGGACAACACTGGTGTGGGGCAAAGGGACGAAGAGCAGCTCATGTTGCATCTGGCCAACGTCCCCACATAAACGTCTCAGACCTGCAGACCACTCGCTCTGTTGGTGCTGGTTTCGCTGGCTTTGCTCTGCTCCTTCTCCTCCAGGCGTGAAAATGAGCCTCTGTGGGAATCCTCCTTTGCATTCTCCTGCTCTGAAGTCCTCAGTGTCACCAACCTACAACTGCCCTTCTGTGGGGGAGCTGCCCACTGCTCAGGGCCAGGCTTTTCTGTGCCCATCACACGCTGTGCTGCGGGGAAGCGGGCGGCTGCCGGTGTGTGCGGAGGGCAAAGCAGATCCATCGGATGCCAGGGACCTCGTGGATTTGGTGCCACGACCCAGACAAAGCTGAGGCTTTGAGGAGGCAAGTGCTGCATCTGGGAATTCGGATCAGCAGCTGTTAGTGAGAGCTCAGCCAGGCTCTGAGCTGCTGCAGCCCTCCAGGGGTGGCTTCGCTGCTCATCCAGGCTTACGCGCTGCTCGCTCGGACCATCTGGGAATAGGAAGCTCCAGTATGTGCTGCACCCATGGGAGGTTTCTTTATTTTATATCTTTTTAGCTGAAACCTGAATCTTCAGGGTTTGCTGCCCTGCTGATTACCCAGTGATGGGATAAGCCCTTTGGGACATGGAATTGGTGCAATGGTACAAACTGCCCTGGGCTTTTGTCTGTTCTGAGCAGATGATGTGGATCTCAGGGAATTGTTGACTCCTGGCTCAGGTTCTGGCCCTTCGTGTTCTGGGTGCTAGAGAGGCCCTCAGGGCACTGGGAAAGCCTGGCCAGGCCAGCAGTGTACCGAGCTGCTGAGACCCTTTTGTTTCTGTAGCATCCACATCTCCAAGCTCTTAGTTTCTGGAACAAGGGAAGGCAGCAGTGGGGGAGATGTGCAGGAAGAAGTCCTGGCTGTATCGGGAACATAAGGAGGAGAAACACGCCCAGCAGCTCCTGTGTCCTGGACTGGCAGCTCCCACACGGAGCCATCCGTACTGGGATGTGGTGCAGGTGGTCCCAGACCCCACCGGTGCCCGCTGCTTTGGTGACTCCGGGCTGGTTTGGTGGGCAAAGAGCCCTGACACGGTTTGGAATGTGTTCCTGGCGCTGCTGGTCCCGAGGAAGAACGCGGGGCTGTTATGATCCAGCCGGCCTGTGGAGGTCAGCCTCTGCTCAGGGAATCCCCCGCAGCTCCTGGGAGCAGCAGCAGGGCCAGGGACCATCGCTGAGGCTGCTCCTCTTGCAGCCCCCTGCACCCCGCTGCTTTTTCCTCCTGGTGCAGCGGGGAACGTTGGGCTTCTGGAGGGGTGGAGGCCAAAGGAAACGGAGCAGCTGTAATGCCTCGGTTCTGAGCCTAATCTAACAGTGTTTGGGCTTGACGCTGGTCCCCACACTGCGGGAGGTTGAGCCACATCACCCTGCTGACCCGTGTCTCGCACAGCTGAGGATACAGCCCAAGAGATGATCAGAGATGGACACCAGGACCCTGCTCTGTGTTTTCCTGTGCTTTTGGTGTTTTTCAGATCTCTCCCCACCCGACAAGTGACCAACACTGGAAACAGATGAGGAGATTCTCCAGATGCCCCAGACATGCTAAGGCAGCTCCACAGCCTGGACAAACCACAGCTCGAGGCCGGGGTGGTTTTTGAAGGACCCTGGGGAGCTGCACCCAGTTTTGATGCTCCTCTCTGACCCCACAGAGAGGCAGGTGGGACCAATTCCCACCATCTCTTCCCTACAAAGCAAATCTGAGGAGTAGCTGAGGGAGCTGGGGGTGTTCAGCCTGGAGAAGAGGAGGCTGAGGGGAGACCTTCTCCCCCCCTCCCCTGCCCTGCCAGGAGGGTGCAGAGAGGTGGGCGATGGTCTCTTCAGCCAGGGGACAGGAGCTGGGACAAGGGGCAATGGGCTCAAGCTGCCCCAGGGCAGGGTCAGCTCAGCTGGGAGGGCAAAGTTCTTCCCTGGCAGAGCTGTCAGGGCCTGGCACAGGCTGCCCAGGGAGGGGCTGAGTCACTGACCCTGGGTGTGTTGAACAGAGGGGAGATGAGGTGCTCAGGGATGTGGTTTAGTAGGGGACAGGTACAGTTGGACTCAATGATCTCAAAGGCCTTTTCCAACCTGGTGTTTCTGTGATTCTCTTTCTTCAGTCACCCCAGCAGATCCCCACTGAGGATCCTGAAGCGCACTTGGGTACTTGGGTGACTCCTCTTGCTGCATGCAGTCTGTGCAGGGCCCAGTGCTGATTGGCAGAGCCAGGTTAAAGCTCCTGACTTGGCCTCTGTTGCTGGCTCCTGCCCACAGGATGCGGCTTTTGATGCCACCTGAGTTGCTAATGATGATTGTGGTCCTTGGGGGGAAATGGGGTTGCTGGAGCTCTGAAGTAGAGGAGGTGCCCACTGCGGGCGTACAGTGTACAGGGTCCAAGAAAAGTGTCTCCCACTCCTTGATCTTTCCCACAGCACTTGTCAGCCCCTTCCAGGAATACTGTAACAGAGATCTGGAGGTTTCCTGGCAATAGCTGGGCCAGGTATTAAACCTCTGGAGTTGGTGCCTGATGCTGCCCTTGCTGCCTCCTCCCCCTGACAAGGGCCACGGGGGAGTCTCTTCCATGCAGAAATAAGGGGGGTTTGTGTTTTGGGTTTTTGGTTTTAATGCTGAATTAGCCCTGTCTGTGGCAACATGGAATTCTCCAATGTGGTGAGTTTGGAAAAAACCCAAGGATGAGGAGCCTGTTGTGCCTTCCTTTGAATCTGCTCAGTGCTGGGCAGTGGTGGTGCTGTGTCGCGTCATGTTGTGGGGGTGAGAGCTTGGTTTAGGGTGGTACAGAAGGTCCTCACTGGGCCATGTGGCAGTGATTGCTGCTGATGCCCTTTGCTCTGGCCCCAGCAATGGTTTGGGATACCAGGTTTTCCTCTCAGGTGTGTAGGAAATTCCCGTGGCGCAGCTCCAGGAGTTTCCCTGGAGTTCCCCTGGAGCTGGGCACCTTGGGTGCTATCAAAGCAATAAGTCTCGTTTCCCACCTAATTGAGCCAGGAGAGTTTGAGACATGGATGCTCCAGGTAACCAGGGCAGATCCTCCAAGAACACTTCTGCTCTCCAGCTGGATAACTGTCCTCACTCTGCGCTCCCCGGGCTCCATCACAGCCATTGACATGCAGAGAAGCTGGAGGCGAGCTCATCTTTGCTATTAGCAGGTTTCTATAGATGCCACAGAAAGCTCGTTATTAAGGCAGATGAAAGGCCAAGGAATGAGTTTGCTGTGCTTGTGCATGCCCGTGGGCTAAGCCTTCTGCCCCTCCCCCAGGTTTTTATGGGATCCATCCTGCATCAAAGTGGCTTGGAGAAGGCAGCTCGCTCCCCCCAGCACGGCGCTGCCAGGGCGGCGATGGAGCAAACCCACAGAGCCTTTCAGCACTTGTGAAGCTCCCCAGCTGATGGCTGGCTTGAGCCCAGCTGACAGGTTGATCTCTTGCTTCCTGCAATCTCTTGTTCTATCAAAAAAAAATTGCAGCCCCCCCCCCCCCCCCCACACACACACACACCTCTTCCCCCTCTCCCCCTTCATTCCTGGAGACTCCTCCACCTGCCCCGCTCCCCTGCTGACTTGTGTACTCCTCCTGCCACATGCTGGGAGATTGATCCTCTGCTCCCAGCTCGGTGGGACGGGGCAAGGTGAGATGTTCCTCTCTTGACATCACTGCTTTTGACTAAGGGAGCCCAGAGGTTTTCTGGGCTCGCCCTGGCCAGCTGGTGGGTGGGCAAGCGCCTCGTGGAGTTCAGCCACTCTCTGTGGTGGGCACAAAGAGGAACGAGCCCCCCCAGCACGCACACGGCCCTGGCAGGGGTGATGTCTCTTCACACAGCTGCCCTTTGCTGTTGCACATCCCATGGTTTTCCTTAGAAGAAAGGTGCAGCCAGGACCTGAGCTGGGTGGCCTGGGCAGCTTTGGTGGAGGTAAATGTGACTCTGCTCCTGCGCTGCTGTGCTGGGAGGGCAGGAGTAGCTGTGTTTGGGTAGCTGATGATGTCCATAGGACAGTGGGGAGCTGTGGTGGAACCACACTCGAGGGTCTCAGGTCTGCTGTGGCAGCACCAGCCTTGTCTTCTGTGCTGGTTCCTGGCTTTGTGAGTGCCTGGAAGCAGCTCTGTCTTCGTGTGTGTTTGGCATCCCCGCTGGAGCTCTTGAGCATCTTGCTCCTCAGGGAGCTTTGGCCGAATGCACGCACCCTCTCCGGACCCAAACCCATCTCCCAACCAGACCTGATCTTCCCTCAGATCCCTCCATTAGGATTTCCTGTTCCAAAAGAAGAAACGTGGGTCTGGCATTGCCAAGCTTGGGAAAAGAAGAGAGAGGCTGTGCCAGAGCTTGGGGAGAGCAGAGGCTTTCCCCAGGGCTCCTGCACCACCTCGTGCTGTCCTGCCCCGTGCACATCGGACCTGAGCTGGAACTCGGGGCTGGAGGTGGAAGGTCAGACCTCAGAGGTAAGTGGCTACTTGGGAATTTCATGGAGATGAGGAGCAGGATGCCCAAGGGGAATCGGTGCATCGACCAGAGGAGCGAGGACTGGGAAGAAGGACAAATCTCCCCTTCTGCAGCTGGGGGCTACGGAGGGGACCTGGGGTCCTGGGCAGAGGAGGCCAAAGGTGCAGATTTGGGCTTGATGGGAGGAAAGATGTGGCACCACCGGGGTAAGGATGCGGTGAGAGCGCTCCAGACAGATGTCTGTCTGCACAAACCCCCGCGCGCCTTGGGCGAGGGAACAGGTTCGGCGGCTCCTTGGGCTCCAGCGCTGCGTGTGCCCAGACTGGCTGGTGAGCAGCTTCCCTGCCTCTGCGCCCGTCCCACCGTAAACACACGCCTTGGATCCGGAACAAAAGCCCAGAGACAACCAGCTTCTGTTGCCTTTTGTCATCTCGGGGCTCACCGAGTGCAGCAGCAAAACAGCTTCTGGGGATGAGAAGGATTATACAAATGAAGCTGTTGGAGGACAGTAATTTCAGTGATTTGGGGGGTTCTTACCATTAGGGATTTCTTTGCCCTTCTCTTTCCTTTTTCCTTAAAAAAAAACCCCAACCCCGACTTCTTTTGTGCACTTTGGACCAAGCTTGTCATATTTCTTAGAGTCTCTAGTGACTCCTTCATGCTACAGACTTTCTGGAGTCCTCCTTGTTAGACCAAGAACTGCATGATTCATTGTGTGCTGGAGATTTAATACTGCACGTAAAACATTCCCAGTTCAGATTTGTTTTCTTATTTCCCCCCCACCCCCTTTTTTTTTCTTCCTTTTTTTTCCCCTTGGCTTCTCACTTACATCCTGGAATTTTTTTCATGAGATATAAAATAAATACCTTCCCAAATATGTCCAGTAGGAACTGATCTGCTCAGATGCTTCAGCTGCTGTTTTAAAGCCTGAGAATAATTTGGGTCTGTTCAGGTTTCTTCAAGGCTGGTGGTGGTGGGATGCTTGTGGCCTTTGGAAGATGCATGGGGTGCTTATTGAAGGCTTCTGGGGCAGCTTTTCCAGGGGTGGATGGAGATTTTTAGCACCAGTAGTGACCTTTTCTGTTATTTGACCTGGCTGAGTCCTGTCCTTCGGGGATACCAACCCTGATTCAGTGAGCAGGTAGTTCACAGTGTCTGTCCCATGTCTGTCCCGTGTCTGTTGTGCCCAAATGGACCTTTCAGGAGCAGTGGCTGGGCTCAGCTTCTCCCAAGAAGCAGTAGTTCCCGTGGGCAGAACTAGTTGAACCCTTTAATTGCAGGTTTTGTATCGGCACTCGTAGAACCATGGGATGTATAAGGTTGGAAGGGACCTTTAGAGGCCATCGAATCAGCAGCACTGCGAGCCCCCCGCCAGCACGGCCCGTGGCTGCAGACTGCCCCTGGGACGTGGAGGCTCCGCGCCCGCCGGGGCTCCTGGCAGGGGAGAGCAAAGAGGGAGGAACGCTTCCCCTGGAGATGGCCGGGAGATACAGCCGCCACATCTTGAAACACACCCCAAACGTGGGTGGCGGCGGGGGGACCACGAGCCATTTGTGATTGTGCAACGGGGCAGCGTCTGCGCCCGGCTGTCCCTCGGGCAGGGTGGGCTCTGCAGCCCAGCTCCGTGCTCCGCTGTCCCCGCTATCCCTCGCCATTGCTGCCTGTGTTGGGATGGGCCCCATGGCCACGCTGCTGAGGCTGTGTCTCCCTGAACCCCTCTGGGGGTTCCCTGCATCTCCTGGGGCCTGCTGCACTGTCCTGTCCAGCCAGACATGGGTAAAACAGCCCCAGGAGAAGATCCAGGAAGAGGACAGCCTGGTTCCATCGTCACCAACTCCTTGTCCTGAAGTCACCGAGGTGTCAGGTAAACTGAAGAGACATATTTGCCCCCTGTTAAAGGCAGCGCTGGCTGCTGTTTGCTGGCTGCTGCCTCTGTGTTACAGGGGGTGATGACACTAAACAGGGACCTGCTCATCACCACCCAGCCTTCCTCTGCCCCGTTAGCTGGTGGGCAGCCTCTGGAGCCGTGTGTGGAG
The DNA here is from genome assembly GCF_964237585.1 of Gallinula chloropus. Lineage (NCBI taxonomy): Eukaryota > Metazoa > Chordata > Aves > Gruiformes > Rallidae > Gallinula > Gallinula chloropus. The sequence goes on from NC_140107.1 coordinate 9,508,239, forward strand.
CAGGTTGCTCGTCCTTCCAAGCCTGTGCCGGGAGCAGGGTGCTGGGGCTGGTATCAGCTCACGGCAGCCCCGAAGCTGCTTGGGAAGAAAACAGCTTCGATGTCCCAGTGCCCCTCCAGCCCTGCCTTGGCATGTGGCAAACACCTACCTGTGGCACCCAGTGCGAGCCATCCCTTGTGTGCCATCTGGAGCATGTGGATGGACCTCAGAGAGTTGAGACCTCCTGGGCCTGTCCCTCCTACCCAGCTCTTCCCCAACCCTGCAGCAGCCCAACGCAGAATCACAGAATCCCACAGTTGGAAAAGACCTTTGAGCTCATTGAGTCCAACTGTTCCTGTCCTGTGTTAAACCACATCCCTGAGCACCTCATCTCCCAGTCTGTGAAACACACCCAGGGTCAGTGACTCAACCCCCTCCCTGGGCAGCCTGTGCCAGTACCCCAGAACCTTTTTGGGGAAGAACTTTTTCCTAAGAACTGAGTTGACCCTGCCCTGGTGCAGCTTGAGGCCATTTCCCCTTGTCCCATCTCCTGTCACCTGGCTGAAGAGACCAACCCCCCCCACCTCTCTCCACCCTCCGTTAACGCTTTCAAGACCTCCCTGGAAACGAGCTGAAATCATCCCATAGCCCTGCGTTTCCCATCCAGCTGCTCCAAGATGGACATGGGGGATCAAACACAGTAGACCCAAGAGCTGGCAGCAGGTTGGGATGCTGCCACCACACAGGCAGCCCGGGGAGCACGCGTGCCCTCGGCGGGGCCGGGGAAGGGCGCATGGGAACAGCAGCGTTGCCCAATCCACGCGCATGGAAATGAACTGCTTTGTGAGCAAAAAAAAGGTCCTCGTTCCGCAGAGGCGCTGGGTGTGTGCCTGTGTGGGTGTTCAGACTCTGCAGAACCAACCTGGGATGCCTGGAAAAGAAAAAAAAACCTTCTTTGTGCATTTAATTAGTGGTAAATGCCATTTACATACGAGATGCCTCTTGGTCTGAAGCTGCTCGTTGATTAGCAATTGCAGCCAATTTATATTGTGTACTTTGTTCGCCTCAGACCACAACAGCACTACCTGAACCTAACAGATCTTTCTGCCTTTGCATTTCAAAGCCGGGCTCCTGCGGACGGGGCGTTATTGCACAATCCACTCGCTGTCCCGGCACGGCCTGGGTGCCAGGGACGTTTGGCTGCGGTGCTCACCCCCTCCATCATCCGTGGGGCTCTCCTCCTGCCTTCCCTGCAAGCTGGGGATGGTGCAGCCTGGGTGAGTCAATCCAGAGGGGGTCCCTGAAGTCTCCCCATGCGGGCAGGGGTTGTTTCCTTCGGCGGTGAGGTGGTGCTGGGGAAACCACAGCAGCAGGACCTGCTTCCCCAAAACGTCGCTCGCCCTGACCCCCCCGCTCCATCACTATCCTTACCCAGCCCCTTGTGTCCAAGAGCTGAGGGGAGACAACACCAATGGTCCTGATGGTTTTGGAAGAGCCCCAGCAGCATCCCAGCAGTGGATGGAGAGGATACTACTGGGAAAGGATCGGCTTGTTTATAATCCATACAATTAATCTCATGGAATAGATCTGAAGTTTCTGTCCCCAGGGATGCTGCTGCGGGCAGAAGGGGAACAGGTTCCCAACCAGGTTGGCACCTCGCTGGGCAAAGTCACTTCTCCCAGCATCACCTGGACTGTGAGCATCTCACTGAGAGCACAGCTCTGCCCCGCAGAGCAAGGGGCAGGGTGTTTCCCAGCAGAGTTAATCCTGGCCCAAAGGACACGGTTTGGTGGGGCTCTGTGGGGCCAGGGCAGGATGGAGCTCTGCCCATAGAGGACCACCAGCACCCACAGATGCCTCCCTATCCTTGGGCTTGGGTTCAAGCCTAGCAGCCCTTATCTTATCATTATTATTATTATCCCTTTTAAAATTTATTTTTAACCCAAGAACAGAAGTCCCTTTGTAGTCGGGAAGCAAGTGCCTGGCAGGACCTCTGCAAAGTGCTTTAACCTGACTGTGGCTACCAGCAGCGGCAAGTGGCCACTTCATGGACCTCCCCAGTGAAGGGAGGAGTCCCTGTGCCCCCATATCCCACTCGCCCTTGGCTTTTCAGCAGCCCAGGCACCAAAAACCAGAGGTTCAACCTGATTTTCATCCCTTTGCTTTAGGCTCAGCTTTCCTCAGCCCACCCTGAGCATCTCCCCGTGTTGCCAGAGCAGAGATGTAATCCCCAGCTGGGAATGTCAGTCCCTTCCAGAGCAGCAGCAGGCAGGCAGCTTTCCAGCTCTGAGCGATGAGGCTGGGGAGCAAAGAGTTAAACTTTATTCCATCCACCTGTATATTTTCACAAGTCTTCAGATAGCAATCAAGAGCGCAGGAAACGGGTATTTAAGGGGTCTGAATTTGCCAAAACTCTGCCACAAGTCAAACTTTTAAAGCAAAGTTTATTTGTAAAGTTACAGAAGGCTGAAGTATCTCCTGTGAAGGGGATACTCTCTTTAAAGCCATCCTATATATTTTTTTCCACTTCTGCCTTTTAAAATCATTGGGCTCAGGAAGAGGGAGAGGATTCATGAAGAGGGGCTTGGTTTTAATCTAATAAGTGTGGGGTGTTTCTACCCGTAGGCTGGTTCTAGAGCTCATCAAGGCTCAGATCAACCCCACGCCAGGGTACAGAGGGGCCTTTGAGGGTTTGCCTCGAATAAATTCAGCTTGTTTGGAGCTGGTGGGGTTCAGCGATGCCCCAGCTACAGCTCCCCAGCTCGGGGACACACCTCCCCCCACCCCCACCTCCCCACCCCCACCCCACCCCCCCCAATGCCACCCAAATCAGCATCTGTCTCCGCTGCCAGTGGGATGCCAGGGTGGCTGGCACGTGTGGGTCTTTGTTATTACCCCTGCCCACCCCCATGTTAACAGGGACCCTCGAGTCCAACCAGCTCCACGAAGGGGTTTTACAACCTCTTCAGGTGCTGAGGTGGCAGCCACAGAGCTGTAGCTACTCCTAGTGCACAAGCAGCGTGGTAAAAGCTCATTAGATGTAAGAAATTCTGTTGTGGTTTATTTCTGGTGGTAGGAAAGAACTGGGTAGCTTTTACTGGGCTGCTTGTCACGCGTGGGGCTGTCGTGGGGCTGTTGGCTGGCTGGTGGCTGTCTGTCTGTCCCGCTGTGCACGGACACTGTCCCAGGCAGCAGCTGCTTCCCCGTGGTGGGGGCTGGAGCGATGGTGTCCTCGGGGTTTGGCACCTGCAGCCTACGCGTGCTCGGCGCCCGGGGGTTTATTCCAATCCCTCAGCTGCCTCCAGTCCCTCTGCGAAGGGTGGCTGGCAGGGCGGGCTGGCGCAGCACCGCAGGGCACCCCTGGGTGCAGGGCGGTGGGGCTGGGCACCCACGGTGCGCCCTGCCTCCGCAGACTGGGTGGCCCTGCCTTGGGTGGTGACTAATGACTCTTGTAATTGAGATGTGGCTTTAATATACACGGGCAGGTGAACTGGCATGAGGTGGGGGGGGGTGGGCAGAGATAGGGGCGAGTGCAGCGTGTCGGGGTGCTGCTCAGCCAGACCGACCGGCTGAACCGGCGCCATTTCGGCACAAGCCGCCCAGGGCTGGGCTCACACCCCTGCCCACCGGCGCGTGCCCGAACGCCGGGCTGAGACGCCAGCGTGCTGAAAGGGGGGGGGTGTGTGTGGGGGGTGGTTTTTGCCCAAAGTTGCCCAAAATGCAGCTCGGGTGAGGTTTGCATGGATAAGGTGAGCTCTGGCTCCCAGTGAGGCCTGGAGGGAGATGCTGGGGCAGTGACACGATGGGGCTTGGCCGCAGGCAGCTCTGCAGCAGGGCCCTGCAGAGCCCACGGTTTGCAGTACTGGAGAAAAGCTCTTTGCAAGGACCCACATAGGCAGCTAGGCCGTGGGGACGCTGGCACAGGGCGGCTGCGCTCAGCAGGACGAGTCACCATGGGACCCCCGGGTGCCATTGCTGGGATCGGAGGTGGGTGTGATGGGAAGGGGCATATTGCCCCCAGCTCTCTGCACCCACGTCTGACCCTTCAAAATTCACCCCCAAAGCTGCAAAGACCAGAAATCAGCCACTAAAACCATTACAATAACATGAAGAGGAATCCAGGGAAGCACATCCAGCCATGACCAAACGATCCCCCTGGGCCACGACAGGGATCCCACAGCGATGGCTGGAAACACCCCCTGTCCCCTGAGCACGGTGCTCAGGGAGGGACGTGGTTGCCACGAGTACAGAGGGACTCTGCCTTCTCACAACAAGCAAAAAAAAACCCCCAGCCCAATACAAATTCCCTCTTAAAAAAATTCCTAGAGCATTTTCCAAGGGCTGGGGGGGGGCCTCACCGTGGATTATCTCCTCTGCTTCCAAAGCCACAAGAAAATATCATCATATTTTTAAAACAAAACCTCAAGGGAAATAAAGGGTGAGGGTTTGCATCTGCATTCAGCACTCACCACTTCTATGGCCGGGGTGGGGAAACCACTGGCACGGTTTTTCTTGCAGATATAAGATAAAAAGGCAGAGAAAATATATATATATATATTTTTTTTTTAAGTGCTCTGAAAACATTCCATCATCTATAGGAATCAAAGCCCCATTGAAAGCCACAGAACCCCTCACATTGGAGGGTTTTAATGAAAAGCAAGGGGTTTGGTGCCCGGTGTTTTTCTTTGCGAGGATTTCCAGGGGAACACAACTGGAGCGGGGGGCGGAATCTGGGGAACTTGGCTGGGGTTTCTCCTGGCCCAATAGTGCTTTCACTGTGGGCTTTGAATGGTTTAAAGATAATATGGAGCTCATATTTTAGGGCTTGTCAAAGTGCTCTCTCTCTCTCTCTTGCCCCGGATCATGGTGGGGTTACTTTTCACTGGGGCTGGGGAAGGGGGAGATGGGAGCCTCCGTGGCTGCTGGGGCAGGAGGGTTCCCGAGGTTGGGCTGTGGGTGGGAGAGCAGAGAGCAAAGTTTGGGCTTAATATTTAATGGTGTGGAGCTGGGCAAATCCTGCTGTGGAGAGAGGGGCCGGGCAGTACCCCCCTTGTGTGCCTGGGGGGAACATCCCATGTGCTGCCAGCTGCCCAGCTCTGGGTGCAGAAACCTCTCCCCAGACTCCCCAAAAAGCAGCTTTATGTCTCACAAAAAAATGTTGAGGTTGCTGTGGGTCAGCAGAAAGGTGACTGTTAAGAAGCAGCTTCTTTTTTGGGTTGGGTGTGTTTTTACCCAGCCTAACTCCATGTGGAAGCAACCCAGCACTGTGCCAAGGATGCTGGTGCTGGGGGTGGGCATTGCAGCATCCCCGTACTCCAGCAAGCACCTTCCCTCTGCTCCCTTCCCTGGCCTCAGGCACCCCAAAAACCCTCCAAGGCCACTCGGTGTGGGGAATTTGAAGCCCACCCAGGTAGGGATGGTGGTGGCTTGGCCAGGACTGGGGGTGTGGGACCACAGGGCACGAGGGAGGGGTGCTGGGAACCTTAAGAGCAACCAGTGGGCAGGCAGGGGTGGCCGGGGACCCCCCCCTGGTTTCGCAGGAACATTTAATCCCCTCGTTAACATCCCCCATTAGAACAATCCATTCTTTCACTCGGGCTGAAACACCCAACGTAACTTTACAGCTCATTTCATTTATGACTAAGAAATGAAATTACTGTATCGATTTCATGGCAGAGAGCGAAAGAACCTGGGTGTTCCTGGCTGTAATAAACCCACCAGCTGCAAAGGAAAACAGCAAAACCCACCAAGGGTGGGGGGAGGGTGCTGCAGCCCCCCCAGGGACGGCACCTCCAGGTCCCCCTGCAGCCGAGCTGTTTGCCCCCCTTCCCAGCTTTGGAAATTCACTGGATGTGTTTGCAGGGACTGGGGGGGTCTTTGTGGGTCACTGAGGAGGAAAGGAAAGGAAATCTTCTGCCTGGTGTCATGGGTGAGGGAGATCCCTCCTGGGGCTGGTGGGGGGGATGTCTGGGATAACTGAGCACAGGAGTTCTGCGTGGTGATGGGGAGCCTGAGCTGGCCCCTGCCCACCCACCCTCTTGCTGTCACTGTGCAGACACCTGGGATTTGGGTGATCTGGCCCAAAAAGGTGGCTGGTGTGTCCCCATGCCCCCTGCCTCACTGCATGGGGGGCCTGTGGGCAGCACCCCACTGCTGGCACCACTCCCTGCTGCCATCCCAGGCTGGGTGGGATGCCCAACCCCACGTCGGGCCAGAGACACGCAGCACCGGAGCGCATCACGCGTGTTCAAAGCGGCACCGTGGGAGCCCCGCCGACCCACGGCACTGACCCCGCGGGCTAAGGCAGGGGGGACGATGCTCCCGACCCGCTCCCCAGGCCAGACCCTGCCCCGCGGAGCACAGCGTCAGCCCCACGGCCTCCGACCCTGCGGAGATGGCGGCTGCCGCCGGGCGCGGCCGGGCGCGCGTCCCCCGCCACACGGACATGCCCCGTCATGCGTGTGCGCTCTGCCCACGCAGGCAGGTGCACGGCCCGGGGGTGCTCACCTGGGGGGTGCGCCGAAATGGCACGGTGCACACACACACACACTCACACACTCACACACACACAGACACACACACACACACAGACACACAGACACACACACACACAGAGACACACACACTCACACACACACACACACACACTCACACACACAGACACACACTCATACACACAGACACAGACACACACACACACACACTCACACACACAGACACACACTCATACACACAGACACAGACACACACACACACTGACACACACACACACACTCACACTCTCACACCCGCCGCGACACAGCCTCATCTCCCCTGCCCACCCCAGCCTAATTAAAGCCCGCTATCGCCCCATCTGATGTGGTTGCAGGGTTAACGCGTCCTCACTCCCCATCCTCACCTGGCCCAGCCCTTTGAAGTCGAGCTGCTTTCATGCCTGTCTGATGGCGGCAGGAGGTGCTCCATGGGCCAGCCCGGAGCCCAGCACCATGTCCCTGACACCACGGTCACCCCCTGTTCGTTAAGCCGGGGATAAGGACTCACCGAACACCAGCCTAGTCTAATTCAGACTTGTCTCATCTCCAGGCAATTTGGGAGAAGCGAAAGGACTTGCTTTTGTGAACTGGATGGTGAGAAAAAAACCCCAACAACTTCTCTATATAAAATATTTCTATAAATATATATATATCTCTCCCCTGTGGCACGAGGTCCCGCTGAGTAAGTAGATGTGAATGACGTGTCACCTAACACTTTCCCAGACACCCTAATGAATTTTCCATGTTTTCCACCATTTAGCTAAATAGGCAGTATTAAAAAAAAAACCAACGCAAACCCCAACCAACAACCCCACCTCCCCAAACCACCCACCTTCCCAGCAGGATGGCCCTGCAGTGGGGTGAACCCCCCGTGAACGCCCACAGAGATGATGCTGAAGTGGGAGCCGGTGTCTCCGTTTGGTCCAGGTGATGGGTATGTGAGTATGGGGGTGAGGGGTATTTTCAGGTTCAGGTCTCCAGAGGGATGTCAGGCACCTCGCAGGGCCATTTAGCCCCACTATTTCAGAGGAGAAGGAGGATTGTGCCCTAATGATGCTGATTGCTCATTTGGGCGAGGTTCGTGAAGGGCTTGAGGACAGGAAAGGGGGCGATGTGGGCACGGCAGGACCCTGCAGCAGCACCCTGCAGCAGCACGGCGCCTCCTGCGCTGTCCCACAGAGCCTGGAAATGTTTTGTGAGTGAGAAGGGAACTCGGTAAGGCTGGCAGTCTCTAAAACAGAGGCTGGGGCTGAGGGTTCGGGCTGGCAAGAGAAGAGAGTGAGGCGTCTGCTGAGGCTTTTGTTCTCAAAGGAAATAGCCATCATTTTTCCCAGGAGAATTTTTAGCCCAAACTGCTGATTTTAATATCACAATGGTTAAAAAAAAAGCCATCCAAGCTCCAGTGATTTGATTTTTATTCCCCCCCCCTGCCCCCCCCTTCCAGTTTTCATTTGCAAAAGGAAACCCAAAGGTTTCTGCTGTGCCCAGCCCACAGTGCTGCTCTCTGCCCTGGAACCTCGGTGCTGGGTTCTGCTGTCAGCCTGGGCGGCACCTGTGGCTGCTCTCGGCTCCCAAAGAGCATTTGGGAGGCTGGGACACCCCCCACTCTGTCCCCCCACTGCCACGCTGGTGTCCAGCCTTCCCACCCACAGTAGTGCAAAGACCTGTGGGTGGGCAGGACGCAGTCCCAACATCCGCAGCACACTGGGTAAGTGGCTGCAGGAAAACACCCCCCATGTGGGGAGCATTCCACACCATCAGCTGAGACCTACCAGGGCCGCCCTGCTGCGTCTCAGTGTCCTCCCCACACCGCCTCACAGCATCACCTGGTCCCTCACCCACCCCCGGAACAGGCATCAGCACCAAAACCACTTTGCAGAGGTGGGGGGCTGCACCCCTCCAAAGCCCCGTTTCCTCTTACAACCCAACACACACCAGCACCCCAACACCCTTTCTGCTCTGCCCTCTTTTCCCCTTCCCGTCTTCTCTCTCCTCGCGGCAGCTCTAACGGAGGCCGCGAGCACAGCGCGGATCGATGCGGAATGGAAAGTTCCTGTAAATAATATCTGCACCTCGGGGTGTTTCCTCTCCCAGTAGCTGCTAAGAAAAGGCGGGTATGTCTAGGGTTTGACTTGAAACATATTTCCGCTGGCCAGGGCTGGCTTCTCACCCCGATTACCATTTATTGTGGTTTTCTTTGGGTTTTTCCTCTTTTTTCCCCCTCTCTCCCTCCCTCTTTTCCTCTCTCTCCGATGCTACAGGCTGTGCTGGCGGAGCTGCTGCGAAGGAGAAGAGGAACATCGGCTCCAGCACGTCCACCACAAGCCCTGCCCGATGGGAAGGCACTGGCGTCGCCCCGGCTTCCCCGGGCCCATGAGTAACACTTACGCCGAGTGGCTCGGCTCTTCGGGAGCCGCCAGCGCTTTGGCATCAGACCCTCCTGTCAGCTGGGAGCTTTTTGATTTTATTTTTGCTTTTCAGCGGTTGTTCGGGCTCTGGAGGCGAGTGGTGAGTGCTAAGGGGTTTGGGCTTGGACCGCCTGGGAATTTGGGTCCTGTTTGGGATTTGTGCCGGAGCTTTTGAGTCTTGGGAAGGGGCACAGCGATGACAGGCAGCGGTCGGGGAGTGGGGATGCTCGGCTGGGGATGCGGGATGACCTGCTAAGTCTACTTGGCGCAATCTGAGTGGTCCAGACCCACCTTGGAGAAGCCTCAAGGGGTTTTCTCAGAGCTCACAGGCCAGGCTGACCACCCCCATCACCTCCTTGCATCCCTGTGAAAGCACCCACCTGCCCTCCGCCCCGGACTAACTTGTGATGCTTGCTCAGGCCAAGCTGTGGTGCAAAGCAGCCGTGACTGCCCCCTCCAGACACTGGATCCCAGCATTAGGACGCTCAGAGAGGTGCCAAAACTAGACCCTGGAGACAGAGCAGCGTGAGGCCCCTTGCTCTGTCCCACGGCACGGATTGAAACCCCAGCAAGAAGCAGGAGCCAGAAGGCACCGGCAGACTTGTAACCGTGCGTTTATTACTCCACATGGAAAGGCATTAAAATGATTACACGGAGGCCGGAGGATATAATCACGTACATTGGCTATGGACAGCGACACCAGGAAGAGAAAAGCAGAACCGACCACTTTGCTATGGCTGCGTACCAACACGCTGTCCAGCCGCTCAGGGAAGAGCCCGGCTCTGGTCTTCTCGAAGCCTTTGCAGCAGAGGCATCTCCAGCGAGAGCTTCTTCCCATGGCTTCAACAGGAGCAGACCCTCCTCTTCCTTTCCCTCCCTCCCCCCCACCATCCCCATCCCAGTGACAAGTGCTACAGGTTAAAAAGATGGGCTACATATTAAATATAGGGCATTACCTTCAAGTAGGGCTGGTATGTTACACAAATAACCACATTATTTGGTATCACTAGCATCTTTTTTTGTAATGTCCATCATAAGACACCATTAAAAAACCCAACAACTTCAGCCTTCTTGATCAATAGAGATCCCTGTTCTCATCTCCTTAGTCTGTTTGTATTTTACCCTGCACAAACAAGTATTAGAAGCATTATTAAGAATCGGATCCTTCAACACATTTCAGAATTATATTATTATAACAAATAAGACCAAAAAAAAAATTAGATTTTTTTTATAGTTAAATATTCTGTGAGCCACACAAAGGGGTTTTACTGTACAAAGCGATTGTGCATTTTTCTTCTTTTTTTTTTTTTAAAAAAAAAGCAAATTATAGTGCAAAGCAAAGAAAAAAAAAAGGTTGGCCTGTCTTGTGACCATTTGCATACAGAGAGGTGTGTTTATTTACACCTTCACGCGACAACACGTCATAAACTACGCTGCTGTCACGCCTTTGATCACTTTTCAGTTTTCAATTCACTCCCAACAGTCTTAAATTAACGAGCTGCTCTACGAATGCCTCGTTGTCTTTGTGCTTTCAATCAGTGGCGCGGGCGAGACAAGGGACGTTAAAGGCATCAACACACAGGCTGCCGTGGTCCAGTTTCTACAGCGGAGGGGTGCTCGCTGTCGCTAAGGCAAGTCGAGGTTGCAGTTTTGCTGGGGGTAGGGCTTTATTATTAATGTTAATGTTATTATTATTATTATTTAAAAGAGTTGTTGTTCTTGTTGCTTATTGAACTCACGAGTGGTCATGGCAGCTTCCCAATGAAGCCAGGATGTCTTGCTCCAGTCTTGACGTGGTAGTGCAATCACAACGCTCTCTGCACCTCGACCGAGTGCTGACAAGCTGCTGACTGAGATTTGGTGATGGTGGCGTGGCTGGAAGGGTGTAATTTAGGCAGAGGGGCTGGGAGGGCAGCTGGGGGGGGGGGGGGGGGATGTTCAATTTTCCTATGCTCATGCAAACAGGAAAAAAAAAATTAAAATAAAAAAGGTGGGATTACTGGTGGCACTGGGGTCTGGGACTGTCCCCATCCCCTTGCTGGAGGGCACCACAGTTCACAGAATCACAGAATCACAAGGTTGGAAAAGACCTTTAAGATCAAGTCCAATCGTACCTGTCCTATGCTAAACCATATCCCCAAGTACCTCATCTAACCTTTGTTTAAACACATCCAGGGAAGGTGACTCACCCACCACCCTGCACCCCAGGAACCTGCCCGTGGCACCCTCAGCTCTGCTGGTGTGAATTGAGCCCCAATTCTCCTGCCAGCAGAAAGCAGAACCAGCTTGCAGGAGGTGACTTGCAGGAGGTGAAGTGACCCTGCCACGTGCATCACTAATCTGGCCATGGGGGAGGCCCTCATGCTCCTCTCCAGCTACCTACCCACCTCCTGCTGCAGTGCCAGTTCGGGTTGCAGTCTCTTTGGTATCACCTACAAGGGTGTGTGGTGTCTGGGGGGGACATGGTGCCTCCAAATGCCACATGATGCAACCATCGACCATGGGGCCAGCGGTACCTTTAGTGTCCCTGCTCCAGCTTATCCATCTACAGCAAGACACCCGAGCTCTGGGTCACTCAGGAGGGGAAGGAAAGGATGGTGAGGGATGGAAAATGCTCAGTATCATTGCTTCACAATATTCCCACCACCAAGGGACTGGGTAGGAATTGCTCCTTTCTCCAAATCTCAGTTTGAGCTTTCACTGGGAACTGGCAAGTGTTAAGTCGTTTCTTAATTAAAAAAGAAAAGTCATCACGTGTCAACCCACTCTGGGTGAAAACATGGGAAAGAATCATAAGAGAAATACGATGCTTTGCCACCAGCTGCATGTGTCGCTACTCAGAGAGGATGAAAGGAAGACCCAGAGACCGCTGCCAGGGCCATGCCAAAGGCTCCTGAGGCCCTTTTTGCAAGCTAACGTGCTTGGAAGTGCATCTCATCACATCTTGGATTGTCCTGAACGCCGCCTTCGCTTCAGCCACCAGCGCTGAGGTTTGCTAAGAGGAGCAAAGAATCGACCAGTGAGGTCAGAACAGAAGAGCAAAGGGAACGAAACAAAACAAAACAAAACAGGTCTCGTAAAAAGTACATCTCATGTAAACATACAGGGAAGGGGGGGCTGCAGGCACGGGATCAGCCACGTTACTGGTTTAAAAATGACGACAATGATCCAAAAAAAATGAACAATACAACCTCTGTCGCCAACAGCAAATAATAATAATAATAATTAATGACATCACAGCTCTTGTTCACGTGGTTGATGCGGACCGACCCGCGAGGAGCCCCCGTGCCTGCCCGAGTCCCCGTGCTTGTGCTGTAAACCAGACTCTCACATGCCACGTTATGGCTCTGGTGTCATCCCGGAGCTCTTTGGTGGTCAGGGGCCCTGCACTGGTGGGGAGGGAAGGACAGGAGGCAGTGGTGGGGAGAGGGGAGGTGTTGGCTTCTTTTTTCTTTTTTTTTTTTCCTTTTTTGGTTCAGTCCAGTCTCCCAGCATCGGCAGGGAGACAGCTCAGACAGCTCCTTGGTCCTTCCTCTTCTCCAAAACATGTTGCAGAAGAAGGGTGAGAGCTTTTCTGTAACATTTGAATGCTTCGTGTGGGGCAGAGGGTGCGAGTGAGATGACTGAGAAGTGTTCTGCAAGAAACAGGAAACAAACATCTGATTCCACAAGTCTGTCCTTTCCCCTATGTACAATCCACATCCTTAAAGCACACGGAAGGAACCACATCAAGCGCCAGCTTCGAGCCTCGTGGATGTTCACCTTGAAATGCAACATAGGTCCTGGTCCATCTTCGTGTGATGTTTGCCCATGCTTGCATGCAGAGGATCCTGGTTTGCTTTTGGTTTGTGAGTCTTTGGTTTAGCTTTTCCCTAGGCATCATCTTTCTCTATTCACTACCGAGGGGAGCAACGTTAACAGCGGCTGATTCGGTTAAAGGTAGCGGTGCCCAGTTGAGTTCCTCCTAGTAGGGTCTCCAGACTGACTCATCCATCCTCCCAGTAGTTGTCATGGTCGTGGGCGAGTTACTGTGGCTCCCGTCTGCATCCACCCCGTCGTTCTGATTGCCCAGGTTGGGATTCATTAAGTTGTTCCCTGCTGAGGCACTTGTACAAGAGGAGAGCATGCGGGTGGGAGAGCGCTCGCCGCCCGCCACCATGGAGAACTGGTAGGAGCCCGAAGACGTGCCGTAGTACAAATGGTAGGGAGAGGGGTTGGCCTGGAAGGGTCCACTTTGGTTTTGTGTGGAGCCAGGGTAGGGGGGCGGCAGGTAAGTGTGGTGGAAGCGCGTCGTGGTGGGCATGCTGGTCATGCTGATGCCCCCGATGCCCGTGGCGGAGGGTGTCGCGGTGTAAGGGAAGGCAGCGGACATGGCGCCGGGGTAATGCATCCGCGGGTCGGAGAACCGGGTCTCGGTGAGAGCCGGCAGCGTCGGGAAGGAGCGATCGAACTGGCGGGGGTCAGAGAAGGGGCTCAGATCTGATGTGCCTGTCGGGGTGGAAGAAGAAAGAGGGTGGTCAGAGTTCGATGCTCTGGGCTCGATGTCCTCGAGCCTGGGCCATCCCCTGCCCAGGGAACTCAGACTGAAAAGCATCTCTTGGGTCTGTGGGGAACTTCTAGACGAAAATCCTAAACCCATTTGTTTAAGTCGTCCCCATTTCCTGTCCTAAAATTTGTTGTTTCCTATCCAAGAAGAGCCACGACTAAGCTGCCTTCTCTAGGGCTCTATTCATCTCTGGCAGATTAAAAAAACACACCCCATAAACACAGAAAAACAATGTTTAGCCATTACATCAGCTGTGTAGTAAATAAATGGATGCAGGCCCCAGACGGCTGGTCCCTGAGATAGTCGGTGGTGTATATACACACACGGAGACCGAGGAGCAAAGCTGGAGTCCAGACCAGCCTGCTAAGCCTTCTTGTGGGTGGCCTGTTTGTGCTGATACCATCAGGGTATGGAGCTGATAAACACGCAGCTGAAAACTCCCAAGCTAGGAGCCACGATATCCCTCTGCTTGACTCCTCTGTGTATTTTTCTCCTTCCAAGAGGATAAAGAGAGTGAGAAATTCAGGGTTCTTTCTGCTGGGGGAAGGGAGATGTGGGATAGAATAGTGGGGATCTTACTCAGCTCCCGTGGGTGCTGGTTCCCCCCCACTGTGCCTTTTCCTGGGGGATTTAAAGCCAAACGTGGGGCATCACAGCAGCTTGTAACAGGAAAGGGACCCCTGCCCAGCACTGCGGGAAGCCCAAGCGAGAGGTGGGAATCCAGACTAGCAGATTTTGAAGATCTCAAGACCTTTCTTTGGCTCTCCTGGCTCTGCAGAGCCTGGTGCCATTTCCTTACAGAGCCCGACACGCTCTGGCTTTGCCACATCTGGGCTCTCCAAGGAGAGATGCAAAACCCTTCTCCTCAAGACCCCAGTGGCCCACGCTGAGCTCTGGCAAGAAACACTGTGACTGCGCCTTTCTCAGCCTCTTCACACGAAACCACAAGGTCTAAGAGGAGCAGTCCCAGCCCAAAGCATCGGGGTGTTCCCCAAGCTCAAAGCCATGCCCAATTGCAGTGGCTCTTCATCCTTTCTGGTTGCTCCCGAGGCCATTTCTCCCTTGCAGGGGCACGGTGCCTTTCTGCTGCTCTGGTCGATGTCACCTGGCCTCAGCACCCTTCTTCTGGTCACACCAGCTGGATTTTCCATGGACTCAGAGCAAGAAACTGTGAGAGATGAGCATGGTAAACACGCCTGTTGGTTTCAGATATGCATATACATGCAGACACACATGTCCAGACGGCGGTGTATTTGCCACACGTGCGCGGGGATGTTTGTTTGAGGTCTATTTACCACTCTGAAGCATTTTTAACTTCTGGAGGCTGGTGCTCAGGGCCCTGCAGCATTTCCCCAGGAAAAAAAACCACTTGAGCTAAACCCTTCCAGCTAAGTGGTGGCAAGGGCACGCTCTGGAGGAGCAGAAAGGGAGGGGACGTGATTTGAACCCTCATTCCCATCCCAGGTGAGTCCTTCAGCCATCGGCCGCTGGCAGGAGAAGGGGAGGAGAGGTTCCTCCCTCCCCTCCAGCCGTCTTGCGGGTGATCGGCAGCGCCTGCCTTCCCACGCAGGCTCCATGGAGGGGAAAGGCGGGGGAGCACCTGGTTTGAGAACGTGGCTGCGGCTTTGGTGTGAGATAAGAGAGGAGCAGCCCAAAGCTGTCCGGAGCCGCAGCGCTCCGCGCGCAGCCGGCGCTGGGCGCGGCCGGGCCGGGCCTGGCAGCGGCTGCCGGGCCGCGGGGCCGCCCCGCTGCGTGCTGGGCCCGGCTGCCCCCGCGCCAGGCTGCGGGAAGAGCTGATCGCGACTGAGCAAACCCACCTGACTTCACCGCTCAGCCTGCCAGCGGGACGCTTCGCCCCGTTCCCAAAGCCGGGCCACGGCAGAGCAGCGCCGGAGCTGCTGCCAGAAGCTGTGAGCTGAGGTTCGTGCCCAGCCCTGCGAGAAGCAGCTTGACCGCAGCCGGTAGCTTGAGCGTCAGGCCAGACTATGGGGTGAAAATCCTGCCTGAGCTTGGGCTGGCGAGGAACAGCGTTAATTTCCTGAGTGCCTCCGCTCCACACGCAGGCAGCCCGGCCACTGCGGTCCAAGTAGTTTGGGGAAAGCAGTCCCTAAATCCCCTCTCCCAGCCCCACAACAGCCCGACAGCCGCTCTCTGCCTTCCAGAGAGCAGCTGACCATCTCCAGCGCTCTCCTTGGCTTTCACACGCCCTGAACAGTGTTCCCCAGCATGCAAACCCAGGTAAATCCCCAGCGCCCCGGGCACATTTCACCCCTCCCCTGCGGCACTCGCAAAGGGGGTTTGGTCGGGTATTTTTTTTCTTCTCTTTCTTTAAAGGTTACACTCCGTTGGCCTGAATTTGCAACGCTCGGCAGCGGGTGCTCGCTGTTAATTCAGCCGCGGGGTGTGTTAATTACAGGCTGAGTGCGAGAGGGGCCGTGCCGATACCGCGGGGTCTGGGGATGCTCTCAGGAGCCGAGCCCTCGGGAAGGGAAACCCTCGGCCGTGCCCAGCCGGCCCCGCGCTCTGCTCCTCGCTGGACCTCTGGCCCCGAGCAACGCCCCAGCGTTCCCCCGTTCCACGGAGCGGCGGGGCCGAGGGGGCCGCGCCAAGGCAAAGCGCTGCCTGGCCCGAGCCGTTCCCCCGGGGCGGGGGGGGGGTGGTCTCCTCGTTAACCCCCGCCGTGCCGTACGCGGAGACCCCGGATCCCCGCAGCGCCCGGGGCCGAGCCCGCCGCGCCCCGGCCCGGGCTGAGGGAAGCCCCGGCCGCCGCCAGCAGGGGGCACCTACCGCCGTGACTGCGGGAGGCGGCCGCGAGGGGGAGCCGGAGCCGCGGCCGCGCCGCTCTCGCTGCCGCCCTCGCGGCGGGGACCCCGCTGCGCCGGAGCGCCAGCGCCCGGGGCTGCCTCAGCCCGTACAGCCCGGCCCCGGGGCTGCCTCAGCCCGTGCGGCTCGGCCCCGGGGCTGCCTCAGCCGGGTGCAGCTCGGCCCCGGGGCTGCCTCAGCCGGGTGCAGCTCGGCCCCGGGGCTGTCTCAGCCCGTGCGGCTCGGCCCCGGGGCTGCCTTACCTCAGTACAGCCCGTCCGCAGCGCCTGGGGCTGCCCCTCTGGCTCAGCTCTCACCCGGAGCTGGCCATCTCCACCTCAGCCTTCACCTCGGGGCTGCCTTACCCCTCCAGGCTGCCCCTCCGGCTCAGCCATGGCCTCGGGGCTGCCCCTCCACCCCACACCGGTGCAAATGTAGAGCCGCGCAGCCCCATGCCCACTGCCCCGCACCAGGGCATCGGCCCTCCTGCCCGGTATCCAAGGGCATCCCTGCTGAAGCAGCCCCAGCAAGGTCCGAATAGGAGCATCGCCGTTCCCACCTAACCCAGCAGCGCAGAGCGACCCTCCGTCAGGCGCAGCCAGCCATCAGCAACCCGGACGGAGCAAGCAGCGCGCTGAGCAAACGCTGGGGAAAGAGGAGCGGGCGAAGCTGTACGCTGGGGCCCTGCGCTGCCTTCGAAACCACAGCTGATAGCGGGTTTGAACATCCCACCTCGCTGCCCCAGCCCAGCGCATCTCACACATCTGCAGGGCAGTGCTGCCTCAGAGGATTTACTCGGGTTTGCCTCGCTTCCTCGCCGTCCAGCCCCCATTCGCTTCTTTGGACCCTGGCAATCTGAGCTTGAGTATTTCAGTTGTCCAGTTGCCAATCAAAATATTTGAAGGAAATGTTTATTTTCTTCTCAAAATCACACCAGCTGCTGCACTAACTGAATAAGCCCATTTAGCTGTAAGAATTTAACTATTGTAAGAGTGAATTGAGTCCCCCAACTACTCCAAAATCTGACCCAATCTATCAGCGGAAATGTCAATGTTTTGGATGGGAGTTTGGGGAAGTGTGGAATGTGTATTAAATAAAAGCCATGTAAAGGTCAAAGCCCTGATTAGTAATGCCACTGTCTCCTCGTTAGGGCTGTGCTGCCCAGGGGACGTGGAGGCCGGGACACACCCCCTTGTTTAATTGTGCAGCTGCAATTTGCACCTTTTGAGGACCCCCAAGTCCCCCATCCCGGTCTCCCTCCCTCTGGCATGTGGAGCCGGATAGAAACAGGCTTTCAAAGCTGCTCAGCCCTCTTCCAGATAAAACAACCGTGCTTAAGTGACATGGCAGCTTTCTTTCACCTCGGAGACAATATGGTTCTTTTCTTGGGTGGGTGGCAGGAGATAAATGCAAAGTGTTGCCTCTGATGGGAGCTGAACCTCGGCTGGTTGGTGGTGAGGGCTGGTGGTGAGCACAGAGGTGGGGAGGCTGGTTCATGAGGCTGCCAACCACAGAGGTTTCTCTGGGTGTGTTCAGCCACCTCCCTTAAGACCATGCTGGGCTTGAGAGCTGCCCTCGATGGAATGAAACTGGTCCCTCACAGGGTTCACGGAGATGCCCAGGGTTCCCTGGAAGCCATTGTGGAGCTGAGGCAATGCACCCCACAAGAGGGTTTAGGGACAAACGGCACCAACGCACATCCAGCCCAGCAAAGCTGCGTGGTCTTCCTCAGCCTAACGCAGGAACATGCCTGCTCTGCCTGGGGAGAGGAGAGACCAGCAGCAGCAGTGCCAGGACCTCCTCGGTGCTGCAGCACAGAAAGAACTTTGAGGGACAACTGAACAAGCTCAGCAGGAGCACAGCACCGGGACTCGATGTACCACGGCAGGTGGAGATTATCAGCTCATCAGGGGCCGTGCAGCAACGTATCCAACCTGAGCTACTCCACAGCACACAGCACATCACTCTGCTCCCCGTTCAGCGATGTGGGGAGCATGCAGTGGCTTACCCAACAGTCGGCAGTCAGCCTAACCACACGTGTGCATCGCACGGCGCACACCAATACAAGGAAATTGAGAGGGAACTTGATAGTGTGGCACTCTCCAAGTGTGAGGAGCATATAAATATCTTCAGCCTGGCCATATATCACCATTTTATTTATATGCACATACGTGCCTTGCAAAATTGTCATGAAACATCTAGCCCGGGGGAAAATAAACTCCTTTCCTGTCTTATGCCATGATGATTGACGACAATGTAAACTCTAATGATACTTTATGCTTATGTATATAATACGCAGGCGTGTGCGAGACGGAGCAGGGACAGAAATCCTCTCTCTGCATATACCTTTGGTTATTTTTCCTCTACTGGTTTCTGTGATGCTTGGACCTCCAAGCTGTCTTTCAGCATTTTTCTGACCTCTCTTCCTCTCTGTTCCCTTCCCCCTGATTGTAATGGCTCCATCTGGGAGCTCGGAGAGGCAGGTGGCCAAAGACAGGGCGAATCTGCTCTGTACGGGAAGGTGCAAGAGATGCATTTGATCTCTGAAGACCCAGCTCATCTCTAGAGAAGGCGCCGCTCTCCTCCCCACCCACGCACGCAGGCACGCTCTCACGCCTGTCACACATGTGAACAAGTTGATTCGCTTCCAAGTCAGAGCCAACTAAAAAAGAAAACGGCCCCTTCCTCCTACCCCATGAAAAATAGAGCAAAATTTATTTTGGGGGAGGAGGGGAGGTGTTGAAAAAAAATGAGGGTGTGAACAGCATCCGTTGTTACACGCCCATGAGCAATTGTTCTGTATCTGATGCATGAACTGGGTGCAAGTACTTCCTCTGCAGAGCTTTTTCTTTTTTTTTTAAAAAAGAAAAAACCAACAAACACCAACCCCAAACCAAAACACACCACACATGTCGCTTATCACAGCATCACCAGGCACCACCTTGAGCCTGCCGAGCACGTTTGCTGCTCAGGCTTCTCATTCTCTTCAAACACTGTGTGCTGCCGTTGCAGACACACTCAGCACCCAAACCTACCCCAGTGAGCATCGCAAACCTTAGCTCTGCTCTCCTGGCTCCTCTCCTGGCACTGGCAGCCAGACCCCAAATATGCTGGGCAGGAGCCTCCCCCCACCCCAGACGGGCAGGGCAGGGAGCAGGGAAGTTCTCGGTGACTCACACACCACACCTCAGCCTCCTCTGCAAACTCTCCAAGGTCCATCACAATGCTCCCAGCCATCCGAAGGGCCCATCCTGCCCTTCTGAGGAGGACTCTGCTTCTAACATCCAGCCTGGATTTTACTCGGGGCCGGTTCAGCCCCATCTCCTGTGCCAGCACTGTCCCTCATAGCTTACATTAGTTCCTCTCCCTCCCTGATGTTTACCCCCTGGGTGTATTTATACAGAGCCATCAGCTCTGCTCCCAGCCTGCCTTTTGCTAGACTAAACAAGCCAGGCTCTCCCGGCTTCCGCTCCCGCAATGGCCTCCCTCTTCCCCTCGCCATCCTGGGAGCCCTCCTCTGCCCACATCCCCCTGCCCTGCACGCACAGCATCGGTCCTGATCCCCTGTCACTCCATCCCACAAAGCCAATGACTAAGCTAACGGTGCTAACTGGAGCGGGTGGGTGGGCTGAATGGGAAGCGCTCCCCTGGATTGCAGGCACTCCCTCTGGCCTGCCCGTGCTTTGCTCTTTACCTGTATTCAAAGGGTATTAAAAACAATTAACAAGCCCCGACTACATAAAAGGAAGTTGCTGGATTTACAACCCAGCCTGCAGCTAGACCACCTTGCCTGCCGAGCAGGTTTGGACCAGGCCAAGTCTGCCATGGGAAACCCACTGCGGAGCGGCAGGCTGGCGGGGAAGCCGAGGGGGTGAGCGCAGAGAGGGCTCCTGCCCTGCGCCGCGGCTCCGGGGCTGCTCCGCAGCCAGGCAGCAGCATGGGCAGAGCCCTCCCTGCTGTGGCACCTTGGCTGGAGGCTCCCCACCAGCAGTCTGAACTTGGCACGGAGGATCCCAACGCTTTGGGATGGCAGGATGGCATCCCCGCAGCCTGGGGCAAGTTCAGCCAGGCTCCTTGCAAGCTCCTCTAGCTATTCCCCTCTCCTGCTATTTCGCAGGAGCTGCGGCTCCGAGAGCTGTGCCTGGGAGATGGAGGCAGCACGGCAACAGCAGCGGCTGTGGGTGCCTGGCTGCCCTCTGAGGGCTTCTCCCACCCAGCAACGGGCCCGTGGTTCGTATTTGACTGTTCCCTGCCAAATTCCTTTGAGGGACACCCGCCGCGCAGCAGGCAAGTGTAATTGAGAGGGGCAGCAGAGCAGTTTAAAGATAGGCACTGAAGGCTGCGGAGCCTGAAAGCAGGCAGGAAACCCATCTCAGCGCGCTCCTTCCTTTGAGGCTGGAGCTGAATCCCACAATATGTTTTCTTCCCACTAATGCTTGCCTAGCTTCCTTTGGAAACAATTTAGTCTCTGCCCGTGGTAGAATGTTTTTATCCATTAAGAAACGGATATTTTAAAGAAACCATAAGTCGATCTGGACAGGGATTAGGAAGCAGCAATTCAGTGTGTTTGCTGGGCCCATAATTCAGGACTTAACCTCAGAGCAGCCACGTTGCATTTCGGAAACAATAGGGCACTCGCTGCCTATACCAAGAGGCTTCTTAAAAGTAATATAATACTTTAAAAATACATATTTAAAAAGAAAAAGAGAGAGAGAGAGAGATTTTCCTTTAAATGAATATGGTGAAGCATTCTGCTGATGACTGGTCTATGTTAAAAAACGTTGCACGGGCTTTAAGTGATGGATTGGAAATGAAGCTGGTTTAAAGCTGAGCAGTTTCCAGGTCAGGAGATCTGAAAACTCTTCACCAGCAAAGGCAGGGTCTCCTGAAAAACTCTTCACCAGCAAAGATAAAGTCTCCCAAACCATTCAGGAGACACTGAGGCTGGGAGAGGCAGGATGGCAAAAGGATCCAGCAATTACTCCTCTCCCTGTGAAGTTGAGGGAATTTGGTTTCGCTGGAGCAACGTGAAGGGCGTGCAAGGGGATGTTAAGTGCATTAATCAAAGCAGCTTGCTCTGTTACTGAGTAGATCAAATTTAAAATCACTTTGCCATTGTCCTCCTGTACTTGAGGCCCCTGCATGTTGCTGGACAATGCACACAATTGCTTTTGAGTGGTGGAAGATGTTTCCACCACAAAGCGAGAGCACAGGGGCCGGCAGTGTGGGCGGTCCTCCTCTGTTGCAATGGGAATGGAACGGTTCAGCATGAAGCACTGCTGAAACACGGGCATGGCATCGCGGGGAGAATCGGGGGGCTGCCAGGACCATCCTAGTTCTACCCGTTCGGACGTGTCACTGGCCCACTTCCCCAGAGCAAGGGGGCCTGGAGGAGCAGGCCAAGGCAGGCAGCAGCAAGTTCCTTTTACATCTTGCTTCACTTTTGAGAGCTACTTGGTTGGGGTGGGTTTTTTTTTAAGCTAGAAGACAAAACTCGAGATGCAGCAAGCACGCAAGGCTCTGGCTTCGCGTGCCCCATAATAAGGAACCATTTCAAGCCACCCTAATGACAGCTTGGTGTCTCGCTGCGGAGACGGGTGAGCCGGGATTTCAAAACCTCAGATTTTTCCAGACCTCACTGGAGAAGAACTGGGCCAAATCCTCAACAGGGACAAACGGCTCCACTCTGCTGAAGCCAGGGAAGCAGCACCAGTTGATGCTAGAGGAAGGACTGTCTGCCCTACCTGCGTGGCTACTGGGCCAGCTTCTCATCAGAGGTAGACTGGGTTGAACCCAGAATTACCCAATTCCCCATCCTCCCAAAGAGGAAACAGAAATGAAATGTGGTCATTTGAGGGATGCAAATGTCTGTCGTATCTGCAGACAGGCACGGGAGGGATTGATTCTCTGCCCATCTGTATGGGATAAAGTAAGACTGAAACCACTGAAATACACTGACACTGGGCGGTGGGAAGCCAGTGTGAGAGCAGGATCTGACCCGCTTGGCCAGGGTGCTGAGCGCACTCTCTCCCATGTTTCCTGGCATGCCCTTCAGAAACGATCGGTTTTCTCTTACCGGGAGGTTTTTGGTTTGAGACCATTTAACCTCAGGATGATCATTTTACAAGGGGGCTATTTATAACCCCCAGAGACTGCGTTACTGAAAGTCTGCAAATGGCCAGGGCTGGATTCTTCTCCTGTTTGCACCAACATCCTCTCCGTGATCTGCCCTGTGGCCACAGCCTTCGCTCCTGGGAAGGAGAGACCGGACTGGGCAATCACACCTCCAAAAGACCACAGCTCCTCCCAGTATGTCTGTCTGCTTCAAAGCCCAACCTCCCTGCACTGTGTCCAGGAATTCGAGGTGCCTGAATCCCCCCCACACCCACGGTGGCCGAGGGTCTTTCTGAGCATCTCAGCTCACCGGCCTGGTTTTGCCAGAAGTGGATTAGGAAGTGTTCATGCAAACTGCTGGGTCAGCAGAACTGGGAGGCCAACCACCTCCAGAGGGAAAACCCTCCCTCCCCACCTCACTGGCCCCCTGTTAATCCTGCACAGGGGTACAAGGGTGTAAGGTTGGGAAACACCCAGGTGATGGGCAGCGAGGCCGATGAACTCCAGCCTGCCCCCTTCATCCCTCCTAGCTGCTATCTCGTTATGCTTTTGGCTAATCGGCTTCTCATGCACGTTACCTAAGAACGTGCCAAGTCGTGAGAATTACAGGCCTGTTAACTCCTGTGTTGTTCTTGGCACGGGCCAGGCTCCACTTGCCTGGGTAAAAATTACGATGGCTGTGAATAAGCCGTGTGTGCGTGTGAGAGAAAGAGGGGGTTAGGGGTTCTCTTTTTAATTATTATTATTAAAAATACGTTGTGTCAAAGGGACGGGGGGCTGAGATTAAAGTCACCCAACTGCTTCTGCTCCCAGTTACGCTGGTAAGAACCCGTGGTAATTTTAAGACAGTTCCTCCAGCTTGGGAACAAGGGAGCCAAGAGCAGAGCGTGCACGAACTGCCTTTCTGTGGCATTCCTGGGACTTTGGATTCACTCCGCGGGAAGGAGTTTGGATGGCTAATTTTGTGTGTCTCCACTCCTGCTGTCACTTGACATTTGGGAGTTTGGCACGGGGTGGTAGCTTGTGGCCAGCTTCAGGGGGTTTTTTCATGTTGAGTTTGTGTCGTCACCTGATTCTTTGCTCCAAACGACGCTCTTTGGGTTTCTGGCACTACAGGGGACTGGGCTAATTTAAAATACTCATCTCTTCTTCTTCCCCCAAGAATCTCTTTCTTTATTATGCAGCCAATGAGACGAGCCTATAAAACTTTCAATCTCTCTCTCTCTCCCCCCTTCTTGGGGTTTTTTTGGTTTTCTTAACAAAAATCAAATTATAATCCTACCCAAAATGCCCAGGATCTTCTCATAAACTGTGCTAATATCAATGAAAACGCCAAGCATAAAGATTTGCATTTCAATGAGGGAGAAATTAAATTTTCACTATAATTTTGGTTGGGAGGAGCGGGGCAGCGTTTACGGTTTGGGTAACTCTCTCAAACATGTTTTTGCACCTGAACCACCCTCTTTGCCAATGACACTGAGGTTTTTTTGACTGTCTACATCGCTTCTGAAAACGCAGCACAAAAAGCTCTCGCAACCTTTCAGAACAAAACCTTCCAAAAGGGCCACTTTTCACCCAAAACTCAAAATACCAACAGCTCAAATGTCATCTCTTCAATCCCCATTAGCATTTCTGCTGATTTGCCAAGGAAAACACCCCTGGGATTAAAAACGTGAGGAAATGGAGCCTGTCTCTCAGCAGGCAGGAGAAGGGTCCCTCGGTACATCTCGGAGGCACCTGGCTGTGCTGAGAAGCTGGCAGCTGGATATTTTCCCCATACAAGGCTCAGTTTGGGGGCTGAAATTCAGGTGCGTGGGAATTAGCAGACTGCCCTCTCTCTGGTGAGGCTGGTGGCAATTCCTACCTCTTTCCTGGCAACAAGCTACGATGCAGATTCACGGGGAACGCCCGGGAGCTCGGCTAAGCTGACGGCAAATATGGGAAGAGCAAAGGCTGAGTGTGTGTGTGTGTGTGTGTGTGCGAGTGCACGCGTGCGCCCATGCAGGTGTGCATACGTGTGGGGAATTATGCTGGGGCTGGGTGATGGATCACCAGACTTGGCATAAACACCATGCAACAAGATAAGAAACCATTTGGATTAGCATGTAAAGTACAATACACCCTTTCTAGTTGATGATGCTTAACCGTCTACACGGGTGCCTTCATGTCAAAGAAGCTCCTGGATTCAAAGTGTGTTGCTCTGATCTGCCTCACGTTCCTGCTGAAACTGCTCAGTTTTTCCCCTTAAATGCTGTATCTAGAACCAGTGAAATCGCCTGGGTGTGGGATTCAGCAGCTGTCTGCTGACTTAATGGGTGCAAAAAAGGCTTCCAGAGTCAAGAAACCCACCTAAAACCCTGGCTTGTCCCCAGGCAGGTCTCCTTACCCTGGGGGGAGCTGGACTCCAGCCCTAAAATCCCATCCGGAGGGAAGCTTGCTCGGCCGGGACGGCTCCACTCCCTGCCTGGCCGTGTCGGGAACACGAGGGTTTGGGGTGCGACGCCAGGCTGGGGCAGCCAGCCAGTTACCTTGTATTGGAGTTTGAGCCTGGGACCCAAAGTGGCTCGGGGTGCTGAGGGATCCACGGGGGCTGGGTGTTGCTGGGGTGACTCTCATGGACTGGCGCAGCCGTTCCAGTTCCCCGTAGCGGTCGGTGAAGGGTTTGGCTTGGTCTTCTAGCTTTTGCCTGTGCCCTGGAACATGATAAGAGAGTCTGGTATCTGATCAGTTACCCTTTGGCTACAGCACCCTGGTTACACACCAAGTGAAGGCAGCTGCCATCCTCGTGGTTTGCTGTTATTCACATGGGGTGATACACGGGCAGAGATCGGCTCCTGGGGGCTTTGCACAGCACACACACACAGGAAGACCTGTGGCTCTGCCCGACAAAGCCTGTTGAGGAAGGGACACAGGCTGACCCACAGGAGAGGTCCCAGATCATCTGGCACAAGTCCGTGTCCGATCAAAAAGCAGGATGCGGGCACTGGGGCAGGATGCCCTGTGCCATGCCCGAGCTGCCAGCCTACACCAGCCCCGACGGGCTCTGAACAAAGAGGGGAGACACTTGCAAGGCAGGAGAAACCCCATCTCCTGGCAGGATGGTGACCAGGGAACCAGCAAAATAAACATTGAATTTTAAGTATTTTCTACACCATTTGCTAGGCGCACGAAGAACAAACCCTCACCTTGCTCCAGCCACCTCCCAGCTCTGCCCACCCAAGGGCCCGAGCCCAGCAGCAGATGCTGGAGGAGGGACGGGACCAGCGTGGCCACAGCACCGCACTTTGGCCATCTGACTTTGCTCCTTTCTGTTCCTCTTTTCCTCCCCATAAAATGGGGAGACTATTCACCTATCTCCCCCCAGGCAGGGCAGCAACTAATGAGCATTTGTAAAGCACTCCCAGCTCCTTAGGTAGCAGCTGCTGGAACAGGGCAATAATTATTAAATTTATGCTAATTGTCCCGAGGCAAGAGGCACATGAAATACACTTGATACATAACTTTCGCATTTTACTATATTAATCATCGCCGAATGGCTTCACTCTCTCTGGGCCGGATTCCAGTCTCAGTTACACCCGCGCGAAGCTGGAGAGACTCCAGAGAAGCTTCAGTTTTACACCAGCTCTGGGTCCCAGACCTTGGATTCTCCTTGTTCTTTACCTGCTGCAGCCAGACGGCCGTGCAACACCCTGAGCTCCCTGCACCTGCTGTGAAAAGGCCTTCCTGAGGTGGCGAACGCCTTACCCCAGCACATCGGGAGCAGAGCTTGGGGGCACTGGAGGTGTGCGGGCACGCCAGGGAGGGAGGAGAGGATCTGGGAAGAAAAACCTTCTGCAGCTCTTCTGAGAGCTGGGCTTATCAGATCCAGCCCTACAGCCCAACATCCACCAAGTCAAGCTCGGGTCTCGGTGGCTTTTAAGAAGAAAAGTGACACATTCACGAGGCGAAAAACGCAGCCACCTCTTGCTCACACCCCTCTTCCCTCCCCCCTCACATCTGCACAGCGAGAGCTCGCTGTCAATTTATAGCAAAGTCACAGAAAGTCCCCAGACTTCCCCCTCTTTAAATCTGATGTCTGATCTCTTCTGAGCTCGCATTTGCTTGGCTCGTTGCGCTCGGGCTGCACTTGCCAGGCTGCCTGTGAGCCATGGGACGGCTGGGAAGGGAGAGGGGAGCATTGAGGCGTTGGGATCTCACGCTCCCGAGCTGAGCTCCCTGTCCCTGTGTTGCTCTGTGGGTATCCCGACAGCAAACCGCCCCAGCCCCAGGTTTCGAGGGGCTCTGACTCTCCCCTGGGAGCTCCATGGCCATCCCCCCTCCCTGAACTCTGCAAACCCCAGGCTGCCACACATGCAAAGACCCAAACCCAACGAAAACGAGCTGAGCCAGAGAGGAAACCTCAGTAAGGATGAACTCCCAGCAGAAAGCAAAACCCAGAGGTATTTTGAAAATGTTTTGTCCCTGCTGTGTGAAGTAAACCAAAGAAACCTCAAATCAACACCATGAAGGATCTCTGCTGAGCTCCACGTCTCCCTCGACCATGGGCACCTCTGCGCTGGCTGAGGGCCTTTGGAGACATGAAGCATCTGTATCCGTGCTTTCCCCAGGGGGAAGGTGTGTGCAGTGAGGTGTCTTGTTTTGGTCCACATTTTATCATTTCAGTATATGTTTGAGCACAGAGGAAGAAAAATAGGCTTATGTTTTAACCAGCTTTCTCAGGCAGAGCTTAGCAGAGAAGCCAAAAGGACTTCAAAGACCAAGTTCCTCAGAGAAACTTAATGGAAATTAAATTCTCTATCTCAGCCGAAACCCTATCCCATGGTAGTATCTGGCATGTGACAGAGAAAATCCTGCAAAATAAATCAAGTGATCTCTGTGTTGATAGTGTTTTGAAAGATTATTCAGCTGTAGGGCCTAACAAAGGGCTTCGTGTGGCGGCACCGCGCTGCGCTGTGGTCTCCCGGTCCCCGTGCTGCCTGAACGCCGCAACAGCCCCGTGGGTAAATAGTGGGGCTGTACTTACACCCTCTGAAAGGGGATGGTTTGTGGGGAGACCCAGCAATTACCAGCAAAAAACCCCAAAAACCTAGAACTATCCTGACAAAAAGAAAGTAAAAAAACCAAAACAAACCCCAAAGAACTTGGTTGCAAATGTCAGTTGGGGCAAACACGGGAGTGAAGACCCAGAGGAGAGCTGTGGTGGGGTCAGGATCCTCCCCAGTCGCTCTCCAGTTTGTATCCCACCCCACCTCCACAGGGTGGGACACAGCAGAGCTAATCCAGATGAAACAAGGCAGCGAATGGGTTAAAAACCACCATTGGACCGCCAGCCCTCTTTGGTACAGGCTGTCTCCCCAGGACTTCCTGCACTTGTCACTTCGAGCTGGGGACGTCAGACTCTGTCACGCAAGAGAGGATCGCTATTAATGGGTTTCTTTCATCAGAACAACCTGAGCTTTTTAATTTCTGCAGCGGTTGGCTTCATTAAAAGCCCTTCCCCATCTACCCACAGCTGTCACGGAGAGGAAACCAAGGCCGTCAAAGTGAACAATAGCTCATACCTTAGAGAAGAGGAAGGTGGTTTCTAGCTTAACCCAAGGACTGACTCAAAGCCTCCCGAAGCAGTGGGCGGATTTTCAGTCGACTTCAAACAGCTCCAGCCCTCATCCCAAGACATCTGAGAAGTCTTAATCACCCCGACCAGTGAATTTTGGGGCGCAAAACCTGCTCTTGGGTGGGAGATCTTGCACTGTGTTTCCACCAGTGCTAGCGCTGGCTTTGCAGTCAATACTGATGGTCAACAGCCCTCAGTAGTACAAAATGACAGCAGCTACCGACCTGAGGTGCTTCTTGTCAGCAGTGAGGGGGTTTTCACGTTGGATCGAGTTTTGGAATCAGTGAACTCCGATACTGGGCATGACACGATGTAAACACTGACAGATCACCTACGATCCTGATGCAAGAACGAGATCGGTATCAGCATATCAAACAAACGATCCCATTGAACACTTCCCAGCTGGAAGGGCCACCGTGAATTTGACACTTTAGGCCAGTAATAAGAAGCATACTGGAAGTTTTGGGTGTTTCCTTGGAATGCAGACAGCGAAACAGTGTGTGCTGTGCTGGAGCTCAGGCCCTCAGCACTACGGTTTAGAGACATGCTTTCTGCATTAAAACATTTCAAAGACTGAACAGACCCCGCTCTTCCTGCTGGGAGCCTGCAACCTGATGTGGCTTCCAAAACTGGGAGCTGGATGGGGTTTCTGGGCAGCGCAGGGGGATGCCCACAGTGTTCACCAAAAGCAGGTTATTTTCCTGGATTGACTGAGATGCAGAATATAAGGTGGATCAATGGTAGAAAGGGGATCCCCAAACTTCACAGCATGAGCGATACCAAAATCTCAGAGCTGGCAGATTGGATTTGGATAAAACAGTTTCTGGGGTGCTTGGGGGTCCTGGTGCTCTGGCTGGCCTGCATTTAGATGTAGATGGGGTTAAAGTAGGGAGAGAGTGGGAGCTTCACAGCCTGCCCTCCACCCTCAGCAGGTCTGGATCTGGGTGTCACGTTAGTCCCTGTTCCATGCTGCCAAAGGACAGGCGAGCAGATGGTGGGAAGTGGCCTGGCCCTCCCCAGGCATCTTGCTGAGAAATGCTGGCAGCAAGCTGGAGCAAAGGAAACGCTCGGGGGATATTACCTAACACACACGTTTGCAGATAATTTCTTAAGCCCCATGGAGAAGAAGACGAGCCAGGAGGTGATAGCATGTGCCGGGGCAGCAGCTCGAAGCCCAGCCACCAGTGGCCACACAGGTCCCTACTCGTCCACCTTGGAAGCACAGCTCTCTGCATCCCACCCGAGCTCCCACCATGGCTCAGGTACCAGCAGCCAGCCTCCAGGGCTCAGCCAAGGAGCAGCTCCCCGGGAGCAGCCCGTGCCGCGCACAGCCCGGTGGCTTCGTCTCAACACGTCCGCGCGGATGGACCACAAGAAAGCGATCGGCAGCGGGTAGAGCTCCGGCTCAATGTGCAAAGCACCTTTCAAATCCCTCTTGTAGCCCTCAAAATAGGTACTTCAGAGAGACACCCAGCCCTCTACAGAGGGTTGAATTTTTTCCCAGTCTGAGTCCCGGCTAGACTATCAAGTCCCAGCATGTGCTCCAGGAACCAGCCACATGTGAAACGCCTGTGTTATGGGAACAGCAGGCCTGTCCCTTACAGCAGATGTTGGGGTGGTTTCATCTTTGCACACCTATAGCACAAGATGTGAACATCCCTCAGGTTCTCCCTGCCGTCCCACCTGCAGCTCAAGCCTCACCATGGGAAATTCCCGGCTGAGAAGAGCTTGGTAGAGCCCACGACCAGTGAAGGAGGGAGGGGAGGAGAGCGTGGAGATGAGAGCTGGGCTGCCCGCAGCGCCGGCAGCTGGAAGGGACTCAAACATGACGTCTCCATGGAGGATGATGGAGATCACCACTCAGCTCCAGTGAGGAGCAGCAGCCAGCGAGTGCCAAGGTTGCCTCAAACCCACTTCTAAAAGTTGAAGCCCAGAAGTTCACGGGAGGGAGCAGGAGGAAAGCGGCAGGAGGAGCTGTCTCTGCCACTGCCGAACAACGTCAAGCACAGATAACTCATTATTCACATGTTTGAAGTTGGCTTGCTTACGCCATTTGGAAAGAGAATCGGTCACGGCGAGGCTTTGCTTTGGTTTCCTTTGGCTTTCCTGAGACACTACAGCTACTGTCTTTCTCCAGCTCAGAGAGAAAGGGGAGTGTGTCGCAATGCGCTCCGGCTCCCATGTCCTGGCAGAGGGACTTTAACACTGACTTGAACAACGAAAGGAAAAGAATATTTAAGGGGGGGTGGGGAAGAGAATGAAAAAACCCAACACAACAACAAAAAAGCCCCAACAACCCCCTGAAAAAAAAAGGCTGCTAATTTATAAAGCTTTTTTGGCTGGTGGTGGTCCGAGATGAATTGGCTGCCTCTAAAAGGATGAAAATAAATATCCCTCTTTTTAAAGGAAATAGGCTGGCTCCCAGCCAGCTGGCAGGGACTGCAGAGATATGTTGCATTTACAGTAGGGTTTTACTGTCTGAAGCTGCAGCGGCGGGAGGGATGTTCATCCCAAGAGCCTGGTATTGATTAGCCAGCTTCGCAAGCCCCCGATCTCCTCTCACTTCTGGGTCAGCCCTTGGGCTTTGCCTCTCTCCCTGCCCACCCTGCGAGGGCCCTGCAAGCTGCCGATAAATCCTCTGGTGGCCTTTGATTACACGGGGAGACCCACCAGCTAAGCCCTTTTGGAAGGGAAACAAAGCAGGGCATTAATGCCATATTTAAACAGAAATTTAGGGTAGCATTTTTCCAAAGCCTCCTGGGATGTGAGAGCTGTGGCCCATGTTCAAATCCAAAGCAACATCACGCCCAGATTTACACACAGCTCTGGCATAAAACCCTAAAGGACATGGGCTCCCCCGTTCCCCGTGTCTCAGCGGGGGGGACTGAGTCTGTGTTTGAAAAAGTATTTCAAGCCCAGGTAACACTGGAGGGGAAAGGGGGGGGGATTTCTCAGCACAGACGAAGCAAAATTCTTCAGGTTTAAGCATTTAGCCTGCTTGTTCCTTGCTGAAAAACTCCTCAAGTGCTTTCCTGCACCTTTCCATCCACAAAGATCTGTGCAGATCTGGGGCTGAGGCAGCGGTGTGGATGAGGTGGGGTTTCAAGGTTTTCATCTGCAGATGTGAAACTTTCACCCCTCGTGTCACCAAAGCAGCAGGATGGAGCACAGCGGCTTCTGTGACAGGGTGCAAAACCCACCGCGCTCCCTGACTTCTCTGCAGTTGCTCCCATTTCCAGGAAGGCAAAATTAATTTATGGGCTGTGATCTAATTCTCATGAAATTAGGCAAACCTCCCCTTAGCCCCCCTGATTCAAAGATTTCAAAGCTGGGGGCTTGGGAGGAAGCAGACAGATCTCAAGTGCATCCAGCTGGTATTGCCTCAGTCACGTCTGAGATCAGATTTTTCTGCTGCTTATATTCGCTGTCGCTCCATAGATCAGTGGAGTGATGCCAGTTTCCAGTGAATTAATGCCTGCTATCTAACAACTGGAAATGGGACCGGTGCGGTACCAGTATAGCTGGTTTTTCCCAGTGCATAACCTGTTCCATTAGGGCAAGCGCATCACATTCCTCCGGGTGACACCGGTTAAGGACACTCTGCCCAGGACCATTTGCTGGGTTCAGACCTGTGCAAGGAATGTGCCGAGGTGCAGCTAATGGATGCGAGATGCATCCCGGCGCGGCCGCCGCAGCCGGCTGGGCATAGCAGCATTTCACCAGCCAGTGCTGTGCCCTCAGCAGCACAGCTCAACCTCCCCCATCAGAGCCAAACTTTCCCAAGGTTTGAGGGTGCTGAGTGCTGGGTTTCCCCTTTGCCCTAGGACAGAGCTGGAGCCCAGCCCTGACATTTGAATGCCAATATCCCCGATCCCGGGACTGAGCTCCAAGCTCCATCTCCAGAGACTGGCTGGTATGTCGGGTAATTACAGCTCCTGCAGAGTGTTGCCGGCACACACAACGCAGCCCAATGCTCTAAGCAAGAGCCCCAGAGCAATGCTACCTGCGCAGCACCCTTAATCCTCTCTGCAGTGCTGCTCTTCCAAAGCCAAAGAGGCAGAGCTTGGGCATGGGCTGGCTGCAGACTGCGCTGGGTTCCCTGGCTGCAGGCAGCACGGGGCTGCTGCCGGCTCCCGCACGCAGTTTCGGGATGCGCTCGGCTGGGATCTTCCGTGCAGAGAGGCACAGCAGCACCTGCTCAGCACCTTCCCACTGCCATCATCCTCAGCACAAGGGCTCAGAGGGTGAGACAGGCACCGGGGGCTGCTCTGCTCTCCTCTCCTGCTCCTTCCCTCCCCTCCCTCCCTCCACAGCACAAAGATTCACTGGAAAGAGTAAGATAAAATAATGCGAAATCATGTCTAAGCACCTTCCGCTGCAGGATATGATTTATCTCTGGGCGATGGCAGAACAGGTGACTGGTCTGTGACAGCGGAAGAGAAGGGTCTTAGAAGCTAAATTTCATCTCACTCTGAGTCAAATCCTCTTCCTCTGCCACATCACTACAGCGATTGGTTGCACTGATAAACCCTTTGGAGTAGGAGAAATGAGATGTGTCCTGCCCCGACATCTGATGTGATCTTGTGGTTTTATTTGATAGTTCTGGGCCTTTAGCTGGTGTCTTCCCTGAAATGAAACTCGATGTTTAGCACTGACTTTTTCTTCCCCTCTCTTTTCCAATCTGTGACCTCTTGGTGCTGTCCTCCCAAATCCCACCCCAGGGAACTGAGGCCACGTTGCATTGATAACCCTGCAACGTGTGGTCCTGGCTACAGCATGATAAATCCTCACCAATGACAGCCTCCATGTATGTGCAGTGCTGCCACATCACCTGCTATCCACTTTACAAATGGGTAAACTGAGGCACGGGGCCACGCACTGCCTCTCTGCAAAGGAGCAAAGCCCACCAGCATCCTTGCTGCAATGCTCACAAACACTCCTCTTCAGTGCCACCGCCTCCCTGCATCCCACCCTGCTCATCCCTTCACACAGCTCTGCTTGGGCCATGCCTCTGGACCCACAGGAATTTATTTCTTTGCTATTTATTTGCACAGCACCGGGCACAACCCACACCCAGCATCACAACACCACCGACATCCTTCCAGAAAGAACCTTCCATGGAACAACTCTCCAAACTTCTCCCATCCAAGAATCCTTTTGCTCATCTCTTCTGAATACCCCATCAGTCCCCACTTTCCCTGGAGTTCTTTCTGACGCCAGAGCAGGAGCAGGTATGCTGCTTCCACCCCAGCTGAGAATCGTGCCCTGGGGTTTTCCCAGAGCTGTCTAAAGCAGGAGGCATTGCAACCAATTCCAACAAAGATTTCTTTGTACAACACGAGCAAGAAGAAACACTTTCCCGATACTGCGCTTAGAAAACACCGGCAATTGTTGAGTGAAATGATTTTGGAGTTATTCTGCTCCATTTGATTATAAAAGGAGGGGTGGAATTTACTACATGCGGCAAATAAACCAATTAGAGGAGCTCGTTTGCTGGAGCCCGAGTAATTCCGTTTGCTCCGTTGGTGTTTGGTTTGAGGCCGGGTGGCAGCCGCGGGCTGTAGCGCTGTCGGCCCGGGCGATGCAAACCCATCGCTCCCAGCACAGTCAGGCAGCCTTTGTCCCGGCTCTGCTCTCCCAGGGGGCACGCTCTGCACACCCCTGTAATCAGGCAACCCCCCCAAGCATCCCCCCTGCTTCACCAAGGGGTGAGCGGGTCCCAGGTGGGGCTGGGGGGGGGCATTGTACAGCCCGGTCTATGGAAACCCAGTCCAGAGCTGCCTTCCTCCCCACGGGACGGTTACTCACACCCCAAAGCCAAGCCCCAACTGCCCCTCGCCTCGTCTCTGCAGGATCAGACCCCGAAGGGGTTAACTGGATAGCAGTGCCTATAAGAAATTAGAGGAGGAGGTAGTTTAACATAATTGCTTGCACTGCATGTATCGACAGCGGTCCCAAACTGCCTCTGCAAGAAAACAATGCCCTGGACGTCTCGGCAGATACCAAAGGGTGCAAACTTCCCCGCTGGGATCAAAACACATTAGCGATGGGAATACAAACAGAGAAACCCTCCTGAGCAGCAAGTACCGATTTGCAAGGGCTCCTGCGTGAACTCGGAGCCCTGAGCCTGCGTCTCCTCATCCCTCCCAGCCCCGGGGCCAGCTGCTGCCCCAGCGCCTGCGGACCCCCTGCCCCAAGGGATGGGGGTCTGGCCTCGTCCTCCCGCCCGGTCGCTCGCTGCAGAACCCCCGGTCCAAGGGCAGCAGGGGGGGTCTGAAGGGATCCGGCAGATCAGGGGGAGAGTGGGTGGTGCACAGTCACGGCACAGATGCTGTGCCATCCTCCCAGCCCCCTCACCCTGGCCAGCATTTGCTTTTCATTTGTCTCCATCCAAAGAGCAGAGGGGACAGAGAGGGTGGGGTGGAGCTGGGGGGTCTCTGACTGGGAGGCATGGGGCAGACAGGGGTCTCGAACGCTGTCCGTGTGAGTGCCCCATCCCAGGTGAGGAAGTGTCACTTGAGATTTCCTCCTCTTCCTCCCAGGGAAGGGGACAGCTCTCCAGATGCAGGGGACTCAGAGCATTTTAAGCACCACATTTGAAAAGAGAAGAAATTAGAGCAAGTTTACAGTGACAAATAACTGCCCAGAAAAGGGGTGAGATCATTTATTTATTTAAATGATCTTCTTGGTTTGATTCAGTCAGGGTTTTTTCCTTTTCTTTTCTTATTTTTCCTTTTTCTTCACCATTTTTTTTTTATAAAAATGATCTTCTTTGTTTTTCTAATTCCCAGACAAGCTGGGAAACGTCTGTGTATTTATATCTAGCTAAGGACAAGCAGGGGAATAAAACAAAAGACCCTAATAATACCCCAAACTATCACCCCACAGGAGCACTTCAGCACCGAGCCTGCTTTTCATTACAGAACCATTTCAAGTTCCAGTTTGACGCGTTCCCCAGAAGGATGCCTTTCTGCCAAGACAAAGCTCTCGAAGTCGTACAATACTGGCACGACGCAGCCCCCATCCTGCGTCTCCGTTCGAGCGTCTGAGAAGCACGAGACCATCAAATAATTCATTATCTCTTCTCCAAGCACTTGCCAAGGGTGTATCAAATCTCCCGGGGTAAAAAGGTGCCGCCAACATGGGGGGGTTCCCAGATTGCCCATAGGAATAAGGTGACTGGGGATCATTTTGCTCCCCTGGCTCCCGTCCTGTAGCCCTGTCCCACTGCCCCTTTCCTGCTCCTTCCCCCTCGGGGGTCCAGCTGTCCCCCACTGACCCGAGCCTGCACTCGGGAAGGTCTGATTCCCGTGTCCCAGGAATGGAGAGCCACGGGCTGTACTTCCCCAGGCAGGTTCACAGAGCATCACCCAAGCCCTCCCACAGAGCCTGAGCCCCGCAGAGCTCTTCCAGATCCCCCATCTCCTCTCAAAGCTGCCTCGAATCATAACAAAACCGTGAGCCAACCACCCCCACGTGAAGGAAGCACCGTGGGGATTCACACACGTCCCCGGCAGCGCAGGTCTGAGTGCTGAAGCATCCATGCTGGCTGGTCAAAGCCCCATGGGGCTGGGGGCACAGCCCAACTTTGCCGTGGGGCTCCCAAGAGCCTGAGAGCAGCTCTGCCTTCCCCAGTTTCCTTTCCACGGTGCCTGGCAGGGCTGGGACGTGATGGGTGCGTTCAGGGATCAGTCAATTTTCAGAGGCCAACGGGAATGTTGCTGCTCTGTCTGTCTCTCACCCCCCAAAACAGAGCAAACAGGGCAAGCCCTAAAGAGATGTTCTTTGTTACAAGCAATCACCAAGGAGGCAGAAATCTCACTAGAAACCATCAGACATCACAACCCAAAACTTAGAGAGAAAATAAGCTCCACAATGTATTAAACACATCATTTTGTACTTCTGATGGTGTTGCCATTACGGCACCAAAACCTGGTGCTGCCAAAGGAATCAAGCTCACACATGGCTGCTGGCCCCCAGGAAGAAGAAACAAGGAGCTTGGAAATTCGTGCTGTGGGGAAGCACCTGCTGCTGAAACCCCCCAAACCTGAGCCCTGCTGCCAGCAAGCACAGAGGGGCTGATTCAGCTCTTCGGCCTCACCCTGGCCTCGGCTTTCACCCCTCATTAAACATACCCCTCAGCACAGGAGTGTCAGGGAGCACAGCTGGTGCAGGAGCCCCAGAGGTGGGGGACACTGACTCCACACTTGCAACCCTCCGAATTAAAGCACCACAGCGTCCCAGCGCAGCCCCCAGTGAACCCAAATCCTGGGTGCTCAGACTCCCACCCCACTGCCAAAAATCCACGGGTCACATGTGGCAGGAAGGGATGCTCCAGCTGGGGCAGCACTGCTTTCTAAGGGAAGCCTGGTGATTTCTAGCATCATAGCAGGACCTCCACAGAGCTCCTGCTGATTAATGGGGGGGTTACTACACCTCTTTTCCCTTCCCTGAGTGCAACAGGTTTCAGTTTTGCTACTTCTGGTAGTAAATCTCAGACTCCTCTACTGCCGCAAAGGATGGGGAAAGCAGCAGGGGAGATCACCCGTGAGTCTTTTTTCTCTTTAGCCTCAAACTGGAACATTCACTAGGAACACACACACACACATACACCCCCTCCCCAGCACAGACCCCTGGGAACTCAAAACAATCAGTTTGAGATACACTTTACATTTAAAAAAAGTGCTAAATGTTTGTTTTGTGGTGGTTTGTGGACGCGCCGGGGTTTGGGGAGCTGGGGCCAGCGAGACGCTGGGCGTGGGATGAGAACAGAGATGGAGGCAGTGAGATACGGGGTGTGGGCAGTGGTGCTGAGGTGTGCCTGGGCTGGTGGGTCCAGTGCCGGACGGGGTGGTTCAGGGTGCTGCTTTTATCAGTGCAGCTTCAAGATGGATAGAGAAACCACAGCGAGGTACATGTCATCCCCGGTAAGTGCTGAGGCAGCCGGGGCCACACGCGCCCTTGTCCTGGGGCCACCCCAGCACCCCACTGTGTGACAGAGCCCCCTGGGGCAGGACTTCCCCCCTTTATAGTCAAACTTTCCCCCACATCTTTTCGTTTTTGTTTTCCCCCCAACACACAGGGTGCCCCAGGTCAGCCAGCACCCCCACACCCTGGGAGCACAGATGCCCCTGACACCTTACCCAGGCACAGACAGCGGCATTTCACTCCTCTGCATGTCCCCAACTCTCATTTACCCCCAAAAATGTGGGGCCAGGCTCAGGCTGACGTCATGCAGGGGGGGCAGGTGGGGAGGGAAACCCTCACCCAGCCGAGGTGCTCGAAAACATGAAAGCAAAACGCAGCGGTTCTTGGAAACGACTCGGAGCCCCGTGGGAGGCGAGAAGCCTTCCCACCCACCGGCTACGTGCCGCGCGAGGGGAAACGGGGTGCTGGGGTTAACCAGAGCAGCGGCCGCCCGGCTGTCCCCTCCGGGGTGACACCGCTGCCAGCACTGCCCCGTCGCTCCCTCAGCATGGACATGGGGGGAAGGAGCCTTCGCAGGAGGAAGCGTGGCCATGGAGGGGACTTGTGCCTGCTCAGGATGGGGCCCTGCCAGAAACACCCTGTGGGGATGAGATGGAGAGGGGATACAAAATGCCCTTGCAATTGGGGAGCCCAACCACGAGCCCCCCTCTTCCTCCCAGTTCAAGCCCAGCAGATGCTGCAGCCTGGGGACACGCGATGGGTGTTTACAGTGGTCACAGGAACTGGGGTCACGATCAAAAGCACCAAATCCAACACACGCACCCAAAATCAGCCAGGCAGGGACACAACCACCATCACCGGCACTTCCAAGAGCACTCACACTGCTGCTGTGGCTGGGGGACAATGAGGGGTTCAGGGACACACTGCTCCTCACTCTTCAGGGCGTGGGACCCAAGCTCCAGCCCTGCCATCTCCACCCTTTGGATCATTCAGCCCCATACAGGATAAAACCAAACCACAAAGCCAGAGCAGGGGGGTCTGTGCAGTGCAGCAAGCGCTGCACTCCCAGTGCTGTGCTGCAGCATCCTGTTCCCTCCTCCACTCACCTACTTTGCTTGGCAGGAGCAGGAAGAAAACCATCTCCCATCACCCAAACTTAGGCAGCATTAAACCCCAGAAAGCATCTTTACACCCAAATCAGTCTGAGCCCTCACTGTGCAAGTGGAGAGGGCTCTGCCCGGCCCTGCACAGCTGCCTTGCACTCCCTTCCCACCTCCCCGGCTGGGACAGCAGGGATGGGGTGGGGATCAGAAACCAGGGGGTAAGGGCAAAGGAGGTTTGGAAAGGGGGGTGGGGGCAGTTAAGGGAGTCTGAACAGCAGCAAGAAAAGAGAGTGGGGGGGGCAGGGGGCGGGCAGTTAAAGGAAAAAAAAGACTTTGCACATGAGTTCCCTGGGGATGGGCAGAAGGGGCTGGCACTGCAAGGGGCAGAGCAAACATGACAGCAGGGAAGAGGGGATGGGGAAGGGGCTGGCAGGGAGGTGTGGTGGGGGAGGCCCTGGGATGCTCCATGTACCCAGGAACAGGGACCACATCCCCACACTGCTTTCCACTCTCCCTGCTCCCATGTGCTGCCTCACATGGGTTACTCTGCAGGCAGCAAGAGGGCTTTGCACCAGGGCTGCAGCTCGGCCGGGTCGGGCACTGGCTAAATAAAGAGTTGTAGAGAAAGGAGGAGGGGGTGAAGGGGGAGGGGGGGAGGGCAGGGGGAACAACACCAAAACCAACAAAAAAAGAAGGAAATTCCACAGGAAGTTCAAATATTTTATTACTTCCTGTTTGTACAAAGTATGTCAACACTTGGCACCCGCTGCGCCATTTGTTTAGAGCTAAGGTGTCAACTTGAAAAAAGGGGCTGTTTCTCTGCAGATCCAACAGGACGGAGCCAGAGCACAAGGAGAAAACCCAACAAGCCCTGGAGTGAGCAGGGAGCTCGGGGGGAGCCTGCATGACAGCACAAGGGACGCCCAGGGACTGCAGCAGCCACAGTGGCTCGGCCAAAGCCGCTGCCCTTATCAGCCCCACACACAGCACCACACTGCTCCTCGCTGTGCTGCGGCTCCTGCAAACACACACGCTTTGGGCACCTTCAACACCACAGTCCAGCTCTCCTGGTCACCCCCCATCCAGGTTTATCCCAGCCCTGTGAGGGGCTCTGGGTGTCACTCACACACCCCCCACCCCGCGGCTTCTCACCCATCTCAACTCGATTTCAGACTCCTCAGAAGCTTTTCTGGGCGCAGCCCGGAGTTGAAAGGCTTGCTCAAGGGCTGAGATGAAGCGATGGGCCAGGGGTGGAAGATGAATGGGGTGCTCAGAGGTGGGGCGTGGAGCCTGTCGCGTTTCTGACCCAAAAAACCCCACGAGAACATTTTCTGGAAGAATTTTGCCGCATCTAAAGCTGATGCCCAAGGCTTTCCCAGGATACCAAGACAAACAGCCAATTCTTTCCACATTAAGGGTGCTTCTCTGTCCGCTCCACCAGCCCCTCCCAGCCCCACATCCAGCCCAACTGGAGCTGACAAACCGTGTCCCACTCCCTTCCAACAGCCAAGAAGTGGGGAAATACATACATTGTCCTGCACACACACATCTGGGTTGACAAATATATGTAAGAAAAGAGTGTGTGTGTAAATATATATATATATATATATGCACACAAAAACACTGCAGCTACTGCTGGCAGCTCTTGCCTCCCAAAGCCAAATGGGGAAGAGCCACGTGAGCCATAGTGTTTGGCCCCACTATGGTTTTACCAGGGCTTTACTGGAACCAATTGCCAGGTACTGGGCACACCAGTCCGTACCACAGAGCCATCCAGCTGTAACTTCCCTGGGAAGCCAGCCCAGATGGCTTTGCAGCCCAGGTCTCCCCACCCGAGGGCTGCAGGGAGGGAAGGCAAAGGGGTGTTTGTTTTCTGGTTTAATTCCATTGCATGCAAAGCAAGAAGTGTGGCAAGGGGGGGGGGGTTGGGGGGTGGGGGGGTAGGTGTGTGTGTGGGGGGTGCGTGTGCATATGGTTTTTTCCTCCCAGTGCATCACTGGATTTTCATCAATGAGAAAACCTAACGCCAAGGGTGAAACTGGGAATCAAAATACAACCTTTCCTGCCAACAGATCTACAATCATCTGAAAAAATAAAGCAAACTAAAAAAACCCCAAAACCCCACTGAACACAGAACTGCTTGGGTCTGGACTCTTAGGTCGGCAGTGTATGAACACAGGGCCCACACAGGGCAAGGGTGTAAGCAGCAAATAAACACCATGGATCTCCTTAAGGAGCCCACACCTCTAGCACAAATGTTTTGAGGTGCACAAAAACTGCTGACCTTGCAGCCTGGGATGGCATCCCAGGGAGGGCATCCCTCGGGCACTCCAAGCCAGAGCCAGGCCAAGCCGCACCATCCCCCCAGTTTTACCTAACCCTGCCAAAAGGAGGCACAGCCCCAACCCAAGGAGCACAGGGCGAGCGTGCCCACGGCTCAGCACCCCCAGCTCCCTGCCTGGCTGCGAAGCCTTCACCTCTGTATCAGAAAATTTAAATTAAAGATCAGGAGCGATCAGCAGAGATGTTGAAATTCAGGAGGAGCAGGTATGATTCAGTGGGGGTTTGGCGAGCGCTGGCTGTCGGTGAAGTCAGAGCAACCCGAACGCTAAGAGTAGCAACTATCTCGCCTTGTATTATTATTTATGTATTCCTGATTATTATTATTATTAGAAAGGCAATCTGATGCAGCAGATAAGGGGCTGTGCCGGCAGTCAGGAGACTCGGTTTCTATTCCTGACCTGGGAGAGTTGTGAAATTCCCTGCCCAAACCCTGCCGCCTTTCCCCTCCCAACCCAGCCGAGCCGTTCCCGCTGGCTGCAGCACCCACCACGACCCACGTCTGCTCGCCGCAGCCGCCGCAGCCCCACAACAGGGACCTGCCTTGTGCTTCTGGCCTCAGAGAAAACCAAGTGTTGCATCGCCTGGATGTCAGCTCTGCAAGAAAAAAAAGCAGCAGCTCCCATAAAGCCTCCAGCGCTCCAGAATAAAAAAAAAATAAAATCAAGGGGGAAGAAAATCCAACGAGCCCCCATGCAAATCAACCCCTCGCCGAGGTTAACGGCCTCCGCCTGGCTGGACATCAAGGGGCCCGATGGCCCAGCCACAGCATCCACAGAAAATATTTTCTGAAGCATATTTAGAAGGATCAAACCGTTTCCCTTCAATTTGGGCACCGGCAGCTTTACATGCAAAGGGAACAAACTCTGCTTTATAGTCCCTGGGGCGGCGCTGAGCGAGCAGGAAGGCAAAGCCGGAGTGAAAACCGGAGACAGGGGGGCCCTGGGGACAAGGTCTCATCTCACCGAGGGTGTCCCACAGGGCTGATAACCCCCATGGAAGGTGGAAACTCCTCCAGCTGATGGCACTGGAGCATTTCCCGCACCCCTCAGATGATGCCAAGGTGAACTCCAACCAGCCCAACACCGACACCCACCCCAGCACGGCGGGTCTGCAGCTGCAGAGAGCCACCCTGAACCAAGAGGCACCCATCCTGCATCCCAGCAGGCTCCCGCCTACTCGATCAAAACAAGAGGCGGCATTTCTGCGGTTGAATCGTCTCTTTGGGTTTTTCTCAATCAACGCAGCCCCCGGCCGCTGCCAGCCGGAGCCTTTGACAACGCGAAAGCGAAACCACCGATAACCAACCCTGGGTAGGTGTTCGCCGAGCTCTCCCCAGCTCACACGGACAGACAGGCAAATACAGCACGGAGCAGAGGAAACCGGCACACGTTCAGTTTAATAATCAGCAAGTCATCCCCCCTCAGAGCCAGGCACAGCATCTCCGGCTTTGTACCATCCCCCCCTCCTCCCCAAAAATGCCCTGCGACCTCCAGATTGGAGCCCTCTGTATTTTTTGCAGTCTAAACACAAAGCACCTTCCCTGTGTCCCAGCTGCTGTGAGCTACAAAAGTTTTTCCTCCACCACTGGACACGGACCAGGCAAGAAGTGGGGGGCACACAGAAAATAACCCACAGGCAGCCAAGCCATGCCCACCGCAGCGGGTGGTGCTGGGGGGCTCGCTCAGCCACACCATCGCTGCCTCGATTCCCCCGCAAACAGCGCCCGCACAGCCACCCTGCATCCTTGGATCACAGAGAGCTCAGCCCCCTGCACCCCCCCCCAACATCCCCCACATGCTAGTGGCTGCTAAATAAACCTTGTCACTTACTTCGTGGCTCCCGTGGTCCGTCCACAGTCACTTTAATGGCTCGGTGATAGGTAGCGACTTGGGTGGGGTTGGTGAACACGGTGATCGTCAGGGTAAAGCTTTTTCCTAAGGAAGGGGGGGGAACCGAAACAAAATGAGAAATGAGGATACTGACATGAGTACAGCTCTCGTGGGAACAGAAGGCTCCCACCGCAGCGAGCACAGACACACGTACCCACATCCACCCAGCTCCAACACACACGACGTTTCATTTTATGAGCCATCCCTGCCCAGACATAAAGTTCGGCTGTTGGGCTTCACTTGGTTGCAGCAGACAGGGGCTTGGACGCAGCTCTGAGCAGCGGCCAGGACCCTCCTAGATGGAAAAGTCTCCTGGTCCACTCTCTCCTGCCCAGTGGCCCTACCCACCCCCTGCACTCACAGCAGCAACCTGGTGCCTCCCCGCTCAGATGGAACTTCCCTTTTCCCATGGGAATCCAGCCCTGAAATGTGGTGCTGGATGCAGGACCCCTTCCGCAAGGGATGGAGTTGGGTCCCGACACCCACAGGATGCTCCAGCAGAGCATCAGTCTGCAGGGAACGGGTGCTGTTTGCTGGGCAACTCAGTGCCTTTGGCCCCTATGTGGGGTTGTTTTTTGTTTTTTGGGGGGGGGGGGGGGGGACGGGGGACGGGGAAGAGGGGGTGTGCTGCACCAAGCTCCCACAGCTCCCACACAGCAGCCAGGAATTGGAAAGCACACAATGAAAACCAAGCCCAGCCAGCTCTGGCCACTGAAGCAGCCACCAGATGGGTGGCCTCGATGGCTTTGGGGACTGTCCCTTGCTCCTGGCCCAGACAGGGAGCAGGAGCGCTCTGCTGAGAAAGAGCAGGCTTTCAGGGATGCTTCTGGTGCACCTAGTTTGTCACCTTTTGAAAAACACCAAACTAAAACCAACGATAAAGCGGCAAAAAGGTCTTTAGAGCCCAATTTTGTAAGAGCACAAGAGTGCCCGACCCCTCACTCCAGCAGCACAGGTTCCCCAGGAGGGACCTCTGCTCCCGCCCAGCCTCCCTGAGATGGGAGCCCTTGGGTGTTGGGGACAGTCTGCACACCCCAGGGACAGGATGAATATTGCTGAGGTATAAACTCCAGCAGGAATCGGGCTGGAAATGCCCTTGCAATAACCCTTTGCTCCCCCCCAGCCTTTCACACACTAACGAACACGGTGAGAAACCACCTCATTTCCCCCTCAGGAACTGGGGCTTTCAGATGCCGACCATCATCTCTCTACAAGGTCGGGTTTGAGAACATCCCAGCAAAACAAACCAGATTTATACAGCTAGAAGAGGGAAAGAATAAATGGGAAAATTAAATTATCTCCTCCAGACAACATCCCAGGTGGGAGAGTTTCTCCAGGGGAGAGTGGGGGGTGGAAACACTGGCGAGCATCGCTCCCTGCCCCAGCTCTGCTTTCAGAATGGGTCTAAACATGGCACAAACCTTCGGCTGGTTTTCTGCACAGCAAATATTTCTTGAGTTGCCCTCCCAAATAAAATCAGAACCCTCGGTGAAGGGTTCACACCAATAACCTGCTTGGGAGAGACGCGCTGCCGCAGCCTGCTGAGCACGGAGGCTCCTGGGGCACTCACACAACCACATAAAAACCAACCAACAAACAGGTATTTGTTGGGAAAAAGGATGCAAAACCCGAGCGTGGGGATGAGGATTATTAAAGAGAATTTTTTAGGAAATTCTGTGAGAGGACAAGCAAGGGGAAGGAGCCCCTGGGTTCACACACGTCCAGCTTGTGAGACACACCACACTTCCAGGCACCGAGGGTTCAACACTACGTCTGGTTGGTTTGGGCTTTTTTAATTCTTTTTAAATTCTCGTTGATTCTCCACGTGAAATAACTCCCCTGCATTTCAGTCCCCCGCTCGCTGCAGACACCAGGACCTGTCCTGGGAGAGCAGGCGCCGCGTGGAGCCGGCCGGGCCATTTTGCAGCTCTTAGCAGCCCTCAGAAAAATCCTCCCATGAATCGAAAATGACAATTATTACTCAGCATCGTTTTTTACTCACTTCCCGCCTTCTCGGGAAGCCGGCCTCAAGTTACTCATTCCCACCGTGGCTCAGCACCGCTGCTGCAGCCGCCGTTCGCTGTCAGCTTTGGGCAGGATCCCAGCTCCCCGCTGGGTTTGGGAGCACCCGGGGCTCCCTGAGATGCTCCGGGGGGGGAGGATAATCTGGCCGAGAGAGCAGGTAAGGGGTGCGGCGGGAATCGCAGCGCTCCCCTGGCCTCGGCTGTCTTTTTATACAGTGCCATCTGAGCAAAAAAAAGAAAAAGAGGGGGGTGTTGTGTTGTTTTTTGTGGGTTGGGCTGTTTGTTGGGTTGTTTTTTTTTAAGAGCGCAGCATAGGGGGAAACTGCTCCTTCTCCCCTCCCTTTGTCTTGCACATCGAGATGGTAATTTGGGTGAGGGGTGGGGGGATAAGGACCTGCTCTCCCCAGCTCCCGGCGCTGGGGAATGATCCCAAGCATATTAAAAATGCCCCCCAATTCTGAAGTGTATTTAAAGCGTTGGTTTGAAAAAGGGAACCTCGCTGCTTGGGACTGCGCAGGGCTGCTGCAGCAGGGGCACACGGGTGGGCTGGCCAGGGACACGGACTGTGCGTGTTCGGATACACACCCCCACCCACCACATCCACACAAAGCCCTGCTCCAACCAACCTATTTTTCCAGTAAATCCAGATTTCTGCCAGAGT
Organism: Gallinula chloropus; assembly: GCF_964237585.1. Taxonomy (NCBI): domain Eukaryota; kingdom Metazoa; phylum Chordata; class Aves; order Gruiformes; family Rallidae; genus Gallinula; species Gallinula chloropus. The sequence continues at coordinate 9,553,183 of NC_140107.1, forward strand.
AAACAAAACCAGCACCGGGCTTTCCGAGATGAAGCCAAACAAGGGAAAGCCAAGGGTGGCACCGTGAATAAAAATTCCATATAAACGATTTTTCATGCTAAATAGGTCCGAAAGAGCCCTCTGCCAGGAGAGCACGGCCGCACACGGGGAACTAAACACACGGGGAGCTAAACACTCGCTTCCCACTGCAAGGAAACCCCACCGTGCCGCCTTCACGCCAGCCCCGGGGAGCCTTGACGGAGTTATTGCTCTGCGAATATTACAAAGCCTCATCCCACGAGAAGATATTAAAAAAAAATAAGAATAATAAGTCAGTGCTTGAGTTATGCCCCTCGGTCCGAAGCCCGTTAGAGGCAGCAGAGATGTTTTAATGCTGTAATGAGTGTTTGCCAGGGCTCTGCCTGAGGAAGGAGAATATTCACAGAGCCTGGGACTACAGAGGGAAGTTAATAAGGAATTTAAGAGTCAAGCTGAGATTGGGTTGCGTTCGGTTTGGAAATTAGTGTAAGGACGATTAAAAAGAAAAAAAAGAAGAAAGAAAACAACAACAACGACAAAAAAAAAAAAAAAACCAACAACCCCAAAACCCAGAAAGAAAAGAACCTAAGAGAATAATTGATTACAGAAATGAAAGCTTAATTCATAAAAGAAAAACATTTTCCATCCATCAACCTGCAACCAGTTAAAGAGGAGAGTTTGCAAAGAAACTGCAACACGGAGAAGGAGCCAACAGGAAAAAGGAAATGTATGAAAGAATGTAAACTATTCAAGTTTCATAAAGAGGAACAAGTAAACAGTTATTACATGCAAATAATTCCTAACATCACTGCTTTTAATTAATGCAGAGAAGCCAAAAGATCTCCGACGCTGTGCGGACCCATCCGAAGCCTTTGGGAAGACGCTGCCGCCCGCCCGTTAAAACACGGCAGCCTGGTCTTTGTGCCGATGAACGGTTCGGGGTGTGTGTGTGGGGTGTGTGTGTGTCTGTGTGTGCACAGGACACGCCACGCCGAAGTGCCCCGGGAACAGCCAGGTACCGTACGGCTGCGAGGGATGGGGCGGGAGGATGGGGTGGGGGGGCAGGGCTCCCCTCCCTTCGACACCCACGGGCGCCCCGTATTTTCAGGGGGTTTAACTCACTTCCCTGGGATGGCACAGCTCGATTTTCTTAATTACATTTTCTTTTAGTTAAAAATAAAATAAAAGGGAAAAAGCCAGCAGCGTGACCCGAGTGAGGTTAAACGGCAGAGGCAGCTCTGCAGCCAGAAAATAAAATTTCCGTAGCTTTTCCACGCAACAAACGTGGGGAAAAATGAACGAACCTGCCCAGAAAAGCTTCCCCGCAGCTCTGCCTCATCCCGCATCCCCGGCCGAGGGGAGGAAGGAGCCTTCCCGCAGCCCTGCCCGCTGCCCGCCCGGCGTGCCGAGAACCGCATCGGTATTTTCCTTCAGCCGTTTCATTTCGGGGTTTTAAACCAGCTGCCAGGCGGGGATTTGCCCCGGCACATCCACCTGCGGACACCGGGCTGAGGGGAGAAACTGGGGAGGGATTCGGGCTGGAGCCACCGCGAGGGTTTTACGACGAGGTTTGGGGCCGCTTTGGGGTTGGATTGTTGAGGTTTAATTATACATATATATAAAATACATATATTAATTATACATATATATATATATATATATATATTTTTTTTTTTTTTCCCCTGCACGGGTTTTTGGATCCCGACACTGCGGCAGAAGGAAGGAGGGAGAATCCCCGGGAAGAACCGGGGCTGCCGCATCCCTCCCATCACCCGCTCGGGAGCCGCTTCGGGGCTGCGGAGGTTCCTCCCCGCATCACACGCTCAGCTCCGCAGCAACGAAACCACCGGCCCGCCAGAAACACACCGTTAAAATAAATCAAGCAAACAAAAAAACACCCCCTTTTCCCACCACCACCACCACATCCCCTTCTTTTTTTCTTCCCTCTCTCACATAAAAAAGCCAAATAAAAAGGCCAACCATTTCCTGGCCGGTACCTACCCCTGCCGCTTCTCCCAACAAATCGGAGGTCGTTAAATCTCGCTACTTGGTTCTTCATCACGGCGGAGGCGTTGCGGAGCTCGGCCGAGTAGTTTTCGTCGTTCCCGGCCATCACCGTGACCACGGTCCCGTCGGGCACATCTCCGAGGGCTACGACCTGGGCAGGACCAGAGGGGTTTTGTTAGATTTTTTTTTTTTAGGCTGAAATTAACCGCGGGCTGAATTAACCAGCTCTACGGATCCCTTCCCCTACCCCCTCAACCCGCAAAACCAAAGCAAAACCAAAAACAATCCGGAGCCCCGGGAAGGTTGGGGAGTGGGGGAAGGGGAAAATGAGCTAAAAAATGGGGTTAAAAGGAGCGAGGGGCTTCCAGGGGTGGGGACGGGGCGTCGGGCCGCCCTCGGCCCCGCCGGGGGGAAATTGAGCTTTTATTTTGTTGGAATCGGGGGAAAGAAAATGCGCTGCCGGGTGCGGGGCGACCGACACCGGGATCGCGGAGCTCCGGCCCCCGGCGCCGCTGGGCTGCGGAGGGGAGCGCGGACTCCGCAGCCGGCGGGTGGAGAAGGGACACCCCACCTGCTCCCCCCCCCGGCTCCCCATCGCCCAGGGAGCAACCCCCCATTAGCTCCCAGCGCTGGGACGGCCGAGGGAACCCGGTTTGCAACACAGCCCCGGCCGCCGGGCTCCCCGGGACTCTCCCGCTTCCCAACTCCGTTCCTCCCGCTGATTTTTGGCTTTCCTCGCCCGAACCCCAGGGGAGCAGCGGGGATGCCCGGGCCGGGGGTGCCCCATCGGGTCGCCCCGTCCCTCAGAGCGGAGCCGGGCGGCCGCGGAGAGCCCGGGCAGCGCAGCCCGGTGCTTCAGCTGTTCCCTTTCTTCTTGCAGATTACATCTCCCTTCCCTGCCTCTCTCTCCCTCTCCCAGGAAGGTAATTAACCTCCACTCTCATTAAACTTCAAAGTTGCCTGAGAGCTCCTAACTGTACGGAATATCTAAGATGCTGTGACCGCGGGGCAATGCGGAGACTTGATTAAAAATAATAACCCGGGCTCCCTTGAAGGTGATGTCAGGAGCGAGTTAAAGTGAAAGGGGCGGAGGGAAGGAGGCGAATGGGTCGGGGCGGAGGGCACGCTCGGAGCCCAGCCGGTCCCTTCCGAGCCACCGGGGCTCCCTGCCCGGCCGCAGCCCTGCCCGGTGCTCGGGACTTACCTTGAAGGCGACGGGCAGCGTCTTGTTGCACCTCCAGTGGGACGGCAGCACCGAGCACAAGAAGTTGGGGCTGTCGGTGCGCACCAGCTCGCCGGGGTGGTCGGCCAGTACATCCACGACGGAGCGGACTTCGGGCCGAGCACGGGCGCCCGGTGCGGGGGCCCCCAGCGCCCCGCTGTTCTCGCCCATCTTACCGCAGGGGAAGGCCGTGGAGGGGGGTGTGAAGCGCCTGCTGGTGCTCGGATCTACGGGAATACGCATCACAACGGCGGGCGTCAGGGAGCCGCCGCGGCCGGGGGGTACAAGAAGGGGCCCGGCGGGGCTCGGCGGCGGGGCGCGGCGGGGGCAGCGGCGGCCGGGCCCCGCGCTGCCTCTCTCCGTCCCGGCAGACCGCCGTCCTCGGCGGGGCAGAGCAGGGAAAGGAGCTCGGGCTGTCCGCTCCCGCCCGGCTCCGGGGCTCGTCCCCGACGGTCACGCTGCGGTTCCGTTCGCCCCGAAAGAAGGCGGCGCAGAGCCACGTCGCGGCCGGGCGCCCTCGGCTGCAGACGAGTCCCCTCCGCCGAACGGCCCCAAAACCAGCTCCCAAGTGTCAGGCGCGCTGTCCGGTACCGTATTTACTGCCGGCCCCGGGAGGGGCGGGCCGCGCCCTGACGGACGGGCCGTCGCACCAATGGGGCGGCCGTGGGGGGCCTTCCTCCCCGCCCCCCCGCCCGGCTCCCGCGGCACTACGGGGCGTGACCGCAGCAGAAGGGGGCGTGGCCCCCGGTAACGGGGCGTGCTCGCGCGGAGCCCGGCCCCCCCCTGGGCGGGGCGGCCGCACGTCGGGGCCCCGGTGGCTCCTGTCCGCCGCCGCCGGCGGAGGGTTTTGGGGCGCGATGGGGCCGGTTTGGGGTCGGAGCCGCCGCCGTCGCCGTGCAGAGCGGCTGGGAAAGGAGCGCGTCCCCTCGGCGAAGCGCTCCCGCCGCCGCAGCCCGCGCACCCCGCGGTGGCTCGACCGTGGCGGGACGGCAGCGGCCGCGGGGGAACCGCTGGGCCCCGCCAGCAGACGCGTCCCCGACGGTATGGAGTGGTTTGCCCCACGCCCTGAGCTGAAAGCCGCTGCTCCCCGATCTCCAGCTTCTGGCCTCCCCCAAAGAATGGAAACCGCCTCCGTCTCCGGCGGTCCCGGGGCGCCCGCAGCGCCCGCCGCCCCCGGCGGCTCCCCCGGGGCTGCGGCTGCGGGCAGGGCCGGCGGCTCCGTCCGGAATCGTTGACGAGAAAATTCGTGGCGAAGCCACGGGCTCTGCGGGAACACAACGGCGGCGGCAGTTCGCTCCGCTCCGCGGCTGCCCGCGGTGCCCCGGCCGCGGAAACGGCGAACCGCGGGGCGGGCGGGGGGGCAGAACGGGGAGGCGAGGCGGAGGTTTCTTTGCCCACGCAACCCGGCTGTTCCCCGGCGAGGGGCTGAGCTCCCTCCGAGCGCTCCCGGCGGTGTTTAGGGACCGGGACGGCCCGTCGGAGCGTTCCCGGCTCCGCGCGGCGCGAGCGCAATTTTCCTTAAACCAAATAAAAATAACCCCCAGCGCCAAAACTGCCCCCTTTTCCCGAACTCCCTCCGCAAACTGATGGAACGTTTCCCTCCTCCATCCGCAGTGCTCAGCCCGTCCCGCTGCTCGTAACATCCCCCAACCCCCCCGTGTTCGTCCTAAAGAAAAGAAAATGGATGTTTTAAATCATTATTATTATTCTTTAAACTCAGATGAGAGGAGGTTCCCACTTCTGCAGCGCCCCGTTAACAACCGGGGCAACGCGAGTGGCTGCGCCGGCAGAGCCGGGTCCGTTCAGCCGGTGCCGGGGGCAAATCCGAGCCCAACCGGCCCCGGGGGGGCAGCCGCCAGCCCCACATGTCGGGCCCTCTCCTGCGGCTACCGGCGCCGAAGTCCTGCCCTTTTTAGGTGAAAGCGGCCGCCGGTTTAGTTCTATTTTGCGCCCCCCCGGGTCGGCAGCGGGGGAGGACCCACACCAACCCCGCTCAGGAGACAGGCCTGCCGGTGGGGGGGACCGGCCGGGCTGCCGCGGCCCCTCGCTGGGGTTTGTCGGGGGCTCGACGCGTCCCCGTCGCGGTAGCCCCGTTCCCCGGTACGGCCGGGAGTGGGAGTGGGGGGGCGCACACGGGAGGGATGTGCGGGGACGCAGCGCGCATGCGCGGGCTCCGCAGTGCGGCCGCGTGGCCGCTAGTTGGCGCCGAGACTCCGCCGTGGCGGCTCCGCGACGGGGCGGGCGCGACGGAGGCCCCGCTGCCCCCCCGCTGCCCCCCGCTGCCCCCCCGCTGACCCTCCTGACCCCCTGCTGCCCCCCCGTTGCCCCCCTGCTGCCCTCCCGCTGACCCTCCTGCCCCCCTGCTGCCCCCCTGCTGCCCCCCCGCTGCCCCCCCCGCTGACCCTCCTGCCCCCCGCTGTCCCCCCGCTGTCCCCCCGCTGTCCCCCCGCTGCTCCTGCTGACCCCCGTTCCCCGCTATCCCCACCGATGCCTCTCTCCCCATCACTGCCCCACCTGCCCCCTGCTATCCCCCTGACGCCACCTCTGTCCCCTCTTCTCCGCACTATCCCCGCTCTGTCCCCACCTTTCCCCTCGCTGTCCCCCAACTCTGCAAGGCGGTGCCGCTCCTGCCCCTTCCCGCGGCCGAGCTGACCATGCTGAGTGGCCCCGGAGGTGTCACCCAGTCACCCCACCCCAGGAGATGTGCCAGGGGTGTCCCCCCCACGGGCAGGTAGAGCCCTGCCGTGGCTGACCCCCACCCCCCTGCAAAGCCCCTGGGGTGGTTTTGGGTTCAGTCCCACTGTGGTAACCCCTGCTTTGAGTAACCTGTTGGGGAGGCACGTACTGATGTCACCTCGTGTCCTCTGAGTGACACACAACTGCCTCCCCAAAAGTACCCCGAGTCACTACTCCCATGTCCTCCTCCCTTCCCAAAAGCTGCTCGCCCCTCAACCTCTGCCACCTCACCCTGACCCATTCCTTACACTGAGGCGAGGGGCTGCGCACTCACAGCCCCCCCGCTTCTCTGCTGCGTAGATGCAAAGCCAGTCAGCAACTTGCAGCGATACAAAACGAGACCCAAACCACAGGGAAGTCACCAAACTGGCCCCCAAACTGACCCCCAGAGGTGCTGAACCCACCAACTCAACCACCCTCTCTTTCTGCAGAGGTGTTCAAGCGAGCAAAGCTGCCCTACAGCCACTGGCACCCATGGGACCATGCCTGCGGGGCAATTAAACCTCCTTTAAATTATCTTCCTTCTCCAGCGCAGCCAGATCCAGGGTCTCAAACAAGGTGGGGTGGTGGTGGGGGAAATAATCTCATGCTGCTCTGGTCTTCCACAAACCAGGAGACATCAACACATGGGGATTGTGCCTCCACCACCCTCCCTGTGCTCTGGAGGGGGTTAATCAAGCATAAGACCCAGGATTTGCACGGGCTTCTCTTCAAATACTTCATAAAGCTACTGCTCGCGTCGCGAGGAGGTCAGCAGCTCTTTAAATCATTACTTGCTGGGATTACTTCCCTTACAGGCTGCTCTGCAGCTTTTAATTCATGGGAGCTGGGATTTAGCAGCAGAGCCACCCGTTTTGACGGCGAGGAAGTGAGCGCAGAGGCTCATAGGAAGCTTTCTATTAAAAATTCATCGCAAACCCTGCCTCAGCCCTCTCAGGAGCACGGCGCTCAGTAGGGCCATGCGGGTGTCTGGATCTGTTTTGTAGCTAAGGGAAGGGGATCTGAGAGCAGCATGCAGGGAGGGAGCGTGCTATTCATTCATAAATCAAACAACAGATGCTGGGTCCAACAGGGTGCGGGATGGTGACAGTTTTTAACCCCCGAGTGCCGCTGCTAAAACGGGCTCCCATGGGGCGATTACGGGCGCTCGCAGGCAGAGGTTCCTGCGGGAGGAAGCTGCTGGGCTCAGGGGAAGAAATAAGGGGAAACTGGTATGGGGGGGGGAAAGGCAGTGGCTGCCCCAGACATAAATCAGGGGGAAGCCTGTGCTCGGGTGAGGGACCAGCGGTGAGACCGGCCTGTTGACGTCTCCTGCGGGGCTGCACTGAGTTCTGCTCAGCGGCCGCTGTGCCCGGGTCGGGTGATACCCGCAGTGGGGAAACCCTTCTCAGCGCGGATGTCTCAGCTCCCAGGGTGACCTCAGAGCTGGGACATCCATTAACCCCATGGGAGCTAAGGATGCTCCAATCCACCTTGCTGCTGTCATGGTGCTGGGTGCTTGGGCAGGACTTTAGCACGAGTTTCAGATCCTGGCATGAAACGCTGCCAACCGGGGGGTATCTGACTGAGATTCCCAGCTGGACCCCTGGGACCACGTTTAGTTTGTTCACCCTCATTTGAACGACAAGAAGAGGCCACAGCTGGAGAAGTGGTTGTTGACTCTTCTTACAGCTTTGGGGCTTGCCTGCCCCTCCCAGTTCTCCCCACTTTATACCAGTGTGTTGGATGGCCAATCATCAATTCAATCAGAGATGCTCCACATGCATATGCACGTGCACCCACACACGCGTCCTCAGCCCCTGGGCACCTGAGCGGGATGGGGACAGGCTGGAGAGGTGCTGCTGCCATCAGGGATCTATCACCTCTCTAAACTGAGTGTGAGGGGATGCAGGTCCCGATGCCACCCCAGCACCAGCCCTCACCGGGCGCCCTGCACGTCACAGAGACCCCGGAGCGTGCGCAGGGTGAGATGGGCTTTCAAAAGCTGCGAAGTGACTTAGGAGCACGAGTGTGACTGACGTGAATCCTGCGGGGCTGAAGTCACGCAAGTGCCATTCTTCATTGTTCGGGACCACGACTCCCCTCTCCCCACACCAGCCCCACAATGAGGAGCATGTTCAGGGCTTTACATCCTCTGTGCTATTGATAGCGCGGCCGAGCTTTTTTGGAGCGTGGGTCCCATCTGCCACTTCCACTCCTTTTTAAAAGATCCTAATGACTGTCAGATCCTTTTAGTTCTTAATTAATTTCAGAGTTCAACTGCAAATAGGAAACAAGGCAGCTTTTGCCCTTACGCATATGAATATTACTGTTCCATTTAATGTGGTTACTGGTGGAATGCTGTTATTCATTCCTGCCTGCAATAAAAGCCACATGTTTTTAAAACTTTGCACTTGAAAAAACTTTTAGGAAAGAAATCAAGTATGTTTTGTATGCATGGCATGAGATAAAAACTAGTCATAAATATTCAAAGAACAGTTAGAGCTTTATGCTTGATTTAAACAAGTGAACAGAGAAGTAGGATGGTTGAAGTGAGTGGAGAATGAAAGCCCAACGCTCCTGTAAGAATGTGCTTATGCAGAGAAAAGGAACTATTCATGCAAAGGTTACGGAGCACCTAAGGACATCCCATCTCCTCCAAAAATGCCCAAAGGTGGATAACACAACTGGAAACACTGGGCTTTGTTCAGAGCTATTCAAGTTCATGGGAGTTTCTCTCTCTTTGGGGGTTTCGGAGTCATTTTAGAGGGCTGTGATGCCTCGTGCCAGACTCTGGGGAGTGAGGACTCTTCTTGCATGGAGACCTCTCCAACGTGCCTGTTCCCCATCCTGGAAAGCGGACGGTTGAGGTTGCAGTAGTGTTTTGTGGGACTCCTGGGACCCCTGGACAGACCTTCCCAGAGCCCAGCACAGCTGGAACCACACAGGAAGGGACTGAGCGGGCAGTGCCTGTCCCACGGCCGTGCTGCCGGAGCCTGGGGTAGTGTTGAGCCCTTCAAAACCCAAAACACGATGGGTGTGGGGGGGGAGAAATAAAAAAAATTCCAAAGGAAAGAAAAAGGGGAAATGTCTGGATGGTGGAAAGAGGAACTGAAAAGCACATGATGACGAGAAAAGTACAAGAGGGTGGATGCAGAAAAACACGATGTGATTTCTAAGGGCTAGGAGAGGCGCACAGAGGAGTCACTTGTCACGGAAAGGCTCCTGGGACCAGTGCTGAGGGCCAGGGCACAGGGAAATCCTCCCGCACGTGCCAAGCACAGCACTCTTGCAACACCAACAGGCAGCAGAAAGCCCTTTCTTGCCTTGGAACATAGCCATGCGCTGGCCAAACTGCCCCATCACTCACCCCTATCCCTGGTTGCAGGGGAAATCGACCCCCTGTTCCTGTACAGAGGCTGAACGGGGTGTCCTGAACAGCCTTTTTTGCCGCTGTTCCCTGCAGCCTGGCCCAAAATGTTGGGGTGACACTGGGCATCACACGGATGCTCAGGGCTCCTGTGCTACACTGAGGTTTTCAGGAGAGCAGGGAGCACATGGGGACCCTCGGGAAGGGTTTCACATCCACACATTGAAGCGGTTGCCAGGGATGTGCTTGAGCCCCTGGGAGGTGAAGTGAAGCTGAGCTGGGCTCTGGCTGCTGAGCTGGCATCCCTTTGGCAGAGCGATCCCTGGAACCTCTCACCTGCCTCCCCGCAACGGGGCAGCGGGCTGGTAGCACCCCTCAGCCGAAGGATTTAGGTTCCCTATTCACCCTTCCATAAAGCCTCACTGGTGTGGGTCTGCCTGACACCCCGACCAGTAAGTTTGGTGGGGTTCAATTGAGGAAACCACCAGCACTTACGCACCCCGTTAGGCACAGAACAAACTCCCCAACTTGGAGGAATCAGTCACAGGCCCAGACCGACACAGACGGTACTTTTCTGGTTTCTGGCTCTGAACTCAGACAAACGCAAACACGATGATATTTAGGAACTGCCATTAAGTCACCACTTGCTCCTCATCCATCTCCAGCAGCCTGCAAAGGGAACTGCGCCTGCTCGCCTCCACCAAACCCCCCCAGCCCCACGCTCATCAGTGTGAGATCATTTTTTCAATTTTTGGGGTGGTTTTGTTTTGCAGAAGTTTCTTCTAGAAGTTCATCTGTGAGCAGGAGGTGCCTGTCTGCCTGGGTCAGCTGGCTGATACCACGAGCGGGCTCCTCGCCCCAGCCCAGACAGCAGCCCGGGAAGTTGGAGCAGTTCAGCAGCAGGTTGGGGCTGGAGATGAGAGAAATGAAGAACTTGCCCAGACAAAACAGTAGCGGCTTTCGGTCTCACATGAGCAGCCAGCTCTGTGGGGAGAGAGGGGATCTTATCTGTGAAACCCAACCTCAGCTGTGTCCTGGGGTCTGAGCTGGTCTGTGCCTACCTGACCCTCCAAAACTGCCGGCTTGGCACCATGTGTGCATCCCACCTCTGGCAGTGGGGAGCCCCATCCTGGTCGGAACACGAGCCCAAGGAAAGCCCTGCCAGCCCTGTCAGGCTCATGTTCTCATCCTCAGCATTTCAAGAGATGAGATAGATGTTCCCATCCTGCGAATGGTCCCTGCGCCCCTGATGTCAGCGGGATTCAGATGTGTTGGGTTTTGGCAGGGTCAGGGTCTCTTCATCCCCAGCCACCAGCTTGAGAGCAGTGGTGGTACCAGTGGTGGTTGGGGATGAGAGGTGAAGGGCTGGGGAGACACACTGTGAATGCTCACCTCAGGAGCACATCCCAGTGCCCCAGGTCTGGTCAGTTCATCCCTTCTGACACGGGGTGGGATGGTCAGACCAACCGACCGAGCAACTATTTCTGCAGCACGTTGGGTTGAGCGGTGTCTGCTGGCTGTTGAACTAGAAAGAGGTTTGTAACAACCAAAAGATGCCACCTTACAGGCTTACTAGCACACCTCCTACACCAAGCATGTGCTGATTTTCCAGGCAGCACTGCTGGTCCTGTTTAACCCCTGCTGTGAAGAAGTCCAGCTCCTGGTACAGCCGGGAGGCAGGCACGGGCAGCCGGCCTGTCCCACCACCAGCCCAAAGCTTTGACTTCATGGGTCCCAGTTGCTCCCCCTGTCACAGATACGACCTTTTTGTGGGGTCTCAGAGTAAAGGAAGCTGAACTCTGGCATTGCAGGAGGAACGAGCCCCTGCAAACCACGGGAGAAAAACATGTGTTGGTGGTGCCAGCTAGAGCAGCTTGGGCTCCAAAGAGTTAACCACAGCTGGGGCTGACCATGAGCTATATCATCTCATCTCACCTCATCATTATACTCCTGTCCTCATCCCTGTGATCCCTGACTTCCATCCCTGTCTGAGGGAGGAAGGTGATGGGATGAATGGCAGGATGAGCTCAGCTCAGGACTGAGCTGACTCAGTCCTGCTCCCAGCAACACCCTGGTGCTGGATGTCCCATCAGCACCCGCCCCACCACAAAACACCTCTGTGGTCCTGACTCTTCTGACAATGGACCAAAGGTCCCCAGAATGACAAGAGAAAGCAGGTAGGTTTTGGCAGCCCCTTGGGCTTGCAAGAGCAGGCCAAGCCCCTCTGTGTGATCGCAGGGCTGCGGTGGGGAAGCAGAACTGAGATGGAGCAGAGACAGACTTTGGGGCAAAAAAAACAAGCAAGGCTCAGCTCTGCGCCCAGCTGAGGGTGCAAAAGCCAGCACAAGGCACTGATGTGGAGTAAATTCGGGTTGTAAAGGCTTTACCTTTGGGATCCTCCCAGGTAGGGAGGGTTTAAAGGTCTGACCCCCACAGGAAGGAGGCTGAGGTGCCGACAAGCGTCCCACCACCCTGTTCAGGGACAAGGACGTGGTGCTGGGGCTGCTCCTCCCAGCCTGGCAGTTCTGCTGAGTTTTATGGAAAAAAATATATGGTAGGCTCCCTCATTCAGCAAGATTTTTTCCAAACCGACTCCAGGGCTAATAAAAAAAGGTGTTTAATTACAGGGTTCAAGGTAATTGGGCACAAAAGTGGCCAGTAAAATGCAGCGTGGTGCAAAGGAGCTGCAGAACAAGGGCTTGATTTTGGAGCAGCACATCTGATTTGTTCGTTATGTTCTCCAGCCCTAATGAGGGAAAACTCACAGCCTTTCCCAAATTCCCAACGTCATGGCACTGAAATCACCGTGCTCCTTCCTTAAATTATCTCTGTGTGCACGGTTCCAGTTTAAAGGGGAAAGTCGCAGCCTGTGTCTGGCATCCAATGTCTGCCAGGCTGGGGAGGAACAGTCCCCACCCTGGCTCTTCCAGGCACCCCATCGATGGCTATCCCCAATCCCAGCATCTTCTTGCCTCCATCACCACAGAGGGGATCCAGGGAGTGATGTTCTGTAAAGTATTTGGGAAGCGTTTGGAACAGGAACGGTGGTTCGGTGGCTGTTTGAGTGTCATTGAGTGAAGCTTCTTCCACCGGCTTTTGGCTTCTCACTGGGAGGGAAGTTGAGGCACAGCTGGGAATGTTCCTGTCACGGTCAAGCCGGATGGGAGGCGTGTGAGGGTTGTGTTGCTGGTTGGGAAACGTGAGTTCACTCCAGAAGTCAGGGAGCAGCTGCTCCCATGGCTCACTGAGGTTTTCCTCCAAGGAACCTCCCCTTCACTGCAAAGTCAGTGTCAACCCACGAGCCTCTGGCACAGCACCCATCCTAAGGGACACACAGACCTGAGCTGTGGGCTCATCCTGGGCACAGCACCCAGAGCCATGCAGAAAACCTCTTGCAAAGCCCTGACTGCAGCTCGTTAACACAACGAGAAGCTTTTTAATGACCAGCTCACGCTATCCTGCAATCATGGGCACGGCTCGCTCACCATCAGCGCACGGAGAGTTGGTGACACCCTTTGTCTGTCTGTCTGTCTGTCCCTGTGCCAGGCAGCACTGGCGGGGGCCCAGGAGGGTGTGAGCAGCCCGACTTTGGTCGGGGGTTGTGCTGCTAACTTCATTCCTGCCATTTTGTTTTGATTTTTTTTGAAGCTATTTTAACAAAAGCCACGCTGTGTTGTGAAATCACATCCCAATATAGCTGCCATAAACACACACACAGAGTGGCTGGAAAAAAAACCCCAAAAAGCAGCCCCAGAGCCCTAAATCCCATCATTACTGGGAGAAAAGACCAGGGGAAGGTGCCTTCCTCCCAGCCAGGCTCCCTGCTGGCATGTGGCTTCCTTGCACCCATAGTTGATGGTTACAAGGTGAAACCCTGTCCCGGTGCCAAAGGCACCAGTGAAACCACAGTGCGGGCGGTTGGTGCCCTGGATGCCAGTAAGTGGGGTGGGGGGGATGCATGGCTGGTGTTGGTGGTGGGTTGAGGTACCATGAGCACATCCCTCAGTTCCTGCTGCCCCGAATCATGGCACCTTGGGACACAAATCCTTCCTGGAACACAAATCCCTCCTGGGATACAAAACCCTCATGGGACATGAGTCCCTCATGGGACACTCCACATCAGGGTGGCAGGAGGTCCCTTCCCAACCATCGTGGGGACAGTTGCATCTCCTCCCTAGCTGGAAACACCAACCCAAGAGCCTCTTATCCCTCCATCCAGGATCCAGCCATCCCAGAGGCAGAGGTCTCCAGCACGACAGGCACTGTTGGCAGAACGCCTGTTTTTTAGTGTCTCCCTTCCCAACTGAGGATTTGTTTTTTATATATATATATAATTTTTTTAAAGTCTCTCCCTTCTCCTCCTATTTTGGTTGTTTTTATATTTTATTTTACAATAGCCAAATAATACGTTCCTCATGTTCCAAATGCGCTCGTTGCTTCCAGTGGGAATGGAAAATCATTGTTTCTTTTTATTTTCCCTTTTCTTTTTCTTTTTAATATGTTTATGTTATGGAAAATACCCCCAGATTGCAGACGCGTCGGCTGTCCCATTTTCTTGAAAAAAAAAAGTAGAATAAAAAAGAATTAAAGCATTTTTGGAAAGGCAAGAGCTGAGGAGAAGGAGGAGGAGGAGGAAGATACCAATGCTGTGGTTGAAGGCTGTGCCTGGCACCCTGCAGACAGCTGTTGTGTTCAGCTTGGGTGTTGCTTTCAGCTAGGAGTACATCGTGGCATCGCCATGGTCCACACAGCACCAGGGCCACATCCTTCCCCCTTGGAAGGGGCCATGGTGGGATGCTGGTGCCCAGCATGAGAGGTGGGTGTGTGGGTGTGCTCCCTTTTCCCTCCTTTCCCATGCACCCTTCTCTGCTGAGGACTGCCCAGGGGGGAGCTGCTGCTGGCACCCTGACCCCGGCATGCCAGAACACCTCTCAGGGCAAGGTTGATGTGTTTTGACCAGGGACTGAAGTTAAAGGCTGCTGGGATCTCTGGGACAAAGGGCCAGGAGTAGGGACACAGTCCCAACCTCTGCGCTTGCCCCTGGGGAGAGGTCGGCGCCTTGAACCCCACCTCACTTGCACAGCTGCTGAATGCCACCTCTGCACAACAGTTTCTTCCCACCCTACAGATACCTAGGAGAAAAATCACGAACAAGGTGACAGGAGAGTAGGGGACACACATCCCCCAGGAAGAGCCCCAAGTCCCCATTGCCAGCACCTCAGTACCACTGGGGACCTCCTGGCAAGTTTGTCAGCACTCAGTCTTGTTTGGGGTATATTTACAGCGTGGCCCATGGCTCGGGCTCGTCGCTTGGGATGGGAAGTCACATTCTCTCTCCTAATGTCAGCCATGTGTGGATCTGAGCCTGCAAACATGCAGCTCATTCTTTGTTTCCCAAACCCTACGCGGCCAAAACAGTGGACCACAAACACTGACGACATATCGGAGGAGATCAAGTCTCAGAAATCATCATGAATTAAAGTGCTCAGCAAAGGGGAATGCCACTGTCTCTCTCTCCCCCTATTAGATCATAACAAGGTGATGAGAGACAATGGATTTATACTCCTTCCCACACACAAATATATTTAAAAAAAGGAAAAGAAAAAAAAGAAAAAGGAAAAAAGAAAAGCCATGCCACCAGTCAGCAGGGTGCCCTTGGAAAAGGCGAAGCCACTGACAGTCGGGAGCCAACAGCTCTGAGCACATGAGCCTTCCCTGGGAGGGGAGGATGAGTGGAGGCAAAACAGATTTTGTGGCCACGCGGTGCCAGGCACCAGGATCCTGGTCCCACAGGTGAGGACTGGAGCTTCCCAGGTAGCTGGGACAGAGGGAAGCTCAGAGGCAGCGGGGTACAGAGACCTGGGTGGGCAATGCTCAGGGGGTGTGCAAACACCTGCAGGTATTGCAACGCTCAGGGGGTGCAAATATCTTGGGGGGGGGGGGGGGGGGGGAGGGAGGGGGGAAGGGCCACCTGCCCTTCCTCCCCCCCCAGCACCCAGGCTCTTCTTCTCCCACCCGCAGACACAGGTATGGGCAAGCATGCTCCATCATGCCTCCCCCCCCAGCACCCCATCGCCATGGGGAGCTTAGCTGCCCCTAAGTTAAAAAAAATAATAAATCAGCTTGGGTGCCAAAGGATGAGACAAACCAGCTGCCTGCAGACCAAGTGGAGCTTGGGGACACATCACAGGCACAAGGTACCCGGAGCCTGCGCCGGAGGCATTGCCCTGAGCATGGCGTGGCACGGGGAGGAGGAAACGGCTGGAAACACTGCCAGGGTTACAGTTCTCTGTGGTCAGGAAGAAACACAGAAATCCATTAAAATGAAGTCTGCTGAGCGGGAATCCTGCGGTGGCCGGTTGTGGGAAGGGTGGAAAAAGAAACCTCTGCTCAGGGCAAGCCGGGGCCATCGCCTCCGCCCCACGGGCCAGGCCAGGAGAGCCACGGGCTTGCAGTGAGAAGCAGCATGACGTGGTATGGCCACAGCACCACAGTACAGGCCGCGGCTCCGCATACCGCTGTGCACCATCCCCAGCAACAGCCACAGCCCCCAACACAGCACTTGTGAAACTCTGACTCATGTCAAGCTGGCGACCGGTGCATAGAAATGGCGGTGGCCTGCTGCACCAGGGCATCACCCACTTCCAGATCCCAAACGGTGCCAGCACCGCGGGGTCTGGCCTGTTCCTCCTCAGGCAGGGTGAGGGGGCTGAGCTCCCTGTGGCACGACAGCTTTGTGCTTCCCCAAGATAATGGACCCCTTCCTTGGTGGGTGTCTGACCCCACCCAGGCACAGGCCCACAGCCCTGCTCCTTCCTTCCCTGGGCAGAGCAGCTCCATGGGGACCCTCAAAGCCTGAGAACATCCAGCTGCACCCTGTCCTCAGCCCACCCTGCCTCGGCAGCCCCGCACACCGTCGCACCCGTGGTTGTTTCTGCAGGCTTCCCCTGAAAATGCGGTGGCAGCTGCTGAGAGCTCCCTATCCTGACAGCCATCACTAGCGAGGAGCTGACGCACCGATGTGACATTTGTGGTTTGATGACTTAGAGGCAACTGTCTGCCACCGGGACGTTGGCTCCAGCAGTCCCGGGAGGGCACAGCCAGACCCGGGAGCTAAACTGGAGGGCATTGGGATGGAGCAGAGAAGGATGTGGTTATTTTTTTCCTCACAGAGAAAAGGATTTGGCATCCCTGTTGGAGGAGTGCAGGCTGGTCCCATGAGCTGTGTTGGGAGCTCGAGCCGGCACCCACCACAGGCCTCGGCCCTTGGGAGCAGCAGGGGAGTGTCTCCCCAGTTCAGACCAGTTTATCTTGTGGCTTCCGGCTAACTCTAAGAGAAGCGTGGAGACAGCAAGGCACCAAAACCAGGGTTTATACCCCCAAAACCATCACCTGGAGGCAAACATATTACAGCCCCACCCGAAATTTCGCTTGGATGTGTATCCAGCGCGTGTGAGGGGGGGTTGGTGCCACAGTCCCATGTGGGCTCCTTCACCCGCCTGAGGAAAGTAAAAAAAATCCCTTTTCTACCCCAAAAAAAAAGAAAAAAGTGCTTCTAGACTAACTAGCCAATAATACCTTTGGGATTTTTCATTTCATTCCTTAAATATTTGGGCAAACAAACACCCATTTTCATGGATGTGCCCAGAAAAGCAAACAAAACCGATGAATGCGGTTGAATCCCCCAAAGCCATGAGGAATTTAAATGAATGTTGGTGAATGTTTTGCAGTACTCACCCAACTCTAACCAGGCAGGAGAAGACACACTGAGCTCCTTAAAGAGAAACAAGGATTTCTTGTCCAAATACTAAACAAATGTTCCACCATTTGGCCATATTCCATCCTTGGTGCGATCATTTAATTCTTCCCCCCCCCCCCATTTAATATAAAATCATGTCTGAAACAAAGATGTTTATTGCTTTTATGAGTTCCTATTTGTATGGAAATCGCATACAAGACGTGATATTTCTGTTGCTTGCTCTCTTTTTATTTTTAAATGAGCAAGCCCAGTTAAACCCCAGCATTTCTTCATCTGGCTTGCGGAGGGAGAAGTATAGATTAAAAAGAGCCATGCAAATGTTTTTTATAAACTTCTCTTATTTCCCTGCCATGGGACTGCCTTTAATTAGCTGCACAGAGTACAAAGGACACATTTATAATGCCACCATCTCCGAGCAGAGGGCAGCGAGATGAACATGGCTGTTTTGCCTATTCGCATCATGCTCCGGCGCAGTTTCTCTGTCACAGGGCTAGGGAAGCCGGTCTGGATTTACCCCCTCTTCTGCGTCCCCATCCCTCATCTTGTGCTGCCTCACCAACACCCTCTGCCCAGAAGACGACTCCAAGCCATAGAGGTGTGGTGACGCTGGTTGACACCACCTCAAAAGGACATGTAACCTTTCGTGTTCTCAAAAATAGGCCCCAGCCTGGTCTGCAGCAACACGTCCCTGGCTGAGCTGCTGCGTTTTGCTCTTTGGGTGGGGTTGACAATCGCCCTCCTGCCTGGGTTCAGCATGGTGTGCCAAGCCATCGCTCAGGATGTGGGTCCTCACAGCCACCATTGGCTTAAGCTTTCGCTCCTGAGCCGCATCGGGAAGGGAAAAGGCAAGGGTTCACAGAGCTCTGCCCAACACTTCGGCAAACACTCAGCTTCTCCCTAAAAAGGTCTTGGCACCCACCTGGGACCTGCAGTCCCAACAGCTCCAGCCCACAGCCCAGCTCAACAGAGGAGTTACGACAAGAGGACAGCGGTTGTGAAATGAAAGGGGGTCAATTCTGGGGATGGGGGATGCTGCTGGGAACTGAAATCAGGCAGAGGAGGACTCTGGGGGGGAAGTGACCTGCTGTCACAGGCGGTTTGTCCATCCCGAGGCAGCCAGAGGGATGAGAGCCCCGTGTCCCAGCTTGTGCGGAGAGGCCGGAGCCAGCCGGTCAAACCAATCCATCGCCCATATCTAGCAAAGCACCAGGTACAGCTGCTGTGGGCTTTCATATTTAAAGCAATACCTACATGTAAGTGTGAAATAGTAAGCGCTGACCTTTCACAGCTCTTCTCCCCTTGCAAACTGGCTCCTCTTCAGCAGCGATTTCCATCGCTGCTGGTTCTTTGCTCCCTGCCATGCACCTGCCCAGAACCCATTTCTCAACTCAAGCTGCACCAAACGCACTGAAATCAATCCCAGCACCTCTCAACCCTGACTCTCCCCAGCTCCACAAACATGTGGGAAAAAGGGAAATTAAAAGAATAAATAAACTTGAGCAAATCCCCCCACCGTACCAGACAAACACGGTGTCGGCCCAGAGCATCATAGAGCCCATAGAAAACCCCACTGGGCAGCAGCAAGGAGCGAGGTGCCAGCAAAGCCGCATCAGAGCTGGTTTGCTTCTTTGCAAATAATAAATGAAATAAAGTCAAAACCCGACGGCATTTCCTGCTGCCGAGGAACGAAAGAGCCTGGCTTGTACTCACCGCGCAGGAAAGCGGAGGAGTAGGTGGTGAAGGAGTCGAAGATGCTGTTGGAAGCCATCTCTTCCGTCCCCCCTGTGTCCCGGCTTCCCCAGAAAAGCTGCTGGATGGCAGGAGGAGGAAGAGGAGGGACAGGAGAGGAGGCAGCAAGGGGGAGGAAGAGGAAAACCCCGCTGGCGGCACAGGTAGCCTCTGGCTGGCTGGTGGTTCTGTGGTCGGCACGGCAGAGCCGCCAGCTCGGCATCCGCTGGGTGGGAGAGCGGTGTCACCTGATCCGTGGCGTCAACAGGCCAGCGATATCGCTGTGGCTTCGGGGTGCTGGGGTTGATGGTTTTTCTTCTTTCTTTTTTTTTTTTCCCCTCTTTTTTTTAACTAACAATTTCATGGTTTGTAGTTGGCGGTTCATGGGAAGCTCGCTCGGACTCGTGGCTGACTGACAGACGGAAGCGGAGGAGACATTTCTGTTTAATTAATTATATTGTTGCCTTAGAAGAAACGAAGAAGAGAGCCCGTAGATTCCTAATTGGGTGATTGAAGTAATAACCCATTTACATGCCGTGGTTTTCTCCTTTTAACTGCCTTTTCTCCCACATTCACCACTTGTCTGTATCCTAATTTTGAGCCGCGCACGGCTTTCTGACTCCCAGCTGGGTATGGGACTGCGTGCCAAGACTGCTTCCATATGTGTGGATGGGTGGTTCTTCTTCACAGGGATTTTATGTGAATTAGTATTAAGCAAAAATATGAAGCACATGCGGCAGAATAAACAGCGCTGTCTGCAGAGGGGAGACTGGGGAAGGTGGAGAGGGCTGGGGAGGAGGAGGAGGAGGAGGAAGGCAGTGGGTACAGTTCACCTCCTGCTTTGCCCAAATGACTGCAGATAGTTTTTTATACATATATATTTACAAGTAAGCAAGCTAATCCAGTAATAGAAGCGAATTTCCAGGAGCACCTAAAGACGCCATTTCTGCTGGACTGCAGCAGCACTGGCACCCAACGGGTGCTCACGCCTGGGACAGGAGCTGCTGTGAGACAGCATCGCCTGGGGCCAACGGGTTTTCCTCAAAGAAAATTGCCATTATCACCCGCAGACACAAAATTTCCCTAAATGGGAAGAAATGTAGAATTGAAACACGAGATGCTATTTGGCCTTTTCGGTTTTTTTTTTCCCCCACTTGCAGGAAAGAGCAAAGGCAGCTCCCTGATGGAGCAACACAAAGGCAAGCTAAGCCTCGGCGACCGAAATCCACAGGCAAAGAGGACCCAAGGAAGGAGGCACTGGGCATCAAGGCACACAAGTACAACTTGAGGGTCTGGTGTTCATCAAGCCCTGTGCTCCCCGCTGTCGTCAAGCTTTAAATCTGATGGATTTTGGATGTATCAAGATGTTATTGGCTGAGGGGTTACTGATTTCTCCAGCATTATTAGATGGTGGGGGGAAAAAGAGAGCTGCTTATATTTACTGGAGGTGAAAAGTGCTTGTTTGCTGCTTTTGAGCAAAGAGAGGGGGAAAAAAGTGGTTTCAGAGCAGCGAAGGGGCAGAGGTTGTGAAAATGCTGGCACAAAAGGAAAGAGAAAAGCAACCCAGCCTGGAAAACACCCACTGCTGCACAGAGCGGGGAGCAGCATCACCTCGTCTCGCCTTGCCAGACACCCATTGCAACCACAGCTCCCACCCCGGGGCACGAGGTGAGGGGCAGCAAAGCCATTCCTGCAGAGCTCTGACATCATCCCCTCTGGGCCCCCAGCAATGAGCTTCAACATGGTCCCCACCGACGGTTCAAGTGGGTAGCTCAGCCCAGCAGCATCCCACTCACCACCCCCACCTGCTCCAGCCTTGCAACCCTCCTGACTCACGTGTGCATCACCTTGGGCGATACGCAGGCTCTGGGAGCCTCACCTACCACCCAGCCGGGCTCCTGGTGGTGTCAGTGGGAAGAAACCCCAAGCTGAAGAAGAGGAGAAAGAGCAGGGGAAGGTGCTTTTAAATTGTCTCCCCCTCACACACATGGTGAGGTGCCAACTGGGAGCTTAGATTCAGCTGTGCTCATTTACACACCGGGCCAACACCCTTCAGCAGCACTAACTGGGGGAGGATCTGGATGGGGCTCCTCTTCTTCTCTACCACCCTTCTTCCCTAAATCACTGCTGAACCCCCCCATGGATGTGGTCTTGAGCTCTTCTGGCATAGACAGGGCTTCTGGTCTTGGGCATCATCCCCTAAAATTCAACATTTATCAACATTTTTTCCTCTTTCCCCTTCAAATCCTTTCTTTTTTCCCCTAGGGAGGGATTTAAATGGAATTGCTGCAAGTTGCTCCCAGAGTGAGGGGTCTTAAGAGGCTACAACCTGCTGGGTGTCCCCTACATTACCTGGGCATGGTGCTGGCAGCATGTGTTGGGGACAACCAGCCCAGGCATCACATCTGTTGGCATCAAGGCGAAAGTCACCGGCATCCTCCACAGTTCAGTGTTTGCCAGTCCTTCTGGAGATCCAAAGCTCCTCCCCGAAGCCTTCTGAGGCTCCAGAGTGATTTGAGGACCAAATCCACAATAAAGTATTGCCCTTTACATCCATTGACAAAAATGGGTCCTTTCTCCTTGGCTGTGTTATCACAGGAGCTGTGAGATGAGGCCAGGATGATGTGAAGCCCTGACCCTGTAGAAAGGACAAGAGACTGTAAACTGATCGAGGGACCTTTGGTTTTAGTCTGGCTTCTGGGATTAAAGATGTTGCTCCACTTCTAGGTGCCAACTATGGCTCAGGAGTGGGCATGCTTTAAAAACTCCTGTCTGAAAGCTCCCATGCAATTAATCCACCTCCCTGTTCAGAGCCAGCTCTGCCTCATGGCCACAGTGTGGGGTCAGCTTTTGGGTGGGTTCGTTCCCTGTGTGTCCCAAGAGATCTCTATCCTGGCTAGAGCCAAGCAGGCACATTGCAGGGGATGAGTATTTCCTGCTAATATTATTAATAATAATAAGAAAAACCCCTCAGTGAGTCCAGCCTCAAACCTCCCACCTTGCTTTCACCATCCTCATGCTCTGGATTCACCTTCTGGGTATTGCTGTGGGTAGAGGGCAAACCCAAAAAGCCCCCGAGCTGTGATGCTCCCCCAGCAAACACAGCCCCAGCCTCAAACCAGCCCGGCTGCAGCCGCACGCTGCCAGATACAGCAACCAGCACCTGCAGCCCGCCGCCTGCACCCTGCCTGCACCCTGCCTGCACCCTGCCTGCCAGCCTCAGAGCCACCCAAGGCATTTTGGGTTTAGCAAACCCACCGGCTTTACCCCAGCAAAGAGCTACTTCTGAGAAGGCTGGGATGGTCCCGGCAGCAAGCGCGGTGCTGTACGTGCAGCCGGCACCGTGTGCTGGTGTGGCAAAGGGGCTTCGCAGCTCAGCCACTTCCTCTACGGCTCAGCCGAAACCGCGGCTGGGCGCAGGCTCCCTCCTCTCCCTGCGCCCCCAGCTCTCACCTCTGGGAACAGGGTGGCCAAAATGGGTTCCCAAAGGTGCAGGCGGTGGCTCTGGCAGCGCCATACGGACACACACGTGTACACCTCACTGTGCTTCTGGGCTTTAGCAGGTCTGCTCCGTAGGGAAAGCAGCGCTCGGTGTGTCCCAAACAGCCACACCATATGCAAGGCAGGGAGGTAGGATGGGGCTTTATAGATGGGAAACTGAGGCACGAGGCAATGGGGACCAACACATTCATTCATTTGGGAGATGGCTGAAAGCAGGTAAGCTGTGCCCATAACACCAACGTGCCACACTGCTTCAGCATGCAGCATTTTACCAACCCAGCAGCCTCTCACCTGACCATCCCAAAGCAGAGGGGATGCTCGTGACCCTATCCAACACCCCTGGGTGATGGCAGCAGCCAGCCAAGCCCAGCTCAGGCAGTACTCGCTTGCCTGAACCGTGAGGCAACAACTGTACATCCCTGCTCCACCACCGGCCCTGGCACCCAGCCCCACGCTGGCTCTGCCTGAAGCCATGGGAAAGGAGGCATGTGACCGGCTCCATAAAAGCTGTCACGACCTGGGAACAACTCTCAGTTGTGTCTGAGCTTTGCCCGGGCCCTTCCTCGCCGGCGCCAGCGTGCTCCGGGAATGCCCAGGGCCGGTGCTGAGCGCCTGGCCGTGCAGAGCCGCGGGCACGCCGTGCAGCCAGTGGCACAATGCCGCCCTTGTAACCCCGACGCCGGTGGAACGATGCCTCCCGGCCCTGGAGCAGCAACCGGCCACGGGACCTCTCCTGTCTCAGCTGCCTTGTTTTCCCTACGCATCCCAGGGAAAGCAGCAGAACCTGGGAGTCGTGGCTGCCACTGGATCCTGGTGCTGAGCTGCTGGTGGTGCTGGAGCTGGAGATCGGCCAGAGCCGGTGCGGTGGAGCTGATGGTCTGACAGGACTGACGTTGGGTGCCTGTGGGAGCAGGTGTGGGTACAGGCAGGGGATTGTCTATCTGTGGTCCCACAGGACTGCAATGGGCTGGTCCTGCTCCTTCCTGCTCCCACAGGTCCCGAGACTGCCAGGGATAGGGTGCGACAGAGCGCGATGGGATGCAGCAGGTTGTGGTGGGGTGCAACACTCAGACCTGTGGGAACACAAGCAGCTCCCTGGAGCAGTTTTCAACACCCGTGCACACACCAACCAGGCTGTCAGCAACCTTCTGCCACTGCACTGCAGTGCCCGTGGTCCTGGCGTGTGTGACAGGAGCTCTGGGCAGGGACGTTTCAGCTGGGAGCACCAGCAAGACCCAGGGGAGAGCCCCGCACGGGCCAAGGTTGCGCCATCGCTGGGTCATGCCACAGTCACACACTGGCAGAACGTGGTCACCCCAGTGCCTTTTGTCTGACGCTGGGGGTCACAGGCAGGCGCTGGGGAGGGCTGGTGGCATCATGTGGGGTGACAGCCCCATCCTGCTGTGCACGCCGTCCCAGCAAGCAGCGTCACTCACCGTCACTAAGGGACTTTGTTGTTCTTCCAAGCGGGATGAGCAAAAAAGTGTCAGGGCCAGCAGGTCCCCATGGGGCCAACATCCCTTCACATCCACCCTGCAGGAGAGAAAGTCTAAAAACCCCTCAGACCTCAATTCATCCTTGGGCCACGAGGAAATTCTCTCCCCTTTTTGGGTTGAAATACATCATCCTGCTCTGAATACGCTGGAGATCGTGCCACAATCTCCCACCCATTTTAACCGCCACCCCTGCAAACAGTGATGCAAAAACCAAACAACAATTTATGGCAAAGAACATGAATTTTTGTGTCTGGTCTGTGGTCTCAGAGCGTAAGTTCTCCAAGAAGAGTTTCCTGCAGAAGCCAGGGAAGCGGACGCAGTTGCTGGTGGGTTCTCACTTGACATGTCTCCTATCAGGGACATCCACCCCGGAGATCAGTTCTAGTTCACCAGCACAAGGGGACCAGGAGCAGCCTGAGGGGCCATTCCGTGGTCCCACCACGACTTGCAACCAGGGGTGGGAACATCCTGCAGCAGAGGCTGTGGAGGGAGACCCCAGGCACTTCTTTTTAAGGGTGCATTTTGCAAGATTAGACATTAATAAAGAAAAAAATATCATCTGGAGAGCTTGGGAGCAAGATGCTGTCACCCTCCAGCATCACTGCTTCAAAGGGAGCCCACAAAGCCAGAGGAACTGGGATGCAGGCTGGTGTGGAGGCTGAGGCTTGGCCACCATTTTGGGGCAGTGATGAAGATTGGGGGTCCAAGGAGGGTCCTGGCTCTGCACCCCCCCCTCCCCCCCCCCCCCCCCATGAAAGACTCGCTGCCCTTGGTGGGACATACAGGGTATTTCATGGCTGGTTGCTGCTCCTCTTGGCTGGCAAGCAGGCAGCGTGCGAGAGC
Organism: Gallinula chloropus; assembly: GCF_964237585.1. Taxonomy (NCBI): domain Eukaryota; kingdom Metazoa; phylum Chordata; class Aves; order Gruiformes; family Rallidae; genus Gallinula; species Gallinula chloropus. Next base: position 9,577,842 of record NC_140107.1, read on the forward strand.
CCGCGTGGGCTGCAGCTCGCTGCCGGGGAGTGTTTGAAGTGGTTTGAAAAATGAGTGTTATCCCCGCAGCCTGTGGGCAGAGGTGGATTTGGAGACGTTTGCCTCCTCGAAGAAATAAATCTTTAAAAAAATATAAAGAAAAGGCAAAGCAAGAAATGGAGATGTCACCACATCACCACCCACGGGGAGCTCGGCAGCGCTGAGGGGCTGCGGGGCCTCAGCGGGTACCGAGCATCCCTGGCTGCTCACAGGGAGGGGGGTTCAGGTAAAACACCAGAAATTGGTCTGGACTTCAGAGGAAAGGTGGAAACCCCTGAATGCCCAGTAATTCAAGGAAACAGTGGAGGGGGGACCCTTAAATATAGATAGATATATAGATATATAGATACATAGATGCACAGATATAGACATATAGATATATGCATTTGTGGCAGTGCCCTCATGCTCCTGCTTTAAGGATGTGATCTGTCGGGTTCATTGTTCTTTCCAGTTTCAAAATCTATAAAACTAAAGGCTTGAAAATTCTTTTATGTTTGGTCACACAATAGCAGAAGGTACTGGTATATTCAATGATCTTTCTTGACCTACTAACCACCCCTCTTCCAATACCCCCCAAGATGCCATTGCCCTTCTTAGCCACAAGGGCACATTGCTGGCTCATGGCCATCCTGCTGTCCCCCAGGATCCCCAGGTCCCTCTCACCTACACTGCTCCCCAACAGCCCAGTCCTCAACCTATACTGGTACCTGGGGCTGTTCCTCCCTAGATGCCAGACCCTACACTTGCCCTTGCTAAACGTCATTAAACTTCTCCCCACCCAACTCTCCAGCCTGTCTAAGTCTTGCTGAACGGCAGCACAGCGCTCTGGGGTGTCAGCCACCCCTCCCAGTTTTATATCTATATCTCTATCTATATCTATCTGTATGTTGAATTTGTGAGTGATCCAATTGGAATTTATAGAGCCTTTCACTGTGAAGGTGTCACCATAAATAAGATTCACACCTCTTTTCACTACGACTCTTACTGAAAATGGCTCTTTTTTAAAAAAAACAAACAACCCCCAAACATCACAAGCTGTAGTTTGGTTGAGATTTGGGTTTTTTCCACAAAAACCTCATTTCCCACCCCCCACTTCTTTCACTTTTAAGTAGAAAGTTTCTTCTTTGTTTGTTGGGCTGTTTAAGCCAGCTAATTAGCTATAGCTCAAATCATTACAATATAAAATCCCCATAGAAGAAGGAGCCCCCCTGCTATCATCCCTCAGCCCGGGCGGGCCACTGTCTTCTCTGTTTCTAACCTCCATCCAAAGCAGAGGTGCTGCAGATCCCATGGCTCCCACCAAACTTGGCTGTTTTAATGGATCCAGCCTACAGAGCGGTGTTTGGGAGGGGAGCGCTCCGAGGAACCGAGCATGACACATCGGGCATCACCTTGGTCTGACTCGTCGCAGGGTGTCTCTGTAAGGCCAGTAAAGCCAGCACAGGGTGAAGATGTGCTGGGAGAGGTGCTGGGGCTAAGCCACCCTCATGGTTTCGGCTCCTACATGCCTGTCATCACGCTCGTGGCTCGGCAGAGGTGCAGTTAGCCGGGTATCGCTGGGATTTTGGCTTCCAAAATAAGGCTCAACCCAGTGATGCCGAAGGAGAAAGGCACAAGGAGCCGTGGGCATGGGAAGTCCTTGCAGCAGTGAGATGTCCTCTGCCTGGCCACACCTGGGGGGTTGGAGGTATCCCCCTGTCTGGCTTCCAAAGTAACAGCAGTGCAGCAAATGGGTGAACTTTGATCAAGGGTGGGCTGGGACTTCAGAAAACAGGACTCAGACCCAGCCCAGCAGTGACCTTGGGTGTCTGCTCTCAGAAACAAGATCCTCTCCAAATCCGCTCTGTGGAAAACATCCCTGAAAGCTCCATTGGATGGGGATGGGGTCAAAGCCCTGAGTCCTTGGGAGGGTTTGGCAATGACCGCCTCCCAAATCCCAGCAGCAGCCTCCAACACAGCAATCGGCTGTGCCGGGTGTAAGAAAGGTCCCCGATCCCTCCCGCGCCGGGGTGGGACCTCCTGCAATGCCATCACCACACATGGTTTATGACCACTGGTCACTGATTCTCCCCTGACATCCATACTCTGTTTTATTTCAGAGACAAAAATCTGTAGCAGGATTACTACCGAGTTACTTGCTTTCCTCCAGAGAGAAGAGATTCAAACCAGAAGAGCTAGTGGCTTAGAGACCAGGGATGAATTTAAGAGGATCCAAGCCGTGGTGTTCTGTTCCCATTCATGCAACACCCCTTTTGCTAAACAAAATAATATTGCCTCTGTTTCTTGCTTTTTTCCCTTCTCTTGTCCTTCTCCCCCCTCCCCTTGGGCAGCTGTTTCTCTTGATCACATCTGTAGCAAATCTGCGCTTAATCCCCCACTGACAGCACAGAAGGGGGTGGAAAAATGGAAGGGTTGATCCCAGGATGCGCCTGGGATGTGGCAGCAAGGGAGGGAAGGGCTACAACAGGAGCAGGAGGCTTCAGCTGGGGTGAGGTCCCAGGATCCATCCTTGCTCTGGACCCTGTCTCGCCCCCCCTCAGCCCACCCCGCCGTGGGTCCGAATCTGCAGAGCCGTGGGACCCAACTCCACCTGCTCCGGGGAGCTCCAGGCTGGTGGCTGCAGGTGCAGGGAGAGGCACCTCGAGGTATTTACTTGTTCCTCCAGCCTGTGTTTTGAGGTGTGAGCCCCCAGCACTTTGCTGCAGAGCAGGGCTGTGCCAAAAGCGGGGTGGCAAGGGCTCCCCACATGGCTTCACCCTGGCCAGGCAGGAGGAGCTGGTGCTTTGGAGCGGATGGAGCGATACCTCAGCCTGGGAAGAGCATCCCCAGCATGATCCCTGCTGCACCCCAGCCTGCCGCCCTCCCAGGCAGGGAGGTAGCTTGTGACCTAATGGTGATGATGATGACGACAATGATGATGGTATTATTGCTGTTGGCACCTTGCCACAGCCCGTGTGAGCAGGGCTCAGCTGTGACACCCCAAAGAGTGAGCCCAGGTGATAACACCCCCAGACCCCGCAGCCAGCTCAGCCCTGCGAGACGCGGAGGGTTCGCACCCACACGCGGTGATGGGGTGACAGACCCTGTGCAGGGGGGGGTAACACCCGCAGGGAACAACACTGGGGGCACATCCCAGCTTTACCCTTTAAAACAGCGTCACAAGAAGAGCCAGCGATGAGGGGGGAGGCTCATCTGCAGGAGGGGGGCACATCCACCTCCCTCACTCGGTTTCCTCACCGCCAGCTGCTTTCACAGAAACCTCCAGCCCCCGGGTGCCCCCTCTGCCTCCCCCAGCACCAAGGGCTTCTCAGAAGGGCCGGTTGCCCCCCCTTCTGCGCTCCCCACTCTCGCTTACTGGAAAGAGATGCGGAGAGGGCCCCTGGCACGCTCTTTCCTTTCTCACCACTTGCTTTCTTTCTTTCTTTCTTTCTCTTTTTTTTTATATCATTTTTTCGAGCTCAGCGGCACCGTGAGCGAGCCAGGGCGGAAGCAGCACTGTGGGGCGATTGTCACGAAGGCAGTGGCAGGTGATGGGGGGGATGACAGAGGCAGCGCTGCAGGCAGGATTTGGCAGGGGATGGTTGCAAAGAGCCTGGGCTTGGTGCCCAGCCTGGGCAGAAAACCACCCCAGCAGCACCGCACAGTCCTTGGGGGGGTCATCTGAGGGTTTTGGGGTGAAGCGAATGTGGGTTCGTGCTGGGAAAAAATTCCCCTGTGGGGTGTTTTTGGGGGTGATGGGGGTGGGGAAAGGGGAAGGCACGCAGGAGAGGAAGAGGATGGGGGAAGCGATGCTCGAGCACCGGCGTGGTCCAGCCGCGACTCGCAGCAGCTATTTAAAGAGCAGACCGTGGGAAACTTCTTCAGACGTGCGGTTTCTCTAAACGGAGGGACTGGTGTCTTCGCTGCCGCTGAGTGAGTCACAGTCAGAGCAGGAGAGAAGGAGGGGGGAAAGAACCCCCCCCCCCAAAAAAAAAGAAGATAAAATTAATAGAGCAACCCCAGCAGTGGCAACTGGTGCTGCTGCCTCCCAGGACCTGCAGCACAATTAACCTTCCACGCAGCACATCACGGGCAGATCTTTTAAGAGGAGGAAGCTCCGAAGAGGTGGTGGGGTGTGTGTGTGTGTGTGTGTGTGTGTGTGTGTTGGTTGTTTTTTTTTTTCCCTCTTCAAACAGGAAAACTGTCCCCTGCCTCAAAAAAACAGAGAGAAACCCCAAACCTCTTATCTGAAATTGTATCATCGCTGGGGCAGGGCGGGCAGAGAGGATGTTGAGGGCTCCTCTGACCTGGAGGAGACCCCTGGGTGGCTCCTGGACCTCGGGCAGCTGTGGAGGTCGAGCATCCCCAGTCCTATCCCCAGGGAGGGAGCCCTGAGGTCCTGGCCACCAACACAAGGCTGGGTCACCTCCCTGAGCCTGGAGAGGCCCAGCTCTGCCCCCCATCAATGGGGAGCAGAGCAGGGTTGGGGTGGTGGGGTGGGATGCACATCCAGGGTTTGAAAAGGCCTTATTCTCTTTCCTTGAGAAATTGCACACTTCCCTGCAGATGGTTTCAGCCACTGCCTAGCAATAAGGGAAACTGAGGCACGACTCAATGTGCAGTCCCCATTCAGCAGCATCTTTACAAACCTGGAGTAGTTCAGAGCTGGAGTGACTCCTGCTGTTGAGGTGGCATTTTCCTGGGTGAAAAATACATATTTTTGCCTCTCTCAAGCCATGTGTGTGACATGAGACCCTCCGAGCTCCGGGGCTGGGAGTGGGGTCAGGCAGGTGGAGAGGAGAAGCAGAGCCAAAGGGTGGCTTTTCCTGGGGACAGCATCAGTGCTGACACCCACGGGTGTCACAGGGGCTCTGATGGGGCGGGCAGGGGGGGGCTCACACCTCCCCACACACATCACTGGGGCTCCTCCTGAAACGAAACCACCCTGAGATGGGAGTTTTGAATTCCTGTAATGTGCTCTGAATCATTTTGGAACAGCCTCCGCAGGTGACTCAACCTGCAGGGGCTGATGGGGGGGATGGGATGGGACCTAAAATTAAATACAAAAGCACACAGGCACATTTCATTCACGTTTGGGAGCTGCTGTGGTAGAGGAGTGGTTGGGGGGGGGCTCATGTGCAGCATTGTACTGGGGTCTGGGATGGCAAACAGGCACTGGTATTCCCCCAGCCGCTCTGGGTCCACTCAACACACAGCTCATCCCAGTCCCCACACAACCTCGAGAGCTGCAGGAGAAAGTGGTGGGGGTCTGAACCCAATGGATCAGATCAGGACGTGTGGGGGGGGGGCATGGTTGAGTGGGGGGGAACAGGCAGCGGGGGGTTTGCATTCAGCTGGGGAGGAAACACTTCATTTCAGGCACCACTTTTTCTAAGGTTTTGATTTAGCTGGTGACTTCCAGCACTGAAGCTCCTTCCTTGGGGCTGAAGGGCGACCCAAACCCTCAGCCTGCACACCCCCTCCGTGGGGGCAGCTGCGCCCCGGTGCTGCGGGATGCGAAGGGGGATGCTGGGACAGCGGGGTGTGAGGAGGGGGCAGGGATGGCGGCAGCAGCTCGGTCTCTGCTGCGTGGAAGGATTTGAAACCTGGCGCCCGCAGACGCTGCTGAACTTTGCAGGAACCCTGTGGTGACACGGCCAAGTGGGCCCCGTCCCCTTAGCTCAGACCCAGGGAGGCTGGCATGAAACCAGCCCTGGCTCACCCCAAATGGGGACCCAGCCCCCCATGTGCAGATGCAGCTCCTGCCACGGGAAGGGGCTGTGGGGAGCCCACACCCTCACTCAGGGTGTCCCTCTGGAGTGACTCTGGTGCCATAGAACCCAACTAGTGCAGAGATGGCTTTGCATCATTTCTGTCCCAAAAACCGCTGTGTTTTGCTCTGGGGAGCATGAAAAGGGGATGAAGGGGATGGGGGAGCACCCCCAGACCAGTACCAGGCTGCACACAGGACCCTAGGGCTGAGCATCACCCCCCTAGTGCCCCCAACTCTGTCCCCCCACCATCCCCATGGCCGGGAGGAAGCGGCCCAGGGCGTTTCCCCCCGGCTCCAGCAGACAGAGACGTTGCATGAAATCGTGAAATCGCCTTTTTTCTCAGCGACGCAGCAGACACAACACGCAGCAGCTTCCGGTGCCGGGGGGGCCGCGGCGCAGCAGCTCACGCACCCCAAGCAGAAGTCTGGGCTGCGCTGGGGAAGTCGCCCGTGGCCGATGACCCTGGGGTGGTTTTGTAGCCCCCCGACGTGCCGGGGGGGCCGTGTGGGAGGGGATGCGGCTGAGGGTGGGGGGGTGATGGTGGGAGGGAGACGCAGCTCCCAGTGACACCCCCCACCTGCAGCTCTCTGGGGTTCGAAGGAAGCGCCTGCCTTGCAAAGCCCGGTGGGGATTTTCTCTTCCTAGCCAGGGTTTATGCTGAATTACCGACTCTCAGCACCCTGCTTCTCCCTTCCCCAGGGCAGGGGGGTGGCAGTGGCAGTGGGGAGGGAGATGCCAGCCCACTGCTTCGCCCTTGCTGGCCATGTGAACACAATGCCAGACCCCCAAGGTGCTTGGATGGAGCCCCCAGACCATGGGTGCAGGGTGTGGGACTGGTCTAGGCACAGAGAGGGAGGAACAGCCCCCAGATGGGTGCTGGCTTCGCAGAAAAAAAGCAAAAAGGGAGAAAAAAAATCACAAATTTAAAAAAAAAACCAAACCCAACCCTGAAACCAACAAAACCCACCCCAAAACAAAGCAAAACACCAGGGTTTAACGGTTTCAAAAGCCAAGCAGCACACCAAGCCTGGGCTCTCTGCTCCTCCCCTGCTACCCACAGGCATCCTTGTGCTGCATCCCTATTGCCGGGGCTCATGGGGGACAGGGAGCTTTGGGGCTGCCTCTGTTGCCACCTCCTCTCACCTCACCAGAGCTGATCACGCTGCATCCCCAGCGCAGAACTCCCAGCCCCATCCCTGCCTATCCTCCCTCTCAGATGGATCCCCAGTCGGGGCCATGGGGGTATCTCTTCCCCTTGGCACAAGCATCCTTCCTGGCCCAACCTGAGCAATGGCTGCAGCCTCAGCAGCTCCCAAACACCATCAGAATAATTCACTAAGAATCTCATAAACACTTGTGGCCACAGCCAGTGCATTTCCTTGATTACCAGCCTGAAACTTTTCATTAGAAATTACTTATTAATCAGGGATGTAACCTCTCTCCCGGCTGGCACTGCCTAATGGGTGTTTTATGAAGTTGTCAGGAGCAAGCGGCAGCTAATGCAAGCTGCATCCACTGCATCCGCAGGGGTCTGGACTTCATTACCCATGGATTATTATGCCATTTATAATTAAACATTCAATGCCTTAAAATACGGTGTGGCTAACAGGGCAGTAGTCACCGTTCAAGGGGAGGGGATCAGTGAAGGCTGCTCTGGATGGTGTGTGCTATGCCACCAAAAGAACACCTTCCTGGGGCTCTGGCTACTGGGCATTTGACCAGTTCTCCTTTTTCCCAGCTCTTCTTCAGGGTTCTCTGGGCAGGATGGTGTGGTGCCCATGGGCTTCTCCAAAGACCTTGGCCACAAACATAGCAGCAGCATCCCTGCTGGGCGCCGTGGGTTGGCTTGGTTTTAACCCGGAATACATCAATCCCTCACTGCCAGGCTAAGAGGAAGCATTTTTTCCAGGAAAAGACCAGCCTTCCCTGTCCCCCTGCCTAAGACAAACTTCATGGATCAGCTGATGGCTCATCCCCTCCGCTCCAGATTTTGCCAAGCCCCCACACAGTGACTGAACCAGCAGTAACTGGGTTCATGTGCCCATCCCAGGGATGCTGCTGAAGGTGACAGCAGCCCTACACAGAGCACAGCGTCTCCCCGGACACAGGTCTGCGCTGTCCTGAAGCCAGGCTCACGTTTTGGGCTGAAATTTGCATCTGAAACCACGTTTTCAAACCCAGGTCCCATCCTGAGCAGTGGGCAGGGCCAAACAGCCACACAGACAGTCCCAGCACGAGCAGGAGCTCAAGAAGATGCCATGAGGAAGGGGAAGTCGGACAGGCAGCAGGCTGAGCTCTTCTCTTGCCTGGGAACGATCCCACACGGCTCAGATAAGGAATTACATGCAAATTGATGCTCAGGGTTTGGTTGGTTCTTTTTTACGCCGCTTTGATATTTCAGCCTCGTCAAGAAAGAGGATATATGAGAACAGTGGGGGTTTTGTGACACGTTCTAGGGCAGGGAAGGGAACAAACGCTTCCCTGCTGGAACCTGAGCACATGAGCACCAGCCACAGCATGGAAACCAACCTAAACTCATCCCAGTGCATCTTGGATCAGGGTAAAACCTCCCAAAGCAGCTGCTCACCCCCAAGGAAGAAACCTCTAACGAAAGGACTAATTAACACAAGGCTCTACAATCCAATGCTGGTAATTTAAACCTGACGAGCGAGGAGAGAAAAACCACAGTCCCATTACTCCAGCCCCGCTCAGTTTGGTCAGTTGGGCTGGGCTTTTTCATTAGACTCTCTCTTGCAATAAGTAATTTTCCTTAATGCCTCGAATCACTCTTGATACCGCTGTGGTGTGCCTGTGGCCAACGTGAAGTATGAGGAGGTCACAGCTGATGTTCTTCCTTGGGATGGGGTTTCATTAAACGCCGAGTGACCACAGAATTTAACGGTGGAGCCCGGCAACTCTGCCCACTAATTGCTTTAGTGTGCTTCTGGTACCACCACAATTTCCCCTCCTCGGTATTGGGATTTGTCTACTTAATCCGATGCCCTTTTGTCAGGATTGTAGGGAGATGTGGCCTCGTTATGTAAATACGGATTTTCCTGAGCCTTCGGTGTTTCTTCAGTGCTGAGAAGAGGAGACAGCCCTGTGCAGGAAACATCTCAGTGCCTGGAGGACCCCCAGCTCTGCTCCCCAATGTTGTGAAGTGACACCACTCAAGACCATGACCCGTCGCATAGCATCACTGAGCCCATTTCACAGATGGGGAAACTGAGGCACCGACAGGGAATTGCCCAAGGTCATCCCACAGCCCCAGTGCGTAACTGGGAAAAGGCACAAGCTGGGAAAGCACACCAAAAATCAGGGCACCTCCTGGGTGCTCGTAGCACTGGCAGAAAAACAAACGCCTCTCAGGCAGGCAGGGCTCAACACCCCATGCCATCCCCCTGAAGCAGCACAGAAACCAAGCAAAGCCCCATCACAGCCTTGGGGGGGCGGGGGGGAAGGGGCAACCAATTCGGGGACCGAACCCAAACCCCTGCCCAGCATCCCCAACAGCTTCAGCCCCACTGGAAGCCGCTTGGAGTCGCCTCTATTGAGCAGTGTTACAGCTTGTTTTCCTTTAACTAAGTAAAATCCATCTGCTCTATCGTGCTATTTCTATTCCTAAACCTTGCATTACATTGAAAGTCTTTTAAACCCCCTGCACAAGAGGACTCTATGCGGTTTCCAGGGCATTTTCTGTTTAACTTGCATTAAAGTGTACCAAGGAGTTACAAGTGCATTAGCGGTCCTGCTCCCAAATTGCTGTTATAACCTTTGCCCCTGACCAATCAATCTTGCTGACACCCATTAAAATGAGCTCATGGTGCCGTTTTTATGGCCGGATTAAGTGGTGTATCTGTAGCTCAGGCGGTTCGGTAAGGGCGTCACACTGCTAATGATTTCTTTATTGATCTTTAATGATTTCCTACATTAGTACAAGCAACATTAGCCTCAACAACATGCTCCGGGACAGATTGACTAAATAATTCACTGCAGCAAACTGTGATCACATAACTGCACATTCCTCCTTTGTGTTAAGAAACAGGGCTGGAAAATGCATAATTATAGTCCTTGATATAAGACAGAGAGCTGTTGCCTCACCCCCCAGGTTTCTGCCAGCCATCCCCCCCAGCACCGACCCACCGTGAGAAGGAACTTTCCCATCAGAGGCCAGTGCTCTGCCCCAAGTCACTTACCGGGAGGAGAAACACATCGGCGTGGTCACGGCTTTGCTCTGCTTCTGCCCGAGGAAACACAGCGCTTGGGGGGCCGAAGGGGTCAGCAGGAGACAGTCTCTGTTGGGCCTTAGCATCAGGGCGCTGCCTGGGGACCACTGGCTCAGGGGACATCCTTGCAAAGGACCTAAGGAGCTGTTGTTTCCCCCCACACACACACACATCCCCACAGGACACCCCAAGGCTGCTGTCTAGCTGTCTAACAGGTGATGGGTGTCTAATCTTAAGATCCTGAACCCCAGAGCTTGGGCTGCATCTTGTGCGTACCCAACACTTTGTGGGGGGGGTCTTGCTGCAGCTGCCTATGAGGGCAGGACCTCCCAGACCCTGCGGTGACAGACCTGCCCCAGCTCACCCAGCAGAGACGAGGCGAGAGGTGCAGAGGTCCTCAGCAGGCTGCAGTGATGTTTGAAATCTCTGGCACGCATCTGGCATCCATCGTTACCTGGAGGACAGACAGATGGAGCCGTCCCCATGCTGTGGGTGCACACAGCACAGCTGGGATGGTTTGAAGGGAATCTCTTGCTGAGCCTAGCTGGGCAGTGATGCTCAGGGCCATGGCCAGCACGGCCATCCCTGAGGCCACAGCACTTACCCAAGCGGGTGGTAGCCTGAGCAGTGCCAGGGCTGTGGTAGAGCCTTGGCACTGGGGCACGAGTAGAGCCACAACAGGCTGGGAGCTGCACAGCACCAGCCACGCTCCTCTCCATCCGCCTCCTGGCCGCCAAGCCCCAGGGAAGCCCTTCGAAAGCTGATTTTGCAGCATCACTTCACTACTTCACCCTGCCTGGGAGCTCCTTCCTTTGACGACACGATGAGGACCGAGGCCAGGATGGGGACGGCCGCTCCTGCCAGCCGCCGGCCACGAAACCATCGCACCCAGCCGCACAGCTTGGGATGCTTTGGGGGTCTGGGGTACCACAAGAACCCTGTCTGCCACCGACAGCCTTCCTGCTGGGAGTAACGGGAAGCGCCAGGCCCGCCGCCGCGACGTTTAATTGGGGAAAGCACTCAGTGGCGTGGGTCAAATTCTCCACGGGTGCTGGCGCGGGGCCAGATGAGGCTGGGCATGCCACAGTCTTCATTAGCGTAACTGGTTGCAAACCACAGCTCTTGACCTGCAAATAGAAATGATTTCTTCATTAATGGAGATGTCAACAGCGGGGAACCTGTGGTTTCTAATGACACAGCCATTTTCATTAAGTGCACAAACAAACTAGCAAGAGAACAGAAATCCGGAGTCTTCTCCCCTCTCCCCATCTCAAGGTTCCTGGAAGTGCAAGGTGATGCTTCCCGAGGTCCTGTGGCAAGGGAGCTCTGTCCTGCAGAGGCTGAGCTGGGCATCACCATGACTTACTCAAGTTGGCCTGAAAAGCCCTTGAAAACCCCTCCCTGATGTTGCCACCAGGACATCTGCGACTGGAAGGGCTTCAGGATGGCACCTGTGGACCTCCAGGCTTGGCAGTAGGACAAGGAGGACATGGGCTCCTGGGTAGGGGCTACTCTGGTGGCCTTGGCTGAGGCTTAACGATGTTCCAATCCCTACTGCCCCAGATTGGTGCTGGGGGAACCCACCTGTGTGTGCCACAGGGACACTTTTCTAAGTGTCCCAGTCATCCGGGGCTGATGCCAGGTCCCGGGGTACCAGTGCTGGAGGAACCACTGCAGCCAGTGCTCTCCTCAGCTGGCACTCATCTCCCACCAAGCCTGTCAGAGCCGACAGCTTCACTAGGTGACCTCAGTTCCTAGCAAAAATGTCCCAGAAGAAGGGTATTTTCAAGCACTTGTCCAGATGGGCCATCTAAACAAATGAGGCTGCTCAGACGAGTCCAAATTAGAAGCCAAAAATAAAAAAGACAGACCGTGGCTCTAAACAAATATACAAAGTAAAGCAAGAGCTCGTTTGCATCCCTCAGCCATCAACCAAACCACAGGGGATATTCTCAGCTGAAACACAGCAGCGTCTAACACCTGGACCAAACCCCTGCTGTCAGCCACCCCTTCCAAACCCTCCCCCAGAAAACTCGCCGGGGGCCGTTTCCACCTCTCCCAACTGGATGCTGTGGAGCACAGGACGGGCTCGTTGCTCTAATGATGACTATTTGCAGGGGTGAAGCGCTGCTGGCAGCGTTGGGCTCAGAGCCAAGCAGAGCTGCCACAGCCCCGGTGCTGCAGTCGGGGGAGCAGGATTTTACCAGGGCCGAGGAGCAGAGCAGCACTGGAGTGTCTGACAAAGTGGTTTGGAAACAGGAGCCGGTTTCTAGCCTTGTGGTTGTGGGCAGAGAGTGGAAAAAGGAAGGGAAAAGCCTCAGCTGTGCTAAGGAGAAGCACCTCTGCTTATTTCGTTTTATTCTTCTAGGCAAGTTTATTTTCCTTCAGGCCAGCCTGGGGGGGTGGGGGGGGTGGGGAGCATGCAGGAAAGAGAAAGTGGGTTTTCTGCAGAGCAGAAAAAGGCAAGAAAGCAACCAAACCAACCCCACTGAAACAGAGTACCAGGGATGTGAACGGCTCAAGACTGAATCAGTCAGGAACACAGCCCTCTCCTCCAGAGGTATCACTCTGATAGCTTGGAGCAGAGACAGGGTGCAGGGACGGGGGCAGCTCCAGCCCTCCCTCTGCCAACATCCCTTGACTCTCCAGGAGCTTTTTCCCATCCCCAGAGCTGGTTCAGTGCCCTGACAGCCCCCCATGTGCTCAGCTGATCCCCGGCCCGTGGCTTCTCACGGTGGATGTCCCCACAAACAACTCAGGCCTCAGCGACACCGTAAAACAGGCAGCTGGCATCCCCATCCCAGCGAACTCACCAGCATGAGGATGTAAAGGATGTCATTAAAGCATCCAGCCACCAGCATCACCTTTGTGTTGTCCCCCCCAAAGCCAAAGCGATGTCCAGGGCTACCTGCTGAAGCTCTGAATTTACCCCCATGTTTGGGGGGTGCCCAGAGCAACGCAACCCCCATGTCAGCAAACCAAGTGCCAGATGGGTGGGTGGCACCAGCACCAGAGTGAGGGGCTGGTGGAGATGGGTAACAGTGAAAAGTCAGGTATTTTTGTTCTCAGCCCTATTATATTTACTTGGAACAAAACGTGCTCTGGAAAAACAGCATCTCCTTGGTGGAGCAGTTACAAACCATCCCTTGGGCACAACCTCCTGCCGAGGGACTGCCCCTCTCACGTGCTGAGCAGAAACCAAACCCCACGGGTTTTTGGCCATTTAGACCCCAGGAAAACCCCACTGGTGTGTGGGCAGCAGGGATCTGCGCCCTTGAAGGGGGGAGGACGGCGCTGGTGGCTGCAGGAGCCCCGACCGCGCTTCCCATGCGGCTTATGGAGCCCTGAGCTGCTGCCGGCCGTGGCCAGCGGCTCCGGCACCGAAGCCACAAACAGCCCTGTCTCCAGGCCCCTAATGCCTATCGACCCGGGGCCCCGCGGGGTGCCACCGCGGTTGGGGACATCGATCGCCGCTGCGGCAGAGCCGCGGCCGGGGCCTCAGGAGGCAGCACAGCGAGCGCAGCCTGGGCACCAGCACCGCGCGGGGAAGCTCCGCACCATCGCGCGTCCTGAGCGCTCTGGCGGTGGGAGCCACGTGTTGCCCCCGAGGTGTGAAGGGGCCGGGCTCAGCCCACCCACAGATCCAGACCTGGGCCCTCGAGGAGCTCCCAGTCCCGTGCTGGAGCATCCTCAGTGTATCTGGCTGGACCCCGCGCTGGGAGAAGCCCAGCAGCACCCACCATGCATCCCGGGAGAGACTGGGGTCCCCATCCCACCGTGCCCTGGTCCCGCGGTGCCCCAGTCCCACCAGCCGAGCGTGGGGCTTTGTCTCCCTCTAGTGCACATGGCTCCAGAGCGGCTCGGGGATGGTACACGCCGGCTGAGGCTCCTCTCGACATGGCCAGAGCCCCAAGGCCATGGCACCCACGCTGTCCAAACCCCCAGCACCAACCAGAGCAACCCCCACAGCACCGTACCAGCAGCACCCACAGCGTGTGCAGCCAGTCCTGAGCCCAAGGAACGCAGCCAAGAAGCGGCTGCAACCCTCTTTGGGTGCAGTTTGGATGTGGGGCCCCAAGAAGCCACCTGCCTGAAGCAGCACCCCAAGTTCATCTCCTGCAGTGACACGACCAGGGAGTTGTCTCACGTCCCCACACACCTCCTGCATTGACTTTCCCAGTTTGTCCTGTTAAACAAACATTCTGGCAAGGGTGCAGGGTGACTTATTATCCTTGCATTGCAATAGCTAATCCACTGATATATCTATTATTCATTTATTTTTCTATTATTCATTTATTCACTGGGAATTTTAGAGGCAATCAAAAAGGCACTCTTGGTCGTTTTGCTATAAAAGCATTTTTGATCTCTCTCTCTGCCAACGTGAACTTGTCTCTCTCGCTTAAAATACATTAATGACCCATTACAGGGCTGGGATCTGATGCTCTGCTTATATATAGGCGCGTCTTCGGAGATTTTGAAATTGATATAAATAATCGGGGGCTTGTTGTTAATGTGCTCATTAAGCAAGGGATGGGCTGGGATGAGGAGCACAGGATTTTCCACTCCGAGCTCCCTGAGGGCTCTGCAATCGTAGATGTTAATGCCTAAAAACAAGTGATGAGCTGGGCTCTCCTGCCCTGCTCCAACAGCCAGGGAGACCAAAACGGTGCAGGGAGCATCACGATCCCTTGGACCACCCCAGATCACCAGGAATCACTCACCGGTGAAGTGCCATATCCGGTGTCCTCAGCAGCAGGAAGGTCTGGTCCTGCCTCTGGCCCTGTCCCCACCGCTGTCCCATCCATCCATCCCAGCAGCTCGGCTCTCAGGTGGGCAATCCCAGTTTTGGTATGTGCACACAGATAACCTTGCAGGATGCCAGAGAGGTAAAACTTTACTTACCAAAATAAGGTGTTAAAATTCACAAGGTAAAATTAACGACCACTGGTGATTAATCCAGCGTGGCTCTGCATGGCAACACCCAGTGACATATCACGTTGGAACCCTCCCTGGTCTCAGCAGGGAGGGATGTGTGATGGGGCAGGCATCACAGCTCCATGGGGCATAGACTGGCACCGTTGCCTCTGTCCTGCAGCCTCAGAACCATCAGCAAGCGGGGTCCCAGTCAGACTTGTGCTGGGGAGCAGCCCACCTCTGGCCCCTGGGAAGGGAGAGGGGCACACATGGTGTAAAGCACCATGGGGCACTTCTGTCCGTCTGTCTGTCCTGGCTGAGAACTGCCTCTATTCACCATCACAGAGCACCTGTCCTGTCCTGGGCCACCGCTTTCTTCCTCAGTGCCAAAGACCCTTTTCCCAAGGTAGTTTCTGATAATTGGGGGCTGGACATGGAGTGGCACCAGATGGCACCGTGATGACACCCATCTGCACAGGGCAGGGCTGGGTGCACATCATCACCTTTGCTCAGCTCAGCTTTGGAGCCGCTGGGATTCACAGGGGAAACGTCAGCTAAGAAAAGCCAGGGGCACAGGGATTACCTCTGCCCCATGCCACCTCCACCAGTGCCCATGCCCAGCGGTTTGGGGACAGTACCAGGATGGCAGAGCCTTGCTGAAGACTGCCCTGGGCCCCAGGGAAGGGGGTCGGTGCCCAAGCAGCACAAAACCAGCCCCCACTGTCACACAGCTCCAGGATGGGACAGCTGCTGCCGCAGCCAGCATCCTATCCCCAGCCCCTGCCCTGTTTGCTGAGCAGGGAAAGCACCAGCACAGGGATGGTGTCCTGGCTGGCCTCACCACTGTGTTATGGGCTCCACTTCTGTTTCCCTGTTCCTGGCTTCAGTCACACCGCAGGGCAGCTTCTCCCCGCTTCTCCCTTCGCTCCTGGCCCGAGAGGATGCCGGTCCCCAGCCCCACAGTGCCACGAGCCAGCAGCTTCCCTGCTCGCAGCAGCTCCCTTTGCAGGGGGAAAGCAGCCAGGCAGGCAGCTCTGCAGAGGGCTTGGCTCTGCCTTGCCCAGGGAACCAGCCCCACGCATCGCCTGAGGCTGCTCAGCAGTGTGAGGGCACAACGGGGCCGCTGTGAACCCAAAACCCACCCTTGACCACCAAGGCAACTTCCCCCAGCTCCGCCAGCCAAGCACCCAGCGCCGCGGGATGCTGTCCCCACCGCACAGCCGCCTCTGGGGGCTGCGCTTTGAGATGAAGCCAGGCGAGGTGGTTTGCCCACATCCTACTTCTCCTTTAGAGTCTCGGCTCCTCTCCCACTTCCATAAGCAGCATCCTCTCTGCTCTCAGGGGAACGACACACCGTCTGGTTCATCTTCAGCAAAGCAGAAGAGGAGCCCCTGCCCGGGAGGACAAGGGAAAGCAGGACCAGGCTGGAAACAAGGGCCTGAGGAGAGCAGCAGTGGATGGGTGGCAGCAGGAGATCCAGGGGTCCCTCTCATCCCAGCAATACATGGCTGGGGGCCCCTGCAAAGGGCAAATCCACAGCACACAGGGCCAGTATGGTCTGGGGATGAGTCTCAG
Organism: Gallinula chloropus; assembly: GCF_964237585.1. Lineage (NCBI taxonomy): Eukaryota > Metazoa > Chordata > Aves > Gruiformes > Rallidae > Gallinula > Gallinula chloropus. The sequence goes on from NC_140107.1 coordinate 9,594,349, forward strand.
GGCAGGTGTGGTTCAACATCCAATGTTTTTGCTCCAAACACCCACTTACCGTCCTCCTCTGAGGCTGCCGTAGGGCACATAAGCTGCTGCAGTGAACCCCACGGTGGGCACGAAGCCTCTGAGCCAACATCTGGGCCAGACAGATGTTAATTATCACATTAATAAAACACATTTAAAACAAAACCAATGAAAAACACCAAACCCAAACAAACTCACCAAAAACCCCTCAACCAAAAGTGAAAACAACCCCGATCCCCCAGCACACAAACAGCATCAGCATGATGGAAAAAAATACAGTTATTACTGGCTGCAAACATTCAGGCTCCTGAGCAAGGGCTTTCATAGGTAATTTCTGTTGTAATTAACATCTCTGGGGCTAATGGATCTGAGTTTCAGGGGATAAAGAGCTGCATTGTTAACAGCCCGTGCTCCTGGCTGCGTCCATCCAGGCTGGGGCTGGACCGACCGGGAAATCTCCGCTTTCATCTGCCATTAGCATCAAGCCAGCTGTTATACCCAGGAAATTAAAACTATTCACTGCAGTAAAGTTTTAACGTCCGCGGTTTTATTTGACGTCCCGTGACTTATGGGCTGGACTGGATCCCCCTGCTCTGATCTCTTGGATTTATGAGCTTGGAAGTGGCACCAAGTGACAGCCGCTGGCACCTGGCTGCTGGGCAGGGAGCGATGTGCAGCCCCGAGGTGCCTGGTTCCCTCTTCTGGCTCCTGGCTCAGCAAGCATGGCTTCAGAGGCAGCTCAGTTTGGAGCTCAGTACCCCCGTGCTGCCTCTGCCCTCAGGAAACCTACCTGCTGCTGGCTGCACGCTGGCCCCAGCGATGTCTGAGCCGGGATGGGGTTTTACATCCATCAATGCCTCTGTGTAGGGTGGCTGGGACAGAGAAGAGCATCCCAGGGACACCCAGGAAAGGGATGGGACCCCCAGTACCAGCCAGTGCCAGAGGTGGGGACGGCACGCTGCAGGAGAGAGGAAAACCCACTGTGTAGCTCATTCCCATCTCACAGTCCCATGTGGTTTGTAACCCTCAGCCATGGGTACCTCGCTGCCAGTTTTCATGCCTGTCCATCCATCAGCAGTTGGTCCATCTGGGGAGGGGTGGGGGGACAGGACTGTGCTGGAGAGCAGCTGCGGCCAGAGCCTGGAGCCGCTGCAGCAACATCCTGGATTTCAGCAGGCAAAGAAACGCTTTAACGGATGGATTTTGCATCCATCCTTGTGGCTCCTAGAATATCTTCATAAGCCACAACGTGCCCTTAATCCCACAACAAAATCAAGTCAAAGAGCAATTAATATTCTGATACCTGTGGCTGGCTGAAGTGATATAGAGCTGAAGATTTCTTTTTCCATTTCACTCCAACTGTGGTTTTGTTTTTTTCCAGCCATTCTCTGGTCAGTGGTTTTAGGGGCACCAGGGTTCACTTTTGTGGGTAACCTCCACCGTTAGCTGTTGATTTAATTAACTCGGGCTCCTCTGCCTCCTTGACCATACCAACCCCAGCAGGGCTGGATTTCAAACACAAGCCCTGAGAAAGGCTCAGGGCTTAAAAAACACCCCAACCAAACCAAGAAATCTAAAAAAGGATCACTCTGAAAAACCTGGCTCAGCAGTTCCAGGGTGACAATATGGGTTGCTCAGTTCTAAACCCAATTAGCAACAAGCATCTGCATCTTGATTAGCCTAAACTTGAGCTGAGTGTTAATGACTGTGCTCAAGGGCCTGAAGTCACTGCATGGAAGCAGGGATGCTGACGGCATCTCCTGGAGCCAGCACTAATCACAGCTCCTGCTGCTGCACAGACACCTCTGAATCCACCCCAAAAAGAGGGAGGATGAGAGTTTCTGGTCAGGTCAGGCAGAGAAGGGCCAGCACAGCCCCAGTACAGCCCACAGCTGCTGTCCCCACGTCCTGAGGTCCAAATCCAGGCAGGTTTGGAGCAGGAGAAGCCTCTGAGCGCTCCAGGTTAGGAGTGCCTGGAAAACAACCCCTACCTACAGCAGCTGTTATCAACAAAGTCACTGGTCCGGATCCCAGTGAGGAACACAGTCCCCTTCCCAGCAAGAAACAGTCTCCAGCTTCCAAGGATGGCCCAGCACCACAGCAGGACCCGAGCACACCCTCCATCCCCTGATGAGCCTCCCTGACCTTCGCCGGCAGCCGAAACCCTGACCAGCCGAGTGATGGGCCCAGGCAGGTGCTGCCTTGTTTTTAGCAACCTCGTTGAAATTTAAATTGATTTGTTATTTATCCAACTGACAACAAAGAGAGTCCTAACTCCGTGCACTGGGGAGATTGGATTCCTGTATCACTGTCAGCTGCATTAACTTACTTCCTGGACCTAAATTCAATTAGGGCAGCATTCCCTAGCATTAATAAATCAATACCAATGCCATTTTGATATATTTTGAATGTCTTTCATTATATATTTCAGGGCAGGGATTAGTGCTGAATTCGAAGTTAATGGGACGTGACAAGGCAGATCGGGTCGGGGAGGTAAAGCCGTAGAGCCGTGAGCTGTAATTGCTTTCTGCTGCAAAGGATTGGAGCGGTGAAACAAAAGAGCCCCTGAACTTTTCTTGTTGGGGAGTAATCCCAGCCAGGGACTGTCTCTCTCTGCAAGGGGGAAGAGGAGTTACATGCCGACAGAGAAGGTGTTTAACCCACAGGTATTGAGGCAGGGGTACGGCATTGAGTCTCTCCCACAGCAGCTTTTGGGATGGATTTGCACCTCATGTCTCTCCCTGGGCTGCTAAGAGCTCCAGCTCTGCCAGCTGCAGCATCCCCTGCTCCCCACACCCAGTGTGAAGTTAAAGGGTTGTGGGCAAACCTGCTTGGAGGGTCAGGGATAAGGGGTGAGGGATGGGTGCTGCCTTAGGGAATCTGTCCCGTGGTCCCTCTGAAGCACCGTCCCTGCACCCTGCTCCTCTCAGCCCTGAGATTTTTCACAGCAACAGGGCAGTCAAAATGCAGATCACTTCTAGTGCAAAGACACACAGTGAAGAAAGGGAGCTTGCAGAGGTGATGGAAAAGCCTTTACCTGGGGCAAGGAGAGTTTGTGGGCATCAGGAAGGGCACAAGCAACAGGTAAGCAGAGCGGTGCTGCTGCAGACACAGCAGAGCATCCCTGATATTGGCACCCTTAAGCCTAGATGCAGAAGGCAAAAATCCAGATCCTCAGCTGGGATCAAGCTCAGAGACTCCAACAGACCTGGCTTTGGCTGCTCTGGGCACTAGTCCCTCGACAGCTGCTGCAGCAAAGGTAAAACTGCGCAGCTCCCGCTCGCTGCCTCTCAAATTGATCAGGACAGTCCTGATTGCAGATTAAGTGACGGGCTGTCAGGGACTTGAAACCTGTCCATCAATCACTCAGTTCAGTCCCTTGCAAAACATTAGCGAAGTAATTTCTCAGAGCGACTCTGTGAGACAATAAACCCGGCACCTTGCGAAACGGGGCGCGCGACCGTTAGAGGTCTTAAAAGCATTTGCTGGTTATGAATGGCCTGAGGGGAGCCATTCGTGCTGCATCGAGGGATGAATAAAGATGGAAAATAATAGTACATCAATGGTATCACAACTTTGCTGTATTAAGCTTTTAAGAATTCAAGTTGCTCAGCCCTCCAAAGTAGGAATAGCACGAGGTACCTCTGGATCTCGGCCCATGATAAGTGGGGAAATGAGGCTGAGACTCGCTCCGACCCGTCCCTTGGAGTGTCTCACAGCTGTGTCCCTAAAAAGCTGATGTAGCCTGTACAGGGGACAGAGGAACACAAGGACAGACCCCACTCCTCCACCAAAACCCTTCCAAAACTCTAACTTCAAAGCACCAGAAAAAGCACAGGGTTTCCTTTGCCAAGCAAGCCCCCAAGTCGCATTATCCTGTCCATAAAATCAAAATATGCTATTAAGAGCAATTAAGAGTCAGGATCGCCCTTTGAAACCAGGTGTTTCCACTTTCAGGGGCACCAGGAGCTGCAAGAATAGGGGATTTATATGGATTTTCCATAGTTGACTTGGAAAAAATAAATAAATGGAAGGAGCCCACTAAAGTGTAGCCCCAAGAAGGCAGGTACAGTCGCATCCTTTTGCAATTCATTAGATCCTTCCTCCTCCGGAGGCAGGTGCTGATCTCACCCATGGGTTGGGCCAGGGAAGGAGGCACGATAAAAACCCCAACAAGCTTCATTGTTGATTAAAACCATTTAGCCCTGACAAAAAAGCCAAGTAGCTCTTTTTCCAGGAGGACTCCAAAGCCTCATAAAAAGGCACCAAAAGCGGAACAACCTTATAAACCTCATCCCCAAGTGCCTTTGGGGGCAGCGCAGCCTGGACTGCAGCATCCAAAGAGGAACCTAAAATGGCTTTGCCCCTAGAAGACAGTGACTGCCGCTCCCCAGGGTGATGCAAAGAGTGAAATCAGACTGAACTCCAGCATGGGATCCAGGACCAGGGCAGGACCCAGCCCTCCCAGTCAGCATGGTTTCCCAAATGCCTCTGCCAGGGCTGGGAGTAGCCGAATGGAGACGCTTTGGCCATATACACAGCTCACTGAATTAAACAGGGCGTTTTCTTCCCACTTCTGAGCGGCTGTAACACGGGTTTATAACTCCTGGAGGGTGTGGAAAGTCAGCTATCACTGGCTTTTATTTACCTTGGCTGCGGAGACTAAAAAACCCAGACCAGACGTTCAATTAACACCAGCATCACTGAAGATTTTTCCACCTTGGCCACAGGCAGCATGTGGATCGGCTCCTCTCATCAATGTGATGATAGCAACTAAATCTGGGCAAAATATACCCAAAATACAAGCCAGGTGTTCCCAGCATCCCCAGCATGGAAAGTCAAGCAGGCGGTGACGTGTCGGCCTCAGCCACCCACACCTGTCCTGCGAGGATGGTGCCCACGCACCAGGGGGTTTTCCTCACCTGTCCATCTCTCCATGATCCATCCCACCCCAGGCAGCAGCCAGACCCCACCAGGAGCTGCCCCTCAGTGCACAACAGGGATTTCCTCTCCAACTTCCACATTTCATGCTCAAAGCCTTCCTGCACCCACAGAACCAGCAGCCCCCCAGCAGCCAGCACTGCCTCCCCCCATCAAAGTGTTACCTGCCCCCCATCACCACATTCATGTCAGGTGAGGCTGAGACCGGTCACCATCTGGGCTGGTTTCCCCCCTCCCTGACTTCCTTGTTGCGCCCAAGCGCATAACCCACTCCAGGGAGAAGAAGAAGAAGAATCTAGAATGGCTTTGCCCAGATGTGTTGCACAACCTCTCAAAAAGCAGAAGCCTGACTTGCAGGGAAACCTGCTTTGGGCAGCCCAGACGAGCCCCAAACCTCTCTGCCCACACTCTTGAGCAATAACTTATCCCAGCCGTGACAGGGACCTTGTGTCGCTGCGCTGAGCACAGCCTGGCCCCCAGGAAGGCTCGAGGTCTGGACCCCTCGAGGTCTGTTCCTGCATCCAGCTGCTCTGAGACCTCAAAGGGGGTCTCCATCCCCCAAACAGGGCACGGTGCTGCCGGCTCACTCCCAAGACAGGGCGGCCAAGGAGATGATACAGAGCAGGGGCTGGCAAGCTGGAAGACCCCACATCTGCCTAAGGGATGTTTGATTTTTCCTATTTCTAATTAATTACAGATGTAAAACAAACAGCAGCGAGAGCCGGGGGGCTGGAGGGACCCGGAGCTGGAACAACTCCCACGTACAAACATGGAAATTAGACAAGGTGTTCAGTGACTTGGGGAGGGGGCAGAGGGAATAAAGGACCCAAAAACTTTTCAAACACCCCAGAAATAACACAGGCAGCTTCTGAATTACCACAGCAATAATGGAGACTCCTCCACTGGTGCACCACTGAGATCTACTGTGATCCCTCCGTGATCAATGCAGCAGCAGCATCTTCTCAGACAGCTGACTGCATTTCACTGTGGGTGAACATCAGCAGTCGGATGCACTGCCAGCACAGCCTCACCTCCCAACCCATCCCCATCCCCCCGCCAAACCAGGTAAGACCCTTCCTGCATCCAGCACCACCCAACCCAGGACCCAACGCAGCAGGAGTAACCACGCAGCCTGCAGCCCGACCACTAACGCTCCTCTCCTACCCCAAACAAAGCTCTTATTTCCCCTCCCTGGAGAAATTTTTGAGGCTCCCTCTCAGCAGGGTTAGAGCCCGTCAGCGCGACGGCAGGACTCGTTTCACAGACAAGCCCATCTCCCCCTACTTCTTGCCTTTACTTCAGACATGACCTTTTGATTTCTCGGGTAGAGTGTAAATTACATGTCGCCAGCATAAAATATTAAATCCAATTTATATTTAATTATTGATGTTATTATGTATTCCATAGTAATGGCAGCAGGGAAAAAAAAAAGGAGAAAGAAAGAAAGAAAGAAATAACCCACCCCACCATTAAATAGCTTGGTTGCATTAGCAGCTTCTTGAGGTTAGATATCTTCCTCCATCCCTTCTTAACGGCAAGATTGATGGGTATGGGGAAGTTTGTAAATAGTCTTCCAGAAATATTTTATCTGATTATTGTACCTATAAAAGGGAGCGGGGAGGAGGGGAGAAAGGGGCCTTTTTAAACCGCTACTAATTATTTGTTCAGCTAAAGGGCAAACAGCTCGGCGAGCTGCGCGCGTCTCCTGCTCTCCAGCAGCTCGCCGGAGGTCGGCAGCTCCAACAGCCCCGTAGGCAGAGACGGGGCCATGGGAACCAGCCTGGGTTTAAGAAAAAAATAGATGGTGGAGAACCACAGCGGTTTTTTCCAGCTGAGATTTAACCAGTACGTTAAACTCCAGTTTGACGTTTTTACTAAAATATTAATCAGCCCTGTTTCGGGTTGATTAAGCTAATTTCCCTCCCCCCTCCCCTGTATATTTAATACTGAAGCCACCCAAGGTGTGCAGGGCTTTGTTGTGCTGGTTTTGCTTCTGTGGTCCTTAGAGGGGTATGAGGGATTTATGGGCATCCAGCCAGGGAAAAGCTCATCCACTGCCCCCCCCACCCAGAGTGCCAGAGGGCTGCACCCCACCCCCCAAAGCACCTTCACCCCCACCGTGGCAGTTTTGCCATAACACAGTCGCAACTGGATTTATCCCTGTGGTGCCTGTGCCCCCCATCCAGCGCCCTCAGCTCCCTGCACAGCACAATAAAAACAGCATTATCCCCCCTCATGTGAAATTCCAATCAATAGACCAAATGGAGAGAACCCAGCGAAGAAAAGTAAAGAGAAATAACTCATCTGGGGCCTGAGAGCAGGCCACTAAGTACCCAGTGTCACAGCACTGGGTGACAACCTCTGGGACCAGCCACACTTTGGGGGCAAGGGTGGGGCAGAGGGGAAGTTCCTCAGCCCAAGTACACACAGAGCTGCTCCTGTGGAAGAGCTTTGTCCTGATAAACAAGTGGGGTGCTCAGAGCTGCGCTCCCACCCCGCATCTGGAGGTCTGGCAGAGCTGGGGGAGCAGCTCAGCACGGCCCCAGGAACAGCTGTGGGGCTGGGCTGTGGGGCTGACCCCACACACCTGCTGACACCCCAATGCTCAGCAAATTTCTCCTGAGCTGGTGCCTTAAAAGACAAACCAGTCAAGCAGTTGGGGCAAAACAAAGCATTCCCTCTTTGCACTGGGAAAGGCTCTTTGTGCTCATGGAAATGCTCCTTCACAGCACTGTGAAGCTCTCCAGGAGCATTTTCCAGCCAGTAAAAAAAGAAGTCACTTTGATTTCTTTTTCCCTTTCTGTTAGCTGAAGAGCTTTGCAGGTATCCCCAGAGAGCCAAGTGCCAGGTCACTGCTGGACACCCCATTCCAGCACTGCACAGAGATCCCTAAAGCTGCTCGGCCAGAGGCCACAGGACACCACCCAGATCTCCCCTGTGCCTCAGCCCAGGACAGCCACCTTCACCCTCCTGCTGCCTGCCAGCCCCCACCTTTCCCAGGGCCCTTGAGCATATCACAAGCTATCTCATCATCACAACAGTTCCAAGGAGCAGCAGCAGCTTTTTCAGACTCACACTCACCAGCACAGACCCCCACAGTTTGCAGCACAGGCACAGCCAAAAGCCCCTCAGCAGCTCCATGGGGAAATGTTCTTATGCCACATAACCACAACTCCCAGAAGCCATCACCACCTCCCTGTCTGCAGCAGATTAATCCCTAATTGCCCCACCCTAATCGCCCCACCCTAATTGCCCCCACCCTTGCTGGAGCTCCTTTTGGGGTAGCTCAGGTGTTTGACCCTGCCTGTCACCCTGCGCTGCGCCAACCCCAGCCTGGGGGTCTGGGCTTCGTGTCTGTGGGATCCCAAAGGGGGTCACAAGGGGCCAGGCTGCAGCACAGCACTGACACCACACCCTCCCACCCTGCTGTGATGGGTAAGAGAGGTAAACATGCCCCAAAGGAGCCAAAGCTGCCTTGTGCAAGCCCAGGGATGTGCTGGCTCCCTGGGCTCAGGAGCATCCGCCCAAGCTGGCAGCTTCCCACGGACTGCAGGGTTCTGGTGCCATTTGGGGCTGGAACTGAGGGGGGAAACGGGAGTATTGGGCCTTTACATTCACTTAAATGCTCAGGTCTGAGCCTTTCCCAGGTTTTCATCAGGAGGGAGCAGCTGGGAGTCTCAGTGCCACAGCATCCCTGTGTGCTGAAGCACCCAGATGCTCCTGCCCACAGCCCCGTCCCTGTCAGCGGCTCCGTTCCAAACACACACCATCCCCCCCCCAGAGCTCACCCGCCCGGGGAGGCAGCTCCGTGGGTCCCAGCTGGCTGCGAGCGCTGGGGATCGATAAGCGTGTCCGGCTGCGGGAAGGTGAGGGATGGAGCATCCTCCTCCCACCCCGTGCTGTCAGCAGGCTCTGCTCAGCTACCCACACGGCACAGCCTGGACCAAACCCCTCCAGGCTTCTCATCCCACTGGTTGCTCTTTGATTTCCCCCCCTGTTTTATTCCCCCAGCAGTGGGGCAGGTGAACCCTCCACTACCCCATCTCCCAGCCCAGCTCTGGCACCTCCGGTGCCCAAACCTTCCCATCCAAGTGGTCGATCCTGTTATTAATTAAAGCAAGCTGTCATCCCCAGGAGATTTATTTCCTTTGCCATATCTTTAGCAGTAGACGCTGCTCAGAGAGCTCAGAAGACCATGTCGGGTCCAATCAGCTTCTGAACAGGCTTTTTTCTCTTCCTTGTTCCCCTTGATTCCTGCCGATCGCTCTTTGCCGTTCCCAGGAAGGCAGCGAGTGCCACGCTACACCCATGCTGCTCCCACTGCCCCATCTGCACCCCAGCACCACTGTGCCACCTGTGCACCAGCCTGGGCCCCCATCTCTCTTAATTAACCCCCCTGCTAACAAGTGAAGGCTGTTTAATCACCCCTATGATGCCCAAATCAGTTCCAGCCAAGTCCTGTGTGTCGACTCCGCTCCGGCAGCGTTGGTTCCCCAGCCATGTTTGTGCACATCCTGATCTCTCCATTCGCCCTCACAGACATCACAGGTATGAATTACAGCCCAGGCCACGATGTGTCTCAGAGACACCCCAGCAAGTGCCACACACGGGTGTCAGGGACCGACACACAACCCCCACACACCCCTCCTGTCAGGGTCCACCTAAAAATACACAGCCTGCTTTACCTTTTCATTTCCCAGCGAGCACAGTGACTGACGATGGCAGAGCCACCGCACCAAGCTGGTGCCTCCTGCCAAGATGCTGCTTGAGAACAAGTGAAATAACCAACCCTGGGGGGACTTGGTGTCCCGTGCTCCCCTACATGGTCTCCCCTTGGCCCCAGGAGTCATGGGGAGGTGGCCGTGGGTGCACGGCCCCTTCCAGGAGCTGCTCAGGGCAGGGATGGAGTCGACTGAGAAACTGGAGCTCAGAGGGAAGCAGAAAGCAAAGGACAACCAGGCCCAGCTTGGGGTTTGGGGGGCGGGGGTGGCAACAGGAGACGGATGGGGAGGTTTAACAAGCAGAGCGAAATGCTCAGAGGGGACCCATCGATCACGCTGGGGTGGCCGCAGCCCCGCTGCAAGGGGTGAGCGTAGCCCGTATCCCGCTCGCGCCGTACGAACCCATCTGTGCTCCCGGGATGGAGACGTTTCCCCTTCTCCTGCCTCCTCAGCTAATTTTACTGCGTCTGGCCGGAGCTCGCAGCCCCTGGTTCTCGTTACGCCCCCCGCCGCGCTCCAGCGCAGGCACGCAGCATTTTTCTGAAGTTACAGGGTAGCAGAAATATCCTTGTTTTGTTTTTCCTCTGGCCACTCTGTTGCGCTTCCAAAGTTGGGAAAGATTATGGAGTAGCAAGACGGGGGAAAGAAATAATAATAATACTACAAGAACCCAACCCCAGCCAATGCAGATCGGAGAAATGCATAAATAACCACTGGTGTTCAGGGCTGACTGTGCTCCGGAGCGGAAGAAAGGGGAGGCTGGAAGGAGGGAAGAAATTCAACATCTAAAAAATGAGTTTGTTTATTAAAAAAAACCCAAACCTGTATACAGAGTGATGCCAGCTCATCATGCTCCAGCCCTGTGGAGACTGTGGCTGAGTCCCTGCCCCATGGTGGTGGCCTGCCTGGGGGAAAAGATCCCCTTCCTCCTCCTCCTTCACCTCCTCCTCCTCCACGCCAGTGCTGGCAGATCTGCCCAGCTTGGATGAGCACAAAAGCACATCCCCACCTCACGTCACTATGCTGAGCTTGGCCAGGGCACTGCACAGGAGGGAGATGAGGATGGGCTGAGGGTGATGAAGGGCATCTGGGAGAGGTGCAAGATGTCAGCAAGGGGGAAGACAGTGAGGTCAGAGAGAAGGGAAGGTGCTGGCAGGGGCAGGAGGGGGTCTGGCCCCCTGAAAAGAGGGCAAACAGCACTGCGCAGGATGGCTAAATGTGTGCTGGGTGCTCTACGGGGTGCAGGGGTGAGCTGGTGGCAGCGAGGAGGGTTGGGAGTGGGTACTGGTTCCCACCACGAGGGCAGGGTCTGGGAGCTGCTGCGGCCATGGCAGCCCAAATCTCTGTGCATCAAAAAGCCACCTCTGGAAAGCCACGTCCAAAAAGCCACCTCCGAAAAGCCACGTTGCCAAGGGCCAAGCGGGAACCCGACCCGGAGCTGCGGCAGAGGGAACCAGGGGCAACGCTGCAACCCTCCAGGTTTTCCTCGCAGCCCTTCCCCGAGAGAAGAAACACATGGAGCAGAGGGGATAAAGCAGAAAACACCATGTTTTTCCCCCAAAATGCAAGGGTTGAAGGCATCGCACCCGCTCTGTGCACGGGTGCAAGGTGGGCGCGGGGAGGAAATGGTCCCAGCGGCGGGTGAGGAAGCTGCGGGGCCGGGTCTGGATCCGGCACACAGTCCTGGTTAACACATGTCGCAAAACTGAAAGCCAAATGGAGAAGGAAACAGAAGGTGACAGTAAAGATACCGTGACTAACGGGATCTTCCAGGGCCCGTTAGAGGAACTGCCTTTGCCTTGAGGTGGTCGGGGATGTGCTCGGGAGCGACGCGCGGCCCCGCAGATACCATCAAAGTGCCACCCAGGTGGTTAGGAGAGGGACAGATAAAGGCAGCCGAGCAGGAACAGATTTGCAGAAGTGACCCCCCCCTGGAGCTCAGCACCAGTTTTTGGCTGGGGCCGGTGGTTTCTCTGTTTATTCTCCCAGTGAACAGCTACACCTCAGCTCCCGCGCAGCCGGAGAAGCCTTCCCAAATCCAGCCCTGGACCAGCACCCTCTGAAGGTTTCCTGAGGCTGATGGAGGTTTTGGGGCAGGTAGAGCTCTGGTGCAGGGGTGCCTGTTGTCAGTACAGCTCTAAGGTCTTCCATGGCCAAAGAAACCCCCATCTTGCAGTTAAAAACCTCTTTACCACACGTGAACACCCAAATTTTTTTGCACCAGTGCAGTTTTTTATCACCTTGCACAACGGAGGAGACAACCACTGGAGGGGTTCCCAAAAACAGAGGGAAGACATCTGCACCCCCCAGCATCACCGAGCCTTCCCAGCACCATGGGCATCCCCAGGCAAAGGATGCTCTGGGGACCGTCTCCCATGGGATGACTGTAGAGGACTGTGACAGACCACGGCTCGGGGAGATGTCCAGCACTGGAGGGGTGCAGACCTGAGCTTGTGTCTGCCCAACATCCCCATGCACGAGCATCAGTCCCAGGGTTTGATCCTCCACAAGAGCCAAAGGGGCTCAGCTTGCTCACAGGCCCACTCCACTCCTTTCACCAAAGTTTCACCATATTAAGCAGCTGAACTGCATCATCCAAGGAGTGTCAAATTGGTTTTAAATGGTTCTAATTATAACCAGGAAGTTTTAAAGTGTGTGGGTGGAAAGGAATGCAGCAGATTAATTTAATAGCAGTTACCACGGCACAATAGTCCTTCAATTAAGAGTTCTTTTCTGGCGGGGTGGTTTTTCTTTTCTTTTCTTCTTTTTTTTTCTTTCCCTGTTAATAATAAATGTCACAAATGAGAATAGACATATTACTTCATCAGATGCCTTGGCATATCTTGTCGACGAAAGCCTTTTGTGCAGAAATAGTAGCTGAAAGGGTAATTTTATAGGGCTTAGCACTCACTTAACACTTTAGGGGCCAAAACCAGGTCTCAGAAGAAACCCAGTAAGCTGCACCTGCTTACATCCCAGCAGGATCCAGCTCTGCAACCGCAGGAAAAAGAGAGAAATAAGTCCTCGTGCGGTAGCAGGGGGTTGCTGCGGCGTGTCAGACACGAGCCCGGCTGGGGAGCGCCCAGGGTGCAGCGTGGGGCCGGGGACTGCGGGGAGCTGCGCTTTGCACCCCAGAACTCTCCCCCTTGGCTCGTTTTGGTTTTCCAGCCCCGTGAACCCCAGACCAGTTGTGGGGCGGCTCTGCACTGCACGGGGTGGAGCGGGACCCCGCTCTGGCTCCCCGTGGCTGAGGAAGGGGCCGGCTTCCTTCCCGCTCCGGCTTTGAACACCGTGGGGGTTCCTGAAATCCAGGTGTCGAGACGGGAAACGCCGCGTCTCGCAGCGCTGCTGTGCAAGGAGAAGGGGAGCGTGCGGGGCTGGGGGCTGCGGGCTCGGCGTGCCCCGCAGGCAGCAGCCCGCGCCCCGCTCCCCCGCGCTGTGTCACCCCCTCCGCGCATCTCGCGTTGCATCGCGTCCCATCTCCCCGGAGCAGAGACGAGGTGGACCCATCCCTCGTCTCTGAACTCCTCTCATTAAAGCCATCAACCCCCTAATTGCCTTCACGCCCAAAACACAAGCCGGGTGTGCAGCATCCATCCCCAGAGCCGCCGGGTGCGGGGCGCGCTCCCACATCCCTGGCCACCCCCCGCCTCTGCCATCCGCGGTTTCCTCCCGAGCCCGGCTGCAGACAGGCAGGTTTCTCTTCCCAGCTGGAAGTTTTCCCTGGATCTGGCTCCCAGCGCTGCAGAGGGGAACCCGCTGGCCCTTGGCCTGCCTGAAATAGCCCTTACCGTGCTTTTTTTTCCCCTCTTTGAAAGGTTTCTTCTGGTAATGCTGGGGGGAGACCGCTGGGATGGGGGAAAACCACGGAGCAACCCAACCCAGGCAGTTAATGATGAGGGAGGATGCAGTGGCCACGGTCAGGAGACAAAAACACTGGGAAGAGCGACCAGAAGTGTCTTTAAAAAGCAAAGATGTGGCTGGCAGGAGGTTGGGGGGTGGGTCAGGAGACACCCCAATGCTTCCGGGCTCGCTGGAGCACCGGGCAGAGGATGGAGGTGAGGGGGGAGCGCAGCCCTTCCGTGGCACAGGTGCCCCATGGACCCCCAGCACCCAGCGATGATGTACTGGAAGCACTGGGAGCTCTGGGGGGAGCTGGCCCCCAGCCTTGCTGGCTGTATACCAGCACCGGCCATGCTATAACGTTCTCTGAGGGCTGAAATGATGCCCAGGCTGGGAGAGCTCGATGGGACGGGCCAGGCAGGGCGAGAGGCATCCAACCCATGCGACGGGGCTTGTGTGGGACATGGACACGTCCCTGGAGCTGTGTGGGACACAGACACGTCCCTGGAGCTGCACTGCCCTCACCCAGCGCTTCTCCAGCCCCTCTGCACTCGCTGTGGGGTCGGTGCTCGCTCGCAGTGCCCGGTGAGCCCACCGGAGCTTCCCCACACACCATCAAGTGCCGGAAAGCAGCAAAGACTGACTAATATTCCCCAAAATCCGGCTTCATCTTTGTGATTTGTGTCTCTGCTTGGCCGATGCAATATTGAACAGATGCCTGGAGGGACTTTGGTACTTAAAAACAACGCACAGGAGGTAAACAGGGAGATTTATTCTTTTACTTTTGTGGTTTGGAGATAGTTTATGACACCAGGCTAATAACTCACAAGCCAAAATCTCCATTGATCAGGGGAAACGTTACGTTATCCTCCCTCCGCTCCTGGAGGGGCTGCTCCCCCCGCAGCTGCCTGCTGGGAACGGGTCCATCCTGACACTGTCCTGGTGTGTAGGACAGACACTTCCCAAGCCCTGTGTCCTACAGCAGGGAGGGAACAAATCCCCGGTGTCCAGGGCAGCCTCTCAGGACCCCCGGGACATTGTAGATCCAACACTGTTCATGCTGGGACCAGCAGCAGGAGTGTCCCCTGCCACACTCCCCACCTCTCAGCACCCCCCCCCTCCGGTTTCCTTCTCCCTCCTAATTGCAACAGTGGGACCACAGGTCCCATCCTTCCCTGTTATTGACAGCTAATTAATTGCCACTTGTCATGCTCCCCAGGGGGAAGTGTCTGCCCCAGCGATTGATCCTGGCTGCTGCTGGGTTTGGGGAGCCTGGAAGGCATCCCCACCATGGCACAAGGGGGATTGGACAGCCTGGCACCCCCCGGAGCAGTGGGGTGCAGCGAGTGGCCGTGCCAGCAGGTGATGCTCCAGGGTGGCACATCAGCCGGGATGTTTCCTGGCCAGAGCCAGGCAAGGGGAGAAAGGCAGAGGCCAGTACCCCGGGCACGTTTCTGCGATGCCTACTGTAAATCTGCTTCATTTGAAATTCACAGTTAACGACCGAGGTGCTCTCATCCAGGAAACTCCGTGAGGTTCCGGCTTTTAAGGGAAAAGATGTAACCAGGCAGAGGTTGACAAGCACTGTGGAGAGCTGCCCTGCTCTCCAGGCACTTAAGAAGTCTCCAAAAGAAACATCCCTCCCCTTACTCCCCAGGGAGGCTGGGATTTATGGTCCCTCAAGGCTGCGAATCCCAAACCGCCCCACCCCACATCCCCCAGCCCATCGTCCCAGTTCAAGCTGTGGTCCCAGACCAATGGGCTGTAACATGGATGGGAAAGGTTGGGCAAAGCTTGCCCACAGCCCCTCACTCAGCTGGCACCGGGGGCACCCAATGGGACCCTCTGCAGGGAGCTGGGAGGGGGAACACGTTGGGTTTTCCATTCTGCCCGCCTGCTCGCTGCCAGCATTAGAGGCAAACCGTTGTCATCGTTTGAACTATGTGATCAGGAGCCTAATTCAATACCATCAGGCTCATTGTTTGAAGGTTGAGCATTTAGCTGAAACCCTAAGCCAGCCCTGCAGTAATTTGGCTGGGGAAGAATTGATTTTGACCATCAGCACTTTCTCATTTTCAATAGAGTACGAACGTAACCAGGTTAATTTCTGTTAAGCACATTACCCAGGTACTTTTTGCTCTCCAGCCCAATGATTATGTGTCTGATCTGAAAGATTATAATTGCAACCCAACAGGACACAAACGGTGGCCTGTGATTGAAAGGAACCGGTCTGAACGACAACCAGCTTCTCTTCTGCCTAAAAACCAAAGAGCCTTCACGTTTCCCCTTGTGCCAAAATTCTTCACGGTTCATGACCGCACGCAGCAAAGTGGGACATGAGATCTGCTCCAAGAAAGAAATGTGCTCTCGTTAATCTTGGCTTCCAACACACTAGTGTGCCGTCCGTCTCGCTGGGTTAGCGTGTTTGTTGGAAGTTTGGTTTGGTCCCATCCATGGTTTAGGGATGGATTTCCTCTTCTTTACCCAAACTGGCGCTTTCAAAGCACTTCCCAGCGTGTCGTTGTCCTGGCAGCTCCTGGCCTTGTGGGCATCCCCGGCACTGCCTCTTTTCCCAACCCCAGTTCTTGCTGACAAAGGGGATTTTGCTGCAGGTCTGAGATTCCCAGACATGGGAATGTCTGGGATGGCACTGCAACGGGATCACGGTCAACCAGCCCCGCATGTGCCGCCCATGCTCACTGCTCTGGCTTCCCCCAACGTCAGAGCTGGGGAAGGGTCCCCGCGCGGCTGCCCGGCTGAGGATGTTCTAGCAAGGGCTGGGGCTGGGATGAGCGCTGCTTTGCCTTGTCTCCAGCCCTGCCTGTACATTATTTCTCCTGATCATCATAACATTCTTCCGCTTCTAAAGCACCTTTCATCACGAAACAGGATGGAGCGCGGCAGCTGTTGAGCAGCATGGAGCTGCGCTGCACAGGCTGGGCCGGGCAGGAAGTGGAAGCGGCTCCTGCAGCTGCTGGGCCGGCGCAGGAGAGCTGTGCTCACGCCACCGCGAGCCGGGGCCTTATCGCACCCCCAGCACGCGCACGGCTCCCTCCTGACACGCAAGGGCCGCATGTGGCAGGCTGCACGTGACGGCTCCGGCCTGACACGCGATGGCTGGGCAGGGCCGAGCTCCCGTGTGGGATCCAGGGTGCAAGAGCTGCCCTGGGTTGGTGTGGAGCTTGGCACCTGCCCGCCCTCCCCAGCAGCACCTACACCTGGCACAAGGGCCCACGGCGCTGCAGGTCTGGCCGTGGCAGTGCAGGTGCAAGTCCTGGCACTGCGCGCCCAAGGTACAGCACTGCACACGCAAACCATGGCACTGCACACCCACGCCTTGGTGTTGCAGGTCTGGCCATGACACCATATGCCCAACCCACAGAATCAAAGAACCACAGAACCCCCTGAGCTGGAAGGGACCCGCAGGGACCATCAGTGCGGCTCCCGGCCCCACACAGCCCAGCCCAGTCAGAGCTGCACTGAGCGCATCGTCCAGACGCTTCCTGCCCTCAGCCCAGCTCGGGGCTGGGACCCCTTCCCTGGGGAGCCTGGGCCAGACTCCCCCTCAGTGCAGAACCTCTTCCTGACACCCAGCCTACACCTCCCCTGGGGCAGCTTCACGCTGTTCCCTGGGGTTCCATCCCTGGTCCCCAAAGAGAGGAGAGAGAGCGGTGCTGCCCCTCCGCTCCCCTCATCAGGAAGCCACAGACCCCATGAGGTCTCCCCTCAGCCTCCTCTTCTCCAGGCTGAGCAACCCCAGGGACTGCAGCCTTTACTCATAAGCCTTCCCCTCCAGACCCTTCCCCACCCTCCCTGCCCTCCTCAGGACACTCTCCAATAGTTTTGTGTCCCTCTCGTACTGTGACACCCAGAAGCGCACCCAGTGCTCGAGGTGAGGCTGCCCCAGCGCAGTGCAGATCAGCCCCAGTGGGTGGAAGATGGAGGCTGTGCCATGGGGCAGAGGCAGGAGGACGGGAGTTGAGGGGAGATGCTGACAGATGCCCCGGCTCAGGGTGAGGGACCAGCCCTTCCAGCGCCGCTTTAAGTGCCGCCCACGCAGGGTGCGCTGGGAACGCTGCAGCACCTCGCTCCAGCTCCAGCATCTCCCTCCAGCTCCAGCATCTCCCTCCAGCTCCAGCTTGGGGTTGTCCTCCCATTCCACCCTCCCTTGAGTGCGGGAAACATCCCCATGGCTGGAGCTGGCTACCTGCACGTCTCGGCTCGCATCGCAGGGAGCGCTGTGGCTGGCTGCTGGAGCCACCGCTACTTTCCTGAGACAACACACAGAGCTCTGCCCTCCCCACTGCCCCGAGCAGCCCCAGGAGCTTCACTCAGCGCGGATGCCCGGTGCCGTCACAGGGGGCACTCGCCCTGCAGACCCCTGGTAAAAGCGTCATGTTTGTGGTGGTGGATGGGAGATAAGCAGTGCTGCTCCCCCACCACCCCTTGCCCAGGATCTTCCCCCTTTGAAAAGGACAAATATAACCGAGATGAGTCAGTTCCTCCGAGCTCCCAGCCCCTGTACAATGTGTAACTGGAATGTTTTATTTCGGCACTGCAGGGGAGGCACAACTGGAGAAGACAATGGAGTCAGCTACGACCCAAAAAAGCAGTGCCAATTCTGTGTGCATGAGAAATAAAAACAGTTTTTAATCTAAAAATAAATTAACTGTAAGTGACAGCCAGAGCAGCTCTGGGTGTACTCACTGTCAGCCCGTGCAGGACCAGCCCCAGCTCCGTGGCACCAGGCTGGGGCGGGTGAATTCCCTGCTCTTCCTGGCCAGGCTGGGGTTCACGGCATTACCTCCAAGCTGGGGAGGCACTCGGCTCCTGCACTGGGAATGGGGCTCCCCCAGTTGGCATCAGACCCTACAAATCCACAGAAGTGAGGGAAACCTCATGAGCTTATTTGATAACTGTGACGGCAGCGAGAAGGGAGAAGAGGCTCCACTGCGCCCAGGGCCAGGGGTACAAACCTGTAGGAACCCTCTGTGTTCCCGGGATGGAACGGAAGGGCAGCAAACACACCAGGGTGGAGTCCCCCTCTGTGGCTGGGCTGTGCCCACCCTGTCACAGAGCGAGTGCCTAAGGCAGCCTGTGCACGGAGCCCACCCTCCTCCCTGCTGCTCACCCCTCTGCTGGCTCCTGACTTGTGTTGGGGGCAGACAAGGAGTGGGGGAGCAGCAGCTGTCACAGGGGATTGTCTGGATGCTCCAGAAAATAAAAGGCCCGTTAAGGAGCCGCAGGTGGGGGCTGTGGACATGGTGTTTCGTGCTCCCAAGAGCCAGGCCAGCATCCCTCCCTGCTCCCAAAACTTCTCCAACCCCAAGAGTGGCGAGCAGTTCCCGTGCCTGAGGACACGGAGCCCGATCCCGAAGCACCTTCACGCGCATGAGTGGGGCCGGATCTTGCTCCCCTTCTTTACGAGCACCCAGAGTTGCTGGGACAAGGCCAGCTGGGGTTGCTGCTGCAGTGGCAGCAAGACCTGTCTCAGCTTTCCTTTGCTGCCACCATCACCTTGGCTGAAAACCATTTCTGTGAGGCCACCTGCGTGGGTGGTGGGACATCGGTGGGAGCAAAGAGCTCAGGACCTACGGGACCCCCGCACGGCAGGGAGGACGGGGGCTCCAGCTGGAGCAGAGAGATGCTGGAAAAGCCATGGCCCAAGCATCTAATTCAGACTCTGCCCAATTTACCAACATCAACCACTTCTCTGGCTGCTTCTTTCAGCAATCTCCTCTCTTCCAGCACCAGTGGTCCTTGTCTCCAGTGTGCACAGAAATTGGACAACTCCCCGCCAAGCTGTGAGGATGTGGAGAAGGCAAGGGAGGGGGGACACCCAAAACCCAAACCACATCAGGTCAATCCTCTCCTTTTTCTTATGATGTCGTCACCAAGGCTCAATAAAAGCCCTCTGCCTCCCATCCTTTGCCCCAGTCTGCTGTTTTATGGTGCTGGCTTCACTAGGCTGGCTTTCTGTTCATTTTTTCTTTCTTCTCACTTGACTCCTCACTGGGTAACACTGTATTTGATATTTTTAATCACTCAGCATGCATCAGGCTTTGGCAGGGGAAGAAAGCGAAGTTAAAAGAGAACAGAGATAGCGGGCGCTTGCCAGGGCTGCCTGCCACCGCCACAGCCCCTCACAGCTTGTGCTGTGTTTCCCTCTGCTGGAAAGTCACGGGCTGGAGCTGACAAGGTCAATTTAAACCACAACTCGTCGGCTGGGAGTTATTGGCCTGGCAGGGTTTGGATCATTTCTGGAAAGAAAAACAAACGTCCTGAACCCTTCTACCTGTACTGGAGAATATAAGGAGATGACACACACGTGCACCCGGGTGCATTTGCTTGTGCACAGCAAGATTATATGGATATATTCCCGCTCTGCTCTGCCCAGGTGAGACCCCACCTGGAATATCAGGCCCAGTTCTGGTCCCCTTAGCTCAGGAAGGACATAGAACTCCTTGAAAGAGTCCAGTGCAGGGCAACCAAGGTGATGGAGTGGAACCCCTTCCTGATGAGGAGAGGCTGAGGGAGATTGGTGAGGTCACCCCTCAGTCTCCTCTTTAGCTCGGAGGGGACCGAGGGGTGAGCTCATCAGTGTCTGTAAACATGTAAAGGGTGAGAGTCAGGAGGCCGGAGCCAGGCTGTGCTCAGGGGGGGCAGCGACAGGACACGGGGCAGCGGGTGCAGCTGGAGCAGAGGAAGCTCCAGGGGAAGGTCAGGAGGAACTTTGTCCCTGTGAGGGTGCTGGAGCCCTGGGACAGGCTGCCCAGAGAGGCTGTGTGTCTCCTTCTCTGGAGACATCCAACCCCCTGGATGTGTTCCTGTGGGATTCAGCCTGGGGGATCCTGCTCTGGCAGGGGTGGGACTGGAGGAGCTGTCGAGGTCCCTTCCAGCTCCTGGCGCTCTGGGATTCGCCCACGGGTGGCTGGGAACCGGCGGCCGGAGGCTGCGGCGGCAAACCCAGTAACGCGGTACCAGCGGGGAGCAGAGCCGCGGTCAGCGGGAGGAGCCCCGCGGACCTCGAGGCGAGGAGCACGGAGGGTTTAACGGCGGGGAGAGGGGGGAGAGGGGGAAGAGGGGGGAGAGGGGGGAGAGACGGGAGAGGGGGAAGAGGGGGAAGAGGGAGGGCAGTCCCCGGCTCAGCCGCCTCACGAAGGGAGGGGAAGGCAGCTCCTCCCGCCCGCTGGGGGGCGCCCGAGCGCCGCGGCAGGACGTGCGCGAAGGCGGAAGCGGAAGCGTTTGTCGTGAGCGATGGCGGCAGCGGAGGTGTCAGCGCTGGGCAGTTTGGGCGCTCCCGAGCCCGATGGCGGGGTGAGGCGGCGGCGGCGGCGGCGGGGAGGGGGGAAGGGGGGCGAGGGGCGTGTTTCCCGACCCCTTCCCGGTGCCGGTGGCTGAGTGCGGGCTGTTCCAGGACTCCTCGGGCTCGGAGGACGAGGCGAGGCCCGGCACGGCGGCGGCCGCTGCGGCGGAGAAGCGCGAGGAGCGGCTGCGCAAGTTCCGCGAGCTCCACATGAAGCGGGTACGGGGCGGCGGGCGGGGCCGCGGAGCCGTGAGGAGGCCAAGCGGCCGGGCCGGGCTGGGGCGGGGCGGGGTGCGGCGCGGCCCGGCCTGGCCCAGGCCCCGGTGGCCCCCGGGAGGTTGTGCGCGGCTCCCATCCTATCAGCGATTCCCTGTCCGGTCTGAACCCCTCCCCCCGGCACTGCGGGTGGTCGTTTCTTCGGCCCTTTGCCATATGCTCGTGGGGCAGGGTCAGGAACCGGCGGCCCGGCCCCCTCCCCGGGCAGCTGTTTTTCATGTTCAGTGCCCGAGCGCTGCTGCCTGTGACAATCTCCTGTGTTCCTAGAATGAGGCACGCAAGCTCAATCACCAAGAGGTGGTGGAAGAAGATAAGAGACTGAAATTGCCAGCAAACTGGGAAGCCAAAAAAGCTCGGCTGGAGTGGGAGCTGAAGGTGGAGGAAAAGAAGAAGGTAAATGCACGTTTATAGTTGCCCCATAACCCTGCTGAGCCTCAGGCTGAGCCCCCTCTTTGTGGCAGCCAGCCAGCCGTGGGAGCTTACAGACATCTCCAGAAAATCCATCTCCTAATTAGACTCCTGATTATGTAAATTGGTGTCCTGCACTAGAGGTCAAATGGATCGATTAAGTTCCATGTTTGGTCAGTATCTTGTTAAGACTGAAGCGTTGTGCTCTCTGCTGCATTAGGAATGTGCAGCGAGAGGAGAAGACTATGAGCGAGTCAAGCTGCTGGAGATCAGTGCTGAGGATGCTGAGAGATGGGAAAGGAAAAAGAAGAGGAAAAATCCAGACCTTGGATTTTCAGGTAATGGCTGAACACTCTGTTTGTACCCAACACCTTTGTTATGGCTCAGTTTGCAGCTGAAATCCTGACAGGAAACCCTTCACCTTGACACCACTTCCTTTCCTCCCAGATTATGCAGCTGCTCAGCTGCGCCAGTACCAGCGGCTGACCCGGCAGATCAAACCTGACCTGGAGCAGTACGAGAAGCTCAAGGAGCAGTAGTGAGTTTGACTTCAGCCCTCCGGTACCACCCAGGGTGCAGACTAAACCCAGTCCCTTACACCCCTGGGTATTCTCACGCACAGCACCAGTCTTAAAATGATCCTACAACCCCTCTTCCTCAGGGGCCTTGAGGACATTTGCTTCTTCAAGCTTCACATTAATGAGCTTGAAGCATTAACTTACACAGAGATGAGGAATTTCAGCACTGGGTTCCTCTTTCATAAGCATGTGCCTCACAGTAATTAAGCACGCTTGGTTTTGGCACTGGCACATTCTCTCCTGAATCCTGGGCTCCCACAGCTCAGCATTAGCCTCACAGTGCTAAATTAAGAATCTAAGCAGTGCAGTGATGCCTCAAAGTGATCAACAGCTGTGTGACCTGGGGTCTGTGTCATTACTCTTGTCTAGTGGTGAAGCACTCTATCCCACATCTGACAGCCTCCTCCACGGAACACACGTGCCATCCAAGGAAGGAGTTGACAGAATGGTTGCAGATCTTGAAAAGCAGTAAGTAAAGACTAAGAGAAACCAGGGTGACACAGAGCAGCCTTGTGGGGTCAGGTTTTTAACTGGTGCTGCTTGTCTCCCAGGATTGAGAAGCGGGAGAAGTACAGCCGCCGCCGCCCCTACAACGACGACGCCGACATCGACTACATCAACGAGAGAAACGCCAAGTTCAACAAGAAGGCAGAGAGGTTCTATGGGAAGTACACAGCAGAGATCAAACAGAACCTGGAGAGAGGAACAGCTGTCTAACTGCCCTGCTACACTGGTCAAGTTGGGTGTAGAGAGCAGGTGGCTGATTTTAAGTTGTATCAAGAAAAATGCTTTGCAGACCTATTTAATGAGTGAAGTACTTTGGCTTTCAGCTGTACAGAGCTTTCACTGCAGCAAGTAACCAGCTTGTGCTGTTTCTTACCTAAATAAACACAACCACTTGCCCCTCAATTTAGAATAAAGCATGGTTTGTTCTTCAGCAGCTGAGGAGTGGTACAGTCCCTAAAGCCACTGGTACAACAGGCAGTACATGCAGAGCAGAGCTGTCCCTCCTCCTCCTTCCCCTCTCCAGCATCACCCCAGCTCAGCTGCCAGCCTGGCCTCAGGGTTCTAAAGAAGTTTCTTGCAGACTGGAGGAGTCAAAGGCAGTTTATTTTAAGAGCAGTTTATTTTCACAAAACACAAGCTTAACTGAGTGCTCTAACCCATGCAAGAGGCCAAGCACATGCTTTTAACATCCCTCTACTCAGAGACACAAAGTATCTGGGGAAGTTAACTCCACAGGCTGTGAACTAGGCCCAATCTGGGCAGGAACCATTCTGGGGTAGAGTTGCACCATCACAGCAGAGCAGAAAGGATCTTCTGTTGTGCTTCGTGGTCACAGCAGGATTAGAGAGCTAAACCTGGAAATTGCCTACAGGCCACGGTCGACTTACTACCAAACACAACTTACTACCAAGCACAGGTCTAACACTTGACACATTGAGAAGCCAGTGCAAAACAAGTTTATTTACTTGAAGTAAACAGTTACACAACATAAATCAAGTGTTTAAAGTAACAGCTACTGAGCTATCATTTAGAAAAGGTTACCCACCTGTAAGTTCTAGTCCATTAAAGCAATACAAAATATTTACAAATATACACGATTCCCACCTGTGGCTTCTGGGTCACTGTGTGGTCTACATCTGAAAGAGAAACCTAAGATTCCAAAATTAAGAGATCTCAAAATAAATACTCAGTATTAACAAGTCCTCAATCTGATCAGAAAATATCAGGTGTCATTACTGAAGTAAGCAAAATGCTGCAGTCTGACTGTGAGAGCCAGGCTAACGTGCCCGGAACAGTGTACTTTTAGGTGAGAAGTTTAAGAATGTTTTCTTCTCCTCCTTCTTGACAGGAACCCACTGCCCGTAGGGACTTCCCTTTCTGTCGTCTTCCTTCCCCGGGGAAACTGTGGGTTCTTTAACAACGTGGCTCGCTGGCTTCTGTAGTACTGGTTTTGCCATGGTGTTCTGGAAAAGTGGGTTTATTTCAATAAATGCCACAACAAGAAGGAATGTGCCAAGACCCATCCCATCTTCAAGGGCTGCCTGTACCAATAACCATTTTCTTTCCAGCTCAGAGGAGACCTAATGCCTGCTGAGCATCAGCTATGTACACTTTACACGACACAGTATTTAGGGGAGTTGCTTTTTCCTTAGTTCTGTGTTGTTAAAATACAACTGGACACGTAACCTGAAGTGAGCTCTGCTGTAAGCCAGCTCTGTGCTATAATCTCCAAAGTGTAACACTTGACATCACCAGGTGTCAGAAGGTAAAGATCTATTCTGAACACACCCCTGCAGTGTTTACAGTGCTCCACTGCTCAAGTACTGACCTAACTCCTCCCAACAAATGTGTTACCATTAGGATCTCCAAGTCAGCAACCAAGGGCTGGGAACAGCCTAACACAGGAGGGATGAATTCCAGTGAATGACTGGAATTCTACCTGGGCAAGTGACACTTACATTAGGACTGAAAGAAATGCTCCTCTGCAGGGTTGCTCTCTCCAGTCCACTCTTGGTCATCTCTTCTGCTGGTCTTCTGGGTTGCTAGAGAAGAGCACACACAGCTTCAGTGGGATGATGCATTATTCCACACTAGTTAACATAGTTACTACAGAGTGTAAACTTTCTGGCAGAGTTCTTTCAGATATTTACATCAAAAGTAGCTGTAAGCTACTAAATATACAAACAGATCAATGCTGAACTCAATTTGAAAGACATTCAATATTTTAACCAATCTGCATATGACCTGATGTCCATGCCCCAGTTAGTTTTAGAAAGGATTCAAAGCATGGACTGCCATACAACCAGGTGCAATGGAAGAGCAAGTTGCTTTAAGTTCTGCATGTCCATCCTGCCGAGCTTTGGATAATGACAATAAACTTATCTGCAAGTGATGCAGGCCTCTTCTTCTGTACTCTCTCAACATCTGGAATATATTGCATATATTATGAAAGGGATGCCTGTACCATTTGTCTAACACCCTCAGTAAATTTACTTCCACTTGAAATAGTATCTGACTGATGTAACAGTTATTGCACTTTTGTATTTACAATGAATCAGGTTAACACACCACCAGAGCCAAACTAAAATCCAAATTCAGTTTAAGCTGCTCAAGTTTCTCCCTCCCTTAAATGCACAGCAGCTATAGCCCACAAGTCCCTTAATTACCAACAGATTTTCTTCATCATGTCTGGAACCATAGTCATGATTTCTATAAGACAGAAATAAAGTATGTAAAATGCATTGTGTGCTTGGGTATGTAATTTCTGGGAAACAGTTTGTTGCACATGAAAAGCTTTTAACAGTTAAAAAGGGTAGAAAGATTTAAACCTTAAAGAACCCGACACTACCCGCTAGATTTGGTAAGAAACTCCTTGTTTTCGGTCAGAAACACATGAAGTACTCAAGTAATGGGCAAGAACAAGCTACATTGACCTCTCCTTCCCAGCCTACGTGATAGCCTGCACACAACTCACTGGATCAACCCTCTCCAAGACAGTCTGTAGCACTTCTTTGGTTTAACACAAAATCTACAGCAGTTTCTAGGCTGTTTTTTAGCATTCTGGTAAATCTCAAGCTTTTGTTCAAGGGTCTGAATTCATAACCACAAAGTCCAGTTAAGAACTGTAACAAATCCATGCAGGTGGCAAGGTTTATGAAGGGTTTACCTTTTCTTTGAGAATACTCCATACTTACCTCAGCTGACTCCCCAGGATCTTCATGCTCTTGTTTTTCATTTTTTATCTCTTTGGAAGGAGTAAGGATCTTCAGGCTCGCTGGCAAGACTATGTTATCTGTTCCCAGAGCTTTTGCAGCATTTGCTTTGGCAATTTCCAAGAGTTCCCTCTTGTCTGCAAGAGGAAAAAAGAAGTGTAACTGTCTTATGTTTAAATCAACAAGTACCCACTCATGCAAGCCTCAAGCCTGTTGGTTTACTACTACTACAGAACCGTCAACTGTGATGAGTTTTCTTCAGAACGTGGGAGATTTAGAACATGCTCTGAACCACCTGTTTCAATACATTCTTATAACCATGTTTTCTTCCATGCTGCCATTACCAGTTACATTCTACATAAAAAGTACACACATGAAAATTTTTACAAAATGAACTGGAAGCTCTGAGTTTCTCCTGGGTTTTCTCAAAAATACCTTTTTCACTCAAGTGGAGAGGTGACCGACTCCGAGATCTTGTTCTTGACCTGCTTCTCCAGCTCCTGTAAGCCTCAGGATATATTGTTCGCCCAAATCCATAGTATCTTCGGCCTCTTGAACGCGACCTGCTTCTCGAATAGGACTTTCTGTAGTAGGATCTTCCACGAGACCACGACCTACTGCGTGATCTGTACCTCGGAGGAGAGCGGTGGTACCTCCTGTAGTATCTGGCACGGCACCTTCCCCGGTACCTCCTGTACCCACGTGATCTGGACCAGCTCCTGGAATAGGAGCGCGAGTACCTTCTGTACCTTCGGGAACCGTTTCTTCTAGCTGGTGACCTTGATCTGGACCGGCTCCCATTTCCAGAGGAAGCTGAAGAGGAGCTACTTGAACTGGACCTTGAACTGCAAGAGGATCTGCTGGATGACCTTGTTGATGACCTATCGCAACTTCTCTTGGATCTCAAAGACGACTCTCTCTTCTTCGGGGACCTGAGGGTTAAGTCATCCATGAAGTCTGTCATAGCCTCAGTTTTCCTAACCACCTTCTTCTCCGTGCAGGTACTTTCAGAAGCTGGTTCTGTTTTCACTGTTGCTCGGTAATACCCAGTCTCTGTTCCTGTTGCGGGTGGGGAAGAGGAAGTTAATCATTTACACACAGCAAGTCATTTACACAGCAACAACAAACATGATGACACACAGCCAAAAAACTTCAAGAATAAACAAACACACCTACAATTCCCACCCAGTTTATCAGCATGTTTTTTATACGATAGTTTTAAGCCTTATCATTTCTGCTCCTGAAGTCAGTCTTCTGTATTAGATTTAAAAAGGTCTTCAGTCTCAACCCTGTTCTGGGTGAGCTTTTGAAGAGATTTATTTGCGTGGGTTTTAAGCTTAATAACCTTCCCTCAGTAGGTACACACACACCTTTTGTGAAGGACACACAAGTTCATAACCCTGCCAAACGGAATTTTCAAGGTATTTTACCGTCAGTCTACTCTAAATGCAGCTAACGAGTCACTGGACACGACTTGCAAAGGAGAGCGCATTTATTAAGGCCGTATATTAGCAATTAAAACGCCCGCCCCACTCGAGCAGCGGCCATTTTCTATTTACAAAGCTTCCTGGGCTCGAGGGTGGAACTATCACGGATCTTAAGCCCTCGGTTGCGTCACCACTTCACCGCTGAAGGAAGGCACCTTCCCACAAGGCTTCTCTACCCGATATGCCTCTTAAAGCCTCGCTGAAGCCTATCAAGGGCTCGAGGGGGCTCGCCAGCCTTCCCTGGCTCCTACGCAGTTGAAGTTTCACAACTCGCGCTGTACGCAGGGTCCGAGGGCCGGAGCGCTGCGCAGGACGCGGCCTCGACACCCCCAGACACCCGGGGACCGCCGGCCGAGCCCGCGCGGCGGCGGGGCCGGGCTCGCCCCGAGGGGCACTCACCGCTGGGAGCCGCCGGACACCCCCGGTGCTGGGTCCCGTCAGACGCCTGGGCGCTCCTGTAACGAAGGAAAACGTGAATCGCGCCTGCCCCTCGCCCCTCCGCACGGCCCCCGGGACACCGCCGAGGGCTCCCCGGCGCCCCAAGAGCCACCCGCCCCCCGCCGGCTCACCGGCTCCAGGCAGCCGGGCTCCCCCCGCACGGATCCTGCTCCCGCGGTGACGCCTGAGGAGACAGCCCCGCCTCGCGAGTCACCCCCATCGCGAGCGGCCCGGCTCCTTCCAGCCAGCAAACGGCCGAGGACGCGGTGCCGGCAGGACGCAGCTCCCGAGCACCGCCCGCTCCCGCCGCCCGGCAGCGACTGAGGGCGGCCCAGAACCTTCCAGAACCCGCTCCCCTTACGTAACGGCCGCAGACGCGCATGCGCGACGGTCTAGCGACGCCCTCACCCCTACGTATGCGCAGTGGCTACCGTCACTCCGCCCCCCCCCCGTACTGCAGCACATGCGCAGAAAGGATCTGCTTGGGGGCCCCTCTTGCACCCAGTGCGCCTGCGCGCGGCCGCCCCGCCTCTTGACTGCCGGGGAGTGATCAGCTGAGCTCCGCGCATGCGCAGTGTGCGCGGCTCGGCGGCTGGCTGGCGGCGCGGTGGCTGCGGCTGACGGTGCTTCCCCGCCCTCAGGTGAGCGGAGACGCGGCGTGGGGCGGGACGGGACGCTCGGCCCGTGTCTGGTCTGTCTCCCGGCTGGCTGCAGCCCCGCCGGATGATCTCGGCCTCGGCGGCGGGCGGGCGGCGGGGGGGCCCCCTCTGAGGGCCGGGTACGCTGACCAGCGCTGTGTCGCCTCAGCTCTGGGGCCGGCGCCTCCCCGGCGGCTGGGCGGGCGTGGGCCAGGCTCTGTCAGCTCGTCCCTCGCAGAGGGGTCCTGGCCGGGGCACCCTCAGGCAGCGCGTAGCGGTTCTTCCTCCCCCGCCCCGTGCGCGCTGCTGCCTGCCAGCCCTCGGCGGGAGCGGGTTTCCTCCGTGGCAGACGCGTCCCTCTCTCTCCTCCAGTTCTTCAGAGCGCTGGAAGATGTCCGGTTTTCTCGAGAGCGTGAGGTGCTCGGAGTGCGTGGACTGGGGAGAGAAGCGCAACACAATCGCTTCTGTTGCCGCGGGAGTGCTGGTACGTGCGGCTCCTCCAGTGCTGCTGCGGGAGCTCGCTCAGCTGTCGATGGGTAAAACTCATCAACTGTTTGGAGGCGAAAGGAACAGGGAGGGAGGTGTTGTCCTTGTGTGTGGCAGCAGAGTTAAGGACAAAATCTGTTCTGGGTGCTCACAGCTACGTGTTACCTCAGTTTCACAGCTTCTACCCAGCTCTGGTTTTGCATCTAACCTTAAGATGATGGCAAAACTAATTAAGCTGTTAGTTGACTGGGTTGGAGACTGTACGAACGGTTTTGTGTATCAATGGTATTCTTTCTAGAGCAATCGTACACACTGTTGAATGGCTTGTGGCCAGGTTTTAAGCTGTTGTGCTCTCCTTTTTTTCAACAGTTTTTTACAGGTTGGTGGATCATCATAGACGCAGCTGTAAAGTACCCTAAAGTGGAAGAATTCAACCACTCATACCATGCTTGTGGGGTTATAGCCACTATTGCATTCCTAATGTAAGTGCAGTTTCTTCATCAATGCAAGATCAAGGGAGCCAAGCACTCCTCAGACTTATTTGATGCAATTAACAAAAGAACGTGTAGGAGTCTTTAAAAGGAGAGGTAACTGAATAACAAATCGAGTTGCTATCTGAGTATCTTTAATTTCCTATATTTCTGATATAGCAAGGAAGCATTTAAAAGAAGTAAGTGTATCATACAGATCCAAGTCTTACTAGTCCTCCTTTAAAACAAAAAAAACAACAAAAAGCACAAGGAATACATCATCCTTTTCATATAGATTTCATATAGATTCCTGAGCAGTTTCTCTTGTTTCCTCAGTTTTATCCTGTTTTGCTTGTACAGGATCAACGCCGTGTCTAATGGACAAGTGCGGGGTGACAGTTACAGCGAAGGCTGCCTGGGACAAACAGGTACGGTGGCGTTGGAAGAGTCACAAGGTCTGTTCAGGGTGCATGTTACAAGTCTGTGCATCGCTCTGGTGTGTCATGGAAGGTGCTCTGAAACAAAACCACGCTGGAGCTCTCAGGCACGGGCACAAAACATCCCCACCTCTTTTTCAAGGTGCTCGGATCTGGCTGTTCATCGGTTTCATGATGGCCTTTGGATCTCTGATTGCTTCCATGTGGATCCTTTTTGGAGGCTACGTTGTTAAAGGTAAGATGCAGCACAGACTGTGACCTGATCCATTTTTGAAAGTATTTTAAATGACTGTTGAATTGTAGAACTTGTTTTTAGAGAACTTCTAGGCAGGCCCTGTTCCCCACACACCACTATTCCCTACTGTCTACTATTACCAGGATGGAACTTGGGTAAGTCACAAACTTCCACTGGCCTTTACTGAAACACTGCTCTTGGTGAACTGGGAACTGTACTGGTATAATTAAACTGCTCAGTTACTCTGGGTGAACACGTAGTCCCAGAATAAAAATTACCAGATTTGTGTAAATTGCTCCCAAACCTACATACTAAATTAGCAAATGGGGAAAAAGAAACTCAAATTGTCTATTTAAACGCAGACAATGTGTCCCATGGAAACTGTTTGCGAAGACAAGACTTGAGCAGGATGTGAAAACTGCAGGGTGTTAGTTTTGAAAAGGCAGGGATGTCACTGAAGTATGTGTAAAGATGTATGTAAAGTACTTGTAGCTGGAGCTGAAGTGAACACCAGTCAGGGCACGCTGGTGGTTTCGCTTAATTTACAGTCTCTCAGCGTTGGCCTTACTCAAGTCCCAGGGGATTTTCAGGGACGCCCAGTTGTGTGGTGGTGCTACTAATACACACTCTCATCTTGTGTGTTGTCATTACCTGTAGGTCTGTGTGCTGACACACACAGGCATTCCAGCAGGATGTGCAGTCTCATGCAGTAATTACAGCCCTTGTGAGAACTGCGTTTGAGCTGGATGTTTTGGATCAGGAAACAGGACAGGCTTCATTGATTTAGAAATCCAAATGATGGGGGGGGCACAGAGAGAAATGGAATTAACTTTCTAGCAGGGTGAGGCTCACACTTGTCATGTGTGTCACTCAAGTGAGCAGCAGAGATTGCTACTCAGGCTGTAGACTCCACATGGTCATATTTAAATGAAGCTGGTTATCTTTGCTCTTTAGTGTTTCCTAAATGTCAGAGAGGGGAGATTCTTGAAAACTGCATCCAAAACAACTTATGGAGACTTTTTTTCCTTTTGTCAGAAAAAACAGTGGTATACCCAGGAATAGCTGTGTTTTTCCAGAACGCATTCATCTTTTTTGGGTAAGGCTATTTTGGTTTGTTCATTTCATTATCAAATTTGTTTATAATGACTAAAACTGAAACTTCCTGTCATCTGTTTTTCCTTAAGCCTGTTTTGTAATGAGCCAGGGGTAAATAAACTGTGGGTAAAGGCAGGGGACATCTGGGATCTGTCTGGGTAGTTTTCATTGTGGAACCAGGAATTGGGTTCAGAGTACAGCTTGCTCCCTGGAATCAAGTAGTTTAAAATATGAAGTGTTTGATTTGCTCTGTTATGTACTCACATCTCTTTTTTTCTGGTTTAAACAGAGGACTGGTCTTCAAATTTGGTCGCACAGAAGATCTGTGGCAGTGAACATGCTTGTGGAAGTGTGTTGGCCAGGCTGGTTTTTTAACTCCACACTCCCCAGATTTTGTAAAACCATTTTGTAAACGGTGACCTTCAGTTTATCTAACGATAAAACAAGGAAAAGTGACATCATAGCACTAAACCTTCTCATTTTAGAACTCTGTTTAATGTTTTTACTTCTGTATGTTGATTTAAATGTTGTCGTGTTTTTTGACAGATGTAAAGTTGCTACAAGTATCAATGGAAGTGACTTTTATGATACTGTGTTCGCTACACTAGGTGTATTTAACCAGCTGTTTCTATGATGGTATTTACAGTCCAAAACTTACTAAAAATGCTTTAAACCAACTTTTTAACATATATTTATTAAATATTTCCTATATCTGGACAATATAACCACATTCCTTCAATTTCAAAACTTAGTGGTGTGTGACCTTTCTTGCACAATATACAACTGTGCTGCTCTGGGCTATTTTTTTCCCCTCCCCTGATACTTATTTGATCCTAGAGTGATAACAAGTGACAGCTTATTGTTGCTGTGGATGACACTGCAAAGTCACAAGGACAAATTATATAGTGGCTCTAGAAGAGCTCATTCTCAAAGCTTGCTGTCAACTATTTATCCACTGTAAAACAAAGGAAGAGTCCTCTTCAGAGCAGAGTTCTCTTTGGTGAAGAGTTCCTGGAGCAGTGACAGTCACTGCCAGGGAGAGTTTTGATCCTGTAGCATGCTCACTTGAGGTGAGAGAGCAATTCCTGTATGTGCCCCCTCCTATCCATTCATCCAGGCACTGGCACTTGACAATAGAAGACGTGGGGAAAAGGGAGGGAATAAAATACTATTCCTTAAGAGCACTCCTGCTAGGAAATGGCAGCAGCAGTTTGTGGTGCAGCAGTTACACTGGGTTGCTGGAAAGTTAAAGTGCTGCAGTTGAGCCTGGGTTGCACAGGTAGTGTGTTAACTGTGAGACAGTGCGACTGTGTAACCGCACGTCCAGGTTGCGGGTCACCATTGAGCTGTGGGCAGCTGAAACCCTCAGCAGAGCCCTGTTTTGTGACTGGAAAGAACAACTGGCCTGTCCTTCACAAGTTAATTCCTTATTACTAGAAATCTGCCTCACATTTCTGTAACTGTAGGGATCTACTTTGCTACATCCCCCACAAGTGAGTCGGGGCAACAGGCACTACTGCAGCCACCATCAAAGAACTTGGGCTTTGTTTTAATGTTCCTCATTATTTCACATTTAAGCAAGCATGCTGGATAAAGAGCAATTACATTTTGACTTTTTTATTATGTAAGCATTTTTGAAGGAGGTTTTTTTTTATGTCAGCAAGTTTGAAAGAGAAGAAATGCTGAGGATCACCATCCACTCAAACCCAAGCCCTGTTCATGCAGAATCCTCTGCCCAACCAGGCTCAAGCTCCTGCACCAGCTCATCTCAGAGTAAACCAGCTTAAGGGAAGACACTTCAGTAAAAAGGGCACCAAGGACTCCTCCCTCAGCCTCTCTGGTTGTCCACACCCTGACTCTGGAGTGGAGCAGTCTTAAATACCACCAATATCATCATTTCAGGGGCAGCATCCACAAGCAGAACAGTTCAACTTCTCACCATTCAAACTTCAAAATAGCCTGAGCCAAAGAATCACAAATTTTTCTTTAAGCAGTCAGATAACTGAGCTCAGTCTGGCAAGATGCAGAGTTCTGGCCCTGATCCATCTCACTCATCAAATCCTTGCTTAACAAGGCCTTCAACGGAACTAATTTAGTTAAAAAACAAGTACTTCAACCCTTTGCTGACAAGAATGAGTGATGTACTCCTTGGCAAATTATACTTGAAAATACATATTTTGGCTTTTACACTTGGGAGCTAAAAATCAAGTTTGGAAGCTTTACATTTCCAAGCCTTGTGATTGATAAGCCACTATAGCAATGAACACAGCCAACCTCTTTGTACACAGCCTACAAAAAATACTCCAAGACCAGCAAAGCAGAAAAGCAAAATGCATTCTAAGTTTACACCCTGTTTCAAGAGTTTATTATTGATGGTTTTGGGTAGCCCTTGGGATGGCTTTTGCAAGCCTGAAGCTGATACTGATGCGCTCTTTCAACCCCACACAGCTCTTCATTTTCACTGGGGACAAGTAAGGAAAGTTTATCTTGGTCAAATCAGTCATCTGGGTTCCTCCATTCAAAATCCAACAGCCAAATGGGGAAACTGAGAAGACAAACATTTGTGTATCAGAAGATTTTATGCATCAAATCATGACATAAAGGCAGTGGAAAACCTTATTCTCATCCGCTACTTTTTACTTAAATCAGATAGAGCACCACATTCAGCACCTCACGTGTCCGTACACAGGCTGTGCAGCCACTCTCCAGCCAGACACTTGGTCTGCTTTCAGAAAGAACACCTTCCATTCCACTCCCTGCCTTCTAAAAATCCCTCTCCGATGAAGCACAGAGGCCAGGGCTGTCAATCCCAGAGGATGTCTGAGCACCTAAGATTACCCATTCCAACAAACAAGATCCTTTCAGGTTTAGCCCTGTGCCCACCAATGGCACTGACACCACATCAATAACATTCAGGCTCTGAATCAACAGTGAGAATAGTTCATCCTTCCAAACAGGGAGCCCAAAGTGTCCTTTGAAATGGAATTATCCCTCTTCTTTTTTAAATTCAAATACCTACAGTTCCTCATCAAGGTCAACAGGGCGTTAAGTACACTCACATTGTTAATTTTATGATAACACTTACCTCCCAGTAAAGCTGGTCTTCAAAGTACTTTGATACAGGGATGGTTTTAAACAGTTTGAGGTTTAAGATAAAACCTGTATGTAAAAACACATATGTCCAATATAAATATATCCAGCAGGGAAAGGGGAAGGTTGTGTGTAACTGGAGGTTTCAGGAACACACATCCAAGTTTAACATAGAGCAAAATACAAATGCAGAACTAAACTTTTCAGCCAAGCCCCTTCACTCAATGTGACCTTAAATACAAAGGGAGAAGCTTGCCAGGATTGAGGCTTGTGTCATTAAAAATTAATTACCCTAGATAAAACCCATTAAACAGCCTGCCAGATTCTAAAAATACAACAAAAATCATTAAACTTTTGCAATTTAAAACAATTTGGTTTATCAAGCGCTTTGCTTGGGATTCCAGATGGAAACACCCAGAGTTTTAAACAATTGGTTAAACACTGAAGGTTTATTTTAGCTGAGTTTATTTTTTTAAAAAAATCTGCTCAATTAGATCAACTTCTTAATTTTGGGTAATGCAAAGGTTTCAGATCAATTAAAAGCACCAAAAAAACTCCTTGAGAGTATATTTCACAGCAATTTTCATCTGCTACATGAAAGGCAGAATCAACAGCTATAAAAAAGAGCAGCTGCCATGAACCATAATGTCACATGGGAAGCACATGAGCCCTGATGATCCCAAACCACTTGTGATCAAAGCTTAGTGCTGGGCTGATGTGAGGGAGCTACTGATCATAGAACGGTCTGGGTTGGAAGGGACCCCAAGGATCACAGAGCTCCAACCCCCTGCCACAGGCAGGGACACCAACCTCCAGGCCTGGAGCTACACAAGGTTGCCCAGGGCCCCAGCCAACCTGGCCTTGAACAGCCCCAGGGACAGGGCACCCACCCCCTCTCTGGGCAGCCTGTAACTGATGTAACAAACTTTGTAGCCTTCTACCAACGGCCCAAAACGCCACAAGCTCCAGATTGTGTTTTTCTGTCACTAAGACAATACCCCAATGTAAAAATATTATTTTCATCCTCACATCTCCTGTCTGAAATGTGAAGGCAGCTGTTAAGCATCTGTTAAAATCAACAATGAAAGAATGGTGCTACTAAGGGCATTTATGTTGAATCTGTCTCCTCTCTGAAGAGTCCCTGGCATTCACGTTTCCTGTGGCTTCTTCTACAAATAACTTACCCACAGAAGCACACAGAGCCCCAGTTAAACTGGCCTGTTTCTGCAAGGGGTTGCAGTGACATGACAGCAGGGGCTGTATGAAGCACCCCGTGGCCCGAGGAAGTGAGAAGATGCTACAGACACACGCCTTTCAATACCGACCTGCAGCGAAACCTGTCACCAGGGCAGCACTGATGGTCTGGCAGAAGGCAGCGACCTGAACCATGACCAAATAACCCAGTCTGAAAAGCAAAACACCTTTTTGCAGTCACTAATTTAATAATTAAGACTGAATGAATGTCTACCCAGCATTTTACATCAAAACCTCATAAAATCCTGTTGTTCTCCAATCTCTCTGCAGCTGCAACAAGATGTTTTCAGAGATCCTACCAGAAGCCTGATACAGACTTCAGAGGACATATTTTGCCTTAGAAACCACCATAGTAATACTAAAACATCCTTAAATTTGTTTGTATCACTAAGAACACGTCGAGAAGCGTAAAGGCCCTTATGCTACAACACAATTCACCCCTGTGTAAACTAAGATGATCAGAGAACTTCTTGTATTCCACGATGGGAGCTCGGTTTTCAAAACAAGATGCCAGTGCTGGATCAGAACAACCTGTGGACAATACCCTTAACTGAGCCCCTCAGCAATTGCAGGGTGTCTCTCCAAATTTATTTTCCAGGTCAGTGTCCTAACTGGCTTTAGTCCAAACTAGCATTCTCACCCCTGACTCAGAGTTAAAGTCTCACTCGAAAAGAAATGAGCATTTCCACCCCTCCCAAGCTCCTCCAAAACACGTATCAGAAGTCAAAATGAGTCTTGGAAAGATGCACATCCCCAGCCTTCATCTCCTATGGGTGTTGTGTTTAATACCAAATAAAACATGAGACAAAAACCAGGACCAAATTAAAGTTTTGATCCAAAGTCTGCTCAATTCTGAAAGTCTTATTTTGCTGAGTTGTTTTGATTTCAGAGATTATCTAAGGTTATCTCAGCTACAACAATTTATCTGTGATGACATTCAGGTAGTCTGTATGTATTAGAACTCTCCTCAGGACATGCTACAGTAATGATTAACAGAGCTTATTGCAAAACAGCAATAATTTATGTACCTGGGTGAATTGGTCCAGTTTTTGATTACTAAGAGAACAATTTGGGCAAGGGCTCCAAGCATACCAGGCAAGCCAAAACTGAAATGAATTCCAGAGGTGTCATGAATCTTGAGAGAAGGGTTCAAGCATCTCTGGGAAGAAGAAAAAGTTTAATTGATACACAGAAACACAAGTTTCTAATAGGATGTTGTCTATCACAGACCTAGCAAATGCAAGTTGGGATCCTGCACTGCACTCAAAAGACTTCAGGTCTCCTAGCTTTAATCTCTTGGAAGGAGAGGTTTCCCTTGAAGTATCCTACATTTGGAAATAACTTTATACAGCTTACACAAAAACAATTTCATGTTCTGGGTACTACCTGTGAACAGTAGGATCCTAATATGGTTATCACACTGGAGAGCAGGCCCAAAATCATTGCAATCCAAGGATGCTCAATGCTGTGTGCTGTACAACCAACAGCGATCCCGCCAGCCAGCACTGCGCTGCGGACGTGAGCCTGCAAAGCAAACAGGAGCACCCAGGGAGAGTTCAGTCACCACCTGCAGCAGCCCAGTTCCACAAACTGCTGTTCTCACCCAGTGAGATCTCTGTATCCTGGGCCTCTGTATCCTGTGAACACAGAATCCTACAGTCCCCTGAGCTGGAAGGGACCCGCAGGGACCATCAGTGCGGCTCCTGGCCCCACACAGCCCAGCCCAGTCAGAGCTGCACTGAGCGCATCGTCCAGACGCTTCCTGCCCTCAGCCCAGCTCGGGGCTGGGACCCCTTCCCTGGGGAGCCTGGGCCAGGCCCCCCTCAGTGCAGAACCTCTTCCTGACACCCAGCCTACACCTCCCCTGGGGCAGCTTCACGCTGTTCCCTGGGGTTCCATCCCTGGTCCCCAAAGAGAGGAGAGAGAGCGGTGCTGCCCCTCCGCTCCCCCTCGTCAGGAATAATTTCTAGGTTACAGCCCCAGTGTTCTGCTTGGGAGGCTAACAATAACTGTCCAGCTGAAAACCTGGCCTTGTTTTAACAGCCATTATACTGTCAGTGAATTACTGAGAGCAGCAGAAGCATCCTTCCCCCACGCAGTGGTTCTCTCTTGTCTCTCACCATTCTGAATTTTCCACTCTTTGTGGTCAGGGCAGACAACACGAAGGCAGCCACAGCGCTGGCTGCACTGGCAAAGTAGGTGTTGTAGATTGCTTTCCTCTTGCCAACCACGGTGAGTACAGAATTGAAGCTTGGCCAGAACACCCAGAGAAAGAGAGTGCCTTGGAGACAAAGACAAGCAACTATCATTATCTGCTCTAACCCACAGCGAATCCATCACTGGCTGTCTCTGCAGGGCTCTGGCCTCTACGTGCTCTTTAACTCCCACATCTCAAAGGGTAAAGCATCACAAGGCACAGAGCTCCCTGCTATGCCAACACCTTCCCAGCAACAACTTCTGTAGTGTCAGAGACCAGCTCTGCTGGTCCTTCACAGAGTTGAAGGTAGGATGCTCTTTTCAAGAACACCTCTAACATCAGTTTTCCTATCTATTGTCCTCTCAAATACAGGTTTAGATACAAGTGGGACCAATTCCACCATTGATTTCTAAACAATCAGCATTCTTCCTGTTCTGCACAGGCACCAGGGCCTTGTTACTCTGCCTACTTTCCCTAAACTGACCATAAATTATACTCCGTGGGCCTTTGCAGAAGCATCTCAGTTCAGCTGGTGGCAGTTACAGAACAGAAGCCGTAACAATAAAGACACTAAATTGGTTCTTTAAGAAAAAGAATGGAACTCCTATACATTCAGTCTGTCATCACTCAGAACCTTCCTCACGTGCCTGTCTGTATCATACTCCCCACCCTTCAGCAGGCTTTTATCTTTTCATTTACATTACTAGGCAGGGACTGGCCTCTTTCTATCTCTGTGCTGCACCTTGCAGAACAGAACTGAGCCTTGGCCCCAGCTGGGAACTGAAAGGAGTAGTGAACACAAGTAACAACCTCAACTCTGGTGCACAGGTCCCCTTCCAAAATGCCTAAGCAAGCCTAAAAGGGGACAACTGAGCTGGGAGAGGGAAAGGTTAACCTGGCATAGCCTTTATGCCAAGACTGACAAGAGCAAACTAAGCCACAGCCGTTACAGGAGCGGCTTCTGTGCCTGGTAGGAAACAGGCTGACACTTGTCAGAAGCCACAAGCACAGCAGAGCAGTTTTCAATGCTCAGCTTCATTCAGACCTGCACTATGGATGCAAAAGCTTCAGTGTGCTGTGGCCAACCCCCAAAAAAACATCATTATGTTGCCAGCACAATCTCTTCTTCCAACTGAGATGTTAAAGCAAATGCCTTACCCAACATGGACAATAAATCTGACTGGGGGGTACTTGCATTCTTCTCAGACCTTGGTGATGGCTCAGAGAAGCACGAGGAGACTGCCAGACCAAAGTAGGCTCCAAACAGGTGAACATGCATCATGCTGACATTGTCTGGAACCTGTATCAATAAAATAATCTCATTTGTGGTTTATTTCACCCCATGGGAAGCCTCTGGTGCCGTTCCAGATGCAATTGCTCACGTAACCTCCCTATAAGCAGTTTATTTTCATCAGTTTATGCATGAGCTCTTTATGTGAGACCAACTTCTCTGAATTCAATGCAGTTCAGAAACACACAATTCACACACCCAGAGTCTGGGGTACAAACTCTCATTGTACGGTAAACGCAGGTCCAACACCGCTGTCCAGACTGGGCTGCTACACCATTCATGCTGGAAATCATAGAA
The DNA here is from genome assembly GCF_964237585.1 of Gallinula chloropus. Taxonomy (NCBI): domain Eukaryota; kingdom Metazoa; phylum Chordata; class Aves; order Gruiformes; family Rallidae; genus Gallinula; species Gallinula chloropus. The sequence goes on from NC_140107.1 coordinate 9,633,574, forward strand.
TCACAGACTGGTCTGGGTTGGAAGGGACCCCAAGGGACCCTCTGCCACAGGCAGGGCCACCAACCTCCAGGCCTGGAGCTACACAAGGTTGCCCAACCTGGCCTTGAACACCCCCAGGGACGGGGCACCCACCCCCTCTCTGGGCAGCCTGTTCCAGACTGAACTGACACAGGGAGGGGGTAAAGTTTCAAGGCAACTAGTGCCTTGGCATAGGTCAAGGCTTCACTCATGTGTTGGGGATGAGCAGGGCAGGAGCAAGCCCAAACACACTGCATCCCCATCCATCAGATCAGTTCACCCTTTAAGGCCAGGAATATGGATATAGACATAGAGTATGCAAGGTTTGGAGATCAATGTCCATAAGTAGAACCCCAAAGTCAGACTTCACCTCTTAGATAAAACAGAGACACAGTCTAATGAGATAAAATGCACTGATGTTCCTGTCTGCAGAGCACTAATAAAGCACTGACAGGCAACATTCCAAAGTCCCAGTGTAATTTCCCCCCAGTGTGCCTAGAAATAATATTACTGTACCTGGAGGAATGTGGTGTTGATCCATCTGCTCACATGGAAAAAGATTACCTCCACAACTGCCATCAGAATCAATTGCAATGGATTAGCCTTCCCAAGAACAGCTCCAGTGGAGATGAGCACAGCTGTCATACTCACAGCAGCACTTGTTACGCTGCAATAAAACAAAGAGGAAAAACCATAATAATCTGTTAACAGGACCCCAGGACAAATGAGAAAGAATGACAGACAGTAAAATGTACTTAGAACCTCAAAGCCTTCTAAAATGCCTGCAAAGTTGACTCTGCTAATTTACAAACAGGGCCACACATCACAAGGCATTATCCTCCATGAAGAGCAATCAGCAGTTCTAGATTATTCCAATTCTAACATGAACTAATTACCTTTTCAGAACATCTCCATGTTGCCTTTGAAGAAGGAAATCTACAAACCCTTCTGTCAGCATGGAGCATTGGACACCAAGTACAACAATCAGGAGGTTGAATCCAGTGCTACTAAAACCATATCTTTTCAGAAATGTCAGGAAAAAGCCAAATCCAAAAACGACCATGTGGCTGACATCTTGAAAAACTGCATGACAGAAAAGATCAAGACAGCAATGAGGTTCTTAATGCAGACTGGATTTCTGCTTTAAAAATATAGATAAATAAAAAAAAATCACAATTAACCAAGAAGCCTTTAGATAAAAATTCAGGTGTCATTATTACTTAGTGCTTGTAACACATTCCAGAGATTTCTTTCCAATCTGTAAGTAATCAGAAAAACAATACCCTGATCCCCAACTCTGAATTTATTTATATAGAGATCAGAATGGATGCCATAGGATGGGGGTTGCAGGGTCAGAAAGCATGACAAAAATTAAGTACATATAGCAATGAAATCTGGACATTATTTTTTCCTGAGATTAATTGAAAGAGCTTAGCTTTGGCTTTTCACAGTGTTGCTGTGAATTAGTGCTGATTCATTCCTTGAGGGCATCAGGGAAAGAACGAGTTACAGAAAGAGCAGCATGAGGAGTTTAACATGGAAACCAACATCACTGCATGAAAGGAAGAAGCTGTCCAAGATCCAAGCTCTTGGATCTGCAGGATCTTACAGATCCAAGAGTCCCCTAGGACTTGCTAACAGTCACATTCTCATATGGCTGTGCCAGCCTCATACCTACAGCAAAATACCAAACTGCTGGTAAGCAGATCCCAATGTTCGAGCTGTAAGACACAGAGGGTGACACAAGGATGTCACGGGGATTAATCAGCTCCTACTTGCACAACGCTGTAACTATGTCACACAGTAGACTCTACATTCCCTTGATCGGTGCAGAAAACACATCTCCAGAATGTATTGAAACCCTTCATGCCACTATATTCACTTCATCTATTTACATCAGGCATTCAAACAGAGAATACTGCCACCCTGAATTCCTACTTCCCAGCACGCCAACACCTTCACATGCCAAGTCCTCACAGAGCTCAGTGCCCAGCACAGAGCTGTGCCTGCCCTCAGGTGTTTGTTATGTTCAGAGCAGAGATCACAACAAGCAGGCAGCAGCAAACAGAGCAGCAATGCAGTTTAGCACCACTTACGTCTTCCTTGATTTTGCTTTGATATAAATACACCTCATGCACGGCAAGGTAGAGTATTTAGCAGTAAAAACATCCTGCTTCTCACTAGCTAATACCCAAATCTGCTGAATCCCATCCCTACTGCACTGCAAAATGACAGCAGGCCCTTCCTTAACTAACCCTTCCTTTCACAGCAAGGCTGCTGAGCTTACCTGGGTAGGAGATGCTCGATCTGAATGCATCATAGTCTGAGAAGAAAAGGTAAAAGAGGGCAATAAACCCAGCTTCCAGATAAAGGATCAGCCACGGGACGTGGGCTCGGAAGTTGCGGTAAGTAGAAGGCATTGTGCACTGGGCACTCACAGGAGTATTTTTGTCTATAAAAACGTCCCAGTAAACTCAAACCAATAGAAGAGGTGGGGGGGAGGCAGGAATAAAAACTCAAGAGAGATAAAAAGCCCAAGAGGCGTTAGCAGGGAACAGTTCCTTATCTGTGTCATGTCAGGAGCCCCAATTTACCACAAGGGACACAGACTGAGCCCAAGAACCACTCATGAAAGCAGACATGAGAGCTGTCACTAGCGTGACGCTGCAGGGTACCACCCATACGGCACTTCAGCTGCTGCTGAGCCTCACCTCCCAGCAAGTAAAGAGGAACAAGGACTCATATAAGGGCAGGATGTTTATTCAAAACTCTTATTTACATTGCTCAGAGCATTCTAGACCCAAGTCCCTTCACGTGAAGGTTGGGGCAGGTCCTTTGAGATCCTCAGCGTCGTTCTTGGGTTGGTTAGGCTATAGCTCTACACCCATGTCCCATGACAAACCTTCTCAGACGTGAATCCAATGCCAGAGGATTGACAATCCTTTTGGACTTGACGATCTGAAGGGTCTTTTCCAACCTAGTGATTCTGTAAAAAAAGATAAATTGACATGTAAAGGAGATGTAGCTTTTCTTACACTACTTGGGAGGTCGATCTACTGTTTAAAATAGCTAGAGTGAACACTCTGGAAGACCCTGGCAACCCCCAGGCAGACAGCACCAGAGTGCTGCAGGCTTGTAACCGAGAACCCAACCACAGACCTACACTCTCCTGTTTCTTTAACTCAGACCGAGCCATCCTCCAGAAGCATATCAACCTCTATTACCACATGGCTACGACACACCTCTTGCTTTAAGGCTTCTGGTAGGGCAGAGGATTGTTGTTTGGCTGGGGTCTTTTTAATGAGGAGCCATAGGCACATGAGCAGGGCTATGGCAGCTGCTAATAGCACAACCCTGCACACAGACATTCTAATTTGTTAGGTAAGATTATTTGGATGTTTAGGACAATTTATGAATCAGTAATACCAATGTTATTGTCTTCTCAGTACTCACTGTGCTTTTGGTAAACTGAACCCTTCTTCAGTTCAGGGGGAAGAAAAAAAAGAGCACTGGAAATATGCCCCAGACTTTCTACGTTGAGGCCGTTTCAAAGGGAGCGCTGGGCTCGAGACAGGGACACACAGACGGGCAGCAAGCCACCTGCTGGTGACAGAACCACGTGTCAGACCAGACCAAACGCAGAAGAATTCCAGTTCACTTGTGTTTCAGGACATTCCTCCTGCAAGCCCAGGCTGTATGGCACAACAGTAGTTTCTGAGCCACCTGTGAAAGGCTGGCACTTGTGGCAGCAATTTGCAGCTCCCTCACACACGATACCAAATTGCTTAACCAGCTTTTACTCCAGCCTAACAAAGCCATCACTCACATAACCGTACCCCCATCTCAGAAACTCCTTATCAACATTCAAAGGACTTTCCTGGGCATGCAGAGTGCTGCCCTGACTTGAGAAAAATCCTGATGCAAAAAGATCCACATTCAGCTCCTTTTCACGGGAGTTTGGGGATCACGTGGGCGATTCAGACAGAACCAGGACACCTGGTGAACCTTCTCCAAACAAGAGATTAACTAGTAAACAGCTAGAAATCCATTTAGCTGACATGTTGTCTTTGTGGGGTTTATAAATGCGATATATCTAATCAGATATATCTGCATCCTGCAAGACAAACCCTTCGGACCCACATCCTGGGTGAGAACGACCCACAGCACCTTCCACCATTCTGCCCTGGTCAAATGAGCACAACCAGCTCTCTCACCCCCACTGGCAATCCTCCATCCACTCAGGGAAAGGCCAGGAATCCACCCAGGCTTTTCCAGCAGGATGACATACCACGCTGCTTCTCGGATTTCCAGCTTGAACTCCCTCCCCAACAGACACACCTATGCCTGGGGAGCTCAGACCGGCTGAGGCACTAACAGCCCTCAAAGCCGGGCCCCAGTCGCCACTGGCTGGGCCACGGGGCCCGGCGGCCTCGTACCCATCCCTCCGGGTCAGCTGTAACGCCGCCCGGGGACCAACCCTCCTCCGACTGAGCCCGGCATCGCGTCCCCCTCGCTCAGGGAGGCCCGTTATCCTCCAGAGAGGCCCGGCGGACCGCGACACCCAGCCCAGCTGGGGCGAGGCGGGAGAAGAGGCAGCCGCAAGGTCAGGCGCGCAGCTGCCCGGCCGCAGCCAGCCCAAGGGCGGGCGGGAGCCGCACTGGCGGCCTCCCTCAGGCTCAGCGGCCACCACTGGCTTCTTCACGGCTCCTAAAGCCCAGGTGGGGGGCGGGGGCTTTGGAGCGCGGCTCGACCGAGCGGCCCCGGGGCGCAGAAGCTCCAACCCGAGCGCCGGGCCCGACCCCGCCGCAGCTCAACGGAGAGGCGGCGCCAGCCCGTGACTTGGCAGCCCCGGGCGGCGGCGGCGAGACTGCCCCGCCCCTCACCTCCCATTGGCTGATCACCCGCCCCTCCCAACAGGCCTCCCTTAGGGACTAGCCTTCCATTGGCCGGAGACTGGCTTCCCTCCTGGCCTCTGATTGGCCCATCCTCAGCTACCGTTCGTCTTTGGGCCGATCGGGGAAAGAGAGGCCAAGTCGCTCCGCCCTCCCCACTTTCTGCCTTGCGATTGGTCCGATCGCTTGTCACTCTGGTGCGTACGTTCCTTATTGGCTGGAGGAATCCGCCAGCCCCGCTGAGGGGTTTTTGCACTCTTCGGGGGGCTGTGGGCGCAGGGCTGCGCTGTGGGGCAGCGCCGGGCGCGGCAGGCGGCCTCCGCTCGCTTTTGCACTTCAAGTTTTGTTTGTCCTCTCCCCAGCAGCCTGTTTGCCGGCGAGGCTGTCAGTCGAGCGTGAGGGGCCGTCCTGCGGCGCTGCGGTGACAGGGGAAGCTGAGCCCTCCCTCTTCCGCTTCCGAGTGGACAGCTGAGCTGTCCTTTCACCTTTGCTTTCCCGTGCTATTGGGTGCTCTTGCTGTCGGTCACAATACGGGGCGGGAAGCAGCGCAGAAGGACAGGAGGCGGGAGCAGAACAAGCCCTGCCTAGGGATTGGCGCTCAGACCATCAATTCACAAATCTTTCCCTTTCACGGGCTGTCCCCGCCATCACTCAAGGGAATGGGCGGGGCACGCAGCAGCGCGGGGTGGGACCAACGTTCCCCTGTCGCGACGGGTCTCCTTCGCCGTCCGTCTACCTTCCCCCGCTACTGATTGGCCAAAGACTCCGTCATTCACTCGGGGTCAAGCGCTGGATTGGGCAGCGCCGGGGGCAGGCGGGGCGCTGCGCGGCGGCTGCGCGGGGGCCGCGGCGGGGAGGGACGGGCCAGGAATTATTTTTATTTCTTTGTTTCCCGGGGAAAAAAAAACCCGAAAAGCAACAAACCGGCGAAGCAGAGCCCCTCGCGAGGGACCCCCGCGGGGGCGCCGCTGCTGCCGCGACCGGGCCGGGCAGCGCGGGGCCGGGGCGCTCAGCGGGGCCGGCCGGGCCGGGCCGGAGGCGGCCGGCAGGATGAAGCGGCGGAGCGCGGACTGCAGCAAGCTGCGGCGGCCGCTCAAGCGGAACCGCATCACCGAGGGCATCTACGGCAGGTAGGGGAGCGTTAGGCGGGGTGGGGGAGAGGGAGGGGTGAGGGAGGGTGACGCGCCGTCCCGTCCCGGTCCCCTCGCACCCCCGTCCCCTCAGCGGCTGCCCCGCCCCCCCCCCCTTCCCCCCCCCGCCCGCCCCTGTCAGCGGGGGCCGCCGCGACATGGCGCCCCGTCCCCCCCTCAGGCGCTGCCCCGCCCCGCGGCCTGGTCGCGCCGCCGCTAGGCCGCACCGGGCCCCTCCGCCGCCCCCTCGCTCGCTCCCGGCTCCGGCGAGACGTTGGAGCGCGGGGTGCCGGGGGGAAGGTGGGGGGAGGGAGCTGCTGGCCAAGGTCCTGTCGGCGCTGCCTGAAGGAAGCAGCGAGGAGCTGGGGGGAGCCTCCCCTCCAGCTTCGCCGTGCGCGGTGGGGCGGCCTCCCTTGCCCGGTCTCCCGGGAGAGGTTTCCTGAGCGGGCTCTCAACGGCCGGGCTTCCCCGGGGTGCTCAGCCTGCGGCGGCTCGGCGCTGGCGGTGCGGCCGAGCAGGCTGGCGGCGGGGCCGCTGGCTCCCGGCGGGCAGCAGCCTCTCCCGCAAGGCCGAGGAACTGGCTTTCACGTGGTGGCGAAGGCACCTGAGCTGTGGCCTCCGCAGTGGAAACACGCGAGGGCGGGGGTGCGAGAAGGAGCTTTTGCGCGGGTGATGCCTGGAGCAGGGGTGGGCGGCTTCGTGGTGGAAACACGGTGGGTATCGGGCTCGCCTCTGACCTGAGAAATGAGAAGGGAAACCGTAGTGAAACAGGGTCTGTGCCCTTAGCTGTGGAGTGTGCCTCACTGGCATCTCGGGGTTAGGGCACGCTTTCCAGGCGGTTTACGTGCAGAGTGGATACCCCTTAAGGAGTGCTCGGGAGCTCTGCCCTCTGAGTACCTGCACATCTCAAACTTCACGTGAAACGTAATAACTCTGTGTTTATGAATAAAGCAGAGTTGTAGTAGAGGCTGCTGCAGTTTGAAAGTTACAGTAAGTGCAGTGTCCCATTTCTGAGGTTTACGTGTGCAGTGGCTCTGAAATCAGCAGGCTCACACAATGCGGGTGTTTTGCATAAGGAAAAGAGCTGATAGTGAGCTCTGACTAAGAAAATTGTCACAATAATCTGGTTATCCTCGTTGTAGTGAGTCTCCACGTGCAGGTGGAGAGTATATTGTTGCTGTAGATTACCAGGTTTTGACAAAAACAATGATTGGAATGTTAAAGAGAAAACATCCATTGCTCAGAAGTTAATGTTTAAGATGAGTAGTCTTAGGAAAATAATTCAAGTGTAAGCCATTCCTTATTACTTTTGAAAAGTCAATCAAAATCATGTACTCTCCATTACTTTTGGGGTAACAGGCTGGAAAGGTGGGGTGAGAGAAAGAGTGAAAGCCAGGAAAAGGTGAGAAGAACACCAGATGAGGAGTGTTGTAGTTGTGTGAACAGCTAACAAGATGCCTGCAGCCTTGCACTAACTTCCCCTGGAATGCTTTAGTTCATAAATAGGAATTTCAGCCTTTGTTTCACAAGGCATTTTGATCAAGGGAAGTACTCAGTGACCTCAAAGTATTGTCCCACAAAAAGAAAAGAGAAATTAGTGTGAAGCCTTTCTAGTTAAATTTCCTCTTTGGAAATTTAACCAGAAAGAAGTACTTCTACACGGATGTGGTGCACTCTCTTGTTTATTCTCTTCTCCTTGTTTTCCCTTCTCTTTCACCCCGTAATTCAGGTGTTTTACATGCAGGTAGCTTCTTGTATAACTATAGATTTCTAAATTCTTGTAATTAGTCAACTTACCTTAATTGTCACCATCAGCTTACACAAACCCAGTAAATATAGTTATCACTAGGTAGCATCATAGTGTTATAAGCAAAGCAGCTGCGCCAAACAACCAGCGTGACCGAGATGCTTAATTCTTGTAGGGTTTTTGTTTGCCTTTTAAACAAAGGCCAATCTTCCCACCCTTGTTCCCTCTCCTGTCTTTCAGTGCAGGGCTAGGCACAGCTCTTGCTGATGGCCAGATGTGAGTGTAGTTGAGAACTGCAAAACTGAAGAATTTTGGAATGGGTGAAGGAGTTGTCCTGCAGCAAAACTCCAGTGGTAGGGTTCACTATATGTGTAAATCTGAAGCAGAGTGTAAGAAGTGATAGAAAAATAGCTTCCAGTCATAGAACAGAGTTAGAAATGTAAAATCCTGGCTTACATTGAAAAATGGAAATATCCTGTCTCCCTGAGCATTAAATTCCTTTTGCCAACTTCTGCAGCATCCTTTTTAACAACTTTATCTCAGGGTTCACAGCCTTTCTTATTTGGATTTTTATACAGCCATAGCACTAAAGTACATCCCCCAACATTCACTACCTAAATTAAAAGGTCTGTTTGGCCTCAGTCCTTCATAAACACTTTCAAAAGTATTCCTGACCAATCTTCCAACCAAATTTTCAACAGCTGCCCTCTCTATTCTTCAGGCTGGCTTTTCCATTCTGCTGTTTTCCTTCCTCCCTTTTTTTTCCCTGCCTTTTTTACCCCCCTTTTCCCCCTTTCAATTTAGTTTTACTCCCATCTATGGCTGTAAGGTACTTGCAGCTGTGCACAAGTGTGGTGCAACGTGGCATACCAGCACTGTCATTAGCAGGATACCAGTGGTGCAGAATCACAGCTTCAAGGGAATATTGCTACCTGTACCCTGAAAAAGTGATGAATCCTGATCTAATATTACATGCAAGCATGATAAAGACTTGTGCTGTCTAGAAGGATGACAGTATCCGTGGAAAGAACGTTACAGTTAAAACATAACTGTGTTTAATAGCTCTCCAACAAACTAATGGTAGGAATAGTGAAATCTTTTTGTTATTTCCACCATATGCATTCAAAACTTCACCTTTTCACTTCTTAAGCTATCCCTTGCCATTGTTTTACTATGCTTGAGCGATTAACATCTTATACCTTCGACAGTGTGCATGCATTAAACCCTTAATTGTTAATTAAAGTATGCATGGCAGCTTGTCATCAGTTAAGCAATTAATGTTTACTTGTTACTGCTTGTTTCTAAGTTTTCACAGTCTTCATCCTCTATCTATTTAAAATCCTTCAGCTTTACTGCTGATGCTGCTTGATTTGGCTCTACTGAGGCATACTGGGACTCGCTACCAGGTTGGTAGCTGGTTAAGTATCGAGATGAGTTCCACATGTTATTGGCTTAACTTCCACATCAGCTGTCTTGTGCTACATCTCATGGATTTTTCTGACAATAGACCTGAAACGTTACGTGTCCCTTTAGTATCAGGGTATTTTTTTTAGCCCTGTACATATCTTGCCCTTTATCACAGGCCATACCTGGGCTGACAGCCAAGTGAATGCCTGGGAGGATGTGTGTGTGTCTGGAATGGCCGAGCGGTTATGGAGATGCCCCTGATGGCATATGGGCAGTTGGTGCCCCTGGGCATCTCATACTGGGCAGCGTTTCTTCATACTGTGATCCCTCTGCACAGTTACTCCTGTGGCTCTGTATGCTGCCTAACTTCTGATATGGCTTATTTCCAAGGACTTGGGTTTTGAGTCTGCTGACAGCCAAATAAACTGCTCATGACTAACTCCAGGAATGTGGCCTTTTTTAGGCGCTTTTTTTCCTTTTAAATCCATAATGATTCTTCCTACTGATTTATTCTGGCACTTTTTTTATAAGCTTCCTATACAGAGAAAACCATTTTCTTCTCAACCTGCCCTGGAGGTCTGTAACAAACCAGCAGTGCTACCTTTTATGACTTTAACTTAAATTCAGGTCTCAAATGTAATTTAGCTTACATTTAAATGCGTTCTACTGTGTCGACCCCAATGGTACATGTATTACTGCTTCCCTCTGCCAGTAGCTTTCAATCCCAGCACACTGCAATTCCTCCAGCTTTAGTTTGTGTGTTCTGCACTCAGGTGCTTTCAGCAGTTACCACAGTGGGCTAACAGTTTCTCTCCTTTCGGTGCTACAGTGTTGATTGTTGATTAGAAGCTACTGAACCACAGGCGTAGTACACCAGCTTCCAGGGGCACTGTAAGAGGTTTCTATGTTGTCTGCCTTTGCTTACCTATCTGCAGTTTGGTGACTGATGAATTCGATGCCATATCAAGACACTGAACATTAGGGAGTTTCATGGGATTCTTTACATTTCTCTTTCTTTTCAAAAATTTAGTTGGCAAGTATTTCACGTAATAGTTTCCAATGTGAGTACCACAGCATGTTTTCTCTCTTGCGTACTTGCTGTGCTCATTCTGTACTAGGTTTTTATCAACTAATAATATATATATATTGGTGTGTTTATATATATATGAAGCTTTTGATTGGAATAACCCCAGTGGTTCTCAGTCAGCATCCCCAGCGTTCTGTCTGGCATTGGGTGGGTAACCTTGAGAGGGTGGTTGTTGAGACTGGTAATTTCACGCGAGCGCTAAGCCTCACCTTTGTAAAGCCTGCCTCTGCCCTTGGTGCCCTGCCAGCCTCCAGATGCCTTCTGCTCCATTGTTTTGTCTGAGTCAGGCTGCAGAATGAAATGTGTCATCAGTTCTGCGAAGATTCACTTTCCAGCCTTGGGGGCTTGCTGGTAATAGTGGGATAGAATAGATGCTTCATTTGCTACCAGTTTGGGTTTGGGGTGCGGGATTGTTTTGTTTTCTAGAGATTTTCTTGAATGTTTTTACCTTACAGCAAGTACAATATCTGTTTCCGTGGGGTAGTAAAAAGAGAACAAAGAACAAGAGGAGGGGGGGAATAAGAAAGGAAATGGCATCTGGCATTTGAAGGGGGGGAGGAAGAATAAGGAGGAAAATTATTTGTTTGAAAATTCAAAGGGGGAGTCCAGCCCCTCTTGGGTTATGAATAAATCTTTATGTTTGGTATACACTAGCAATCAAATGACCTTTCACAGCATTTGCAGCACTGTAATCACTGCTCCTTCCAGTTCGGTACCCTGCTCTTCTCATAAATGTGTCCATCCTTCCCCCTTGTCTTGTATTACCCTCCAAGATTAGATACCATATGCTAGTTTTATAGGGAATGCCCCATCATTCTTAAATCTCTAGCAGATCGCTGAAGTCAGATTTTTTTGACATGTGTCAGAAAATCGGATAACCCAGACCTTGGGTACTTATCTGCAACAGTCTTCCACTGTATTGAGAACATTCTTGATTTCTAATTGGCATCGTGGAATATGTTTGAGCCTTTCTAACATAAGGGCTGTGAAGGTTAGAAAGCACTTTTGCCTGATTAATATTACCTCCAAGAGAGGATACTGATGCAGCAGCTATCAAAACTGGAGAAATGTGTGGATGTGCCCAGAAAGATCAATGACTACAGAGGTTCAGGGGCATCAGATGGCTGTGCTGGATTCCGGAGGAGTGCCGGCTGGCTGGGTGGCAGGATGAGAGTGTCGGAGGGGAGGCACAGTGAGGACAGAGACTAGGGAACAATGGAAACGTACTGAAGGGAAGAACGGTGTCTGCAAGGAATCAAGGGATTGAAGAGCCGGGATTAAGTGGAAGTAGCTAGTTTACAGCAGAGAGAAGGAGGAGGGCTACTGCTAAATTTTGTTAGTCATTTCATTCATATGATCTTATTTGAACAGCCTGTCATGTGAAACAAAACAGCAGAGGAGTGCTGAGCCTGTCCACATGGGAGGTCTGTGAGCCTGTCTTTCTCTTGGGGTTTCATTCTCACTGGACATTTTTCAGCTATCAAGAAATTAAGTGTTCACTGAAGAGTCCGTTCACTAAGTGCTGGTAAATTAACCCATGAACTGCGTGCTCGCCAGGAGCAGCGCGTCGGTGTGCAGCGTGCCTGTGTGGAAGGAGGAAAGCAGAGATCTCCTTTCTTCCTCCTCGTTGCTGGCTGCAGACTGCAGTGTGCAGCAGAGGCTGGGTGTAACCCCGCTGTGTGTCTCTAACTGTGGCACAGCTCAGCACGGTTTGTAATCCCAGCCTCTTTCCAGGAGGATGTCTTTAGGCTCCCACCAGCATTGATTTTTTTAAAGCTAGGCTGGAGCTTTTAGTTACTGACTGCAGTGTCTGACTCTGCAGTCCTGCATGCTTTATTTGGGCAGGGGGTTGGGGGATGGTCCTGGTGTATTAAGAAAACCCAAAAAGACAAACCACGATTGCTGGAGTAGAGTACCTTCAAAACGTGTTCTGTAGCTGCCTGTGTGCGTGTGGCCTCACACAGTTGAATACCTATGTAGAATCCATTACACAACAGTGAACTTTATTGCTGGGGCCATCATAAGTGGATGAAGTCTTCTATAAAAGGAAATAACTTTCTTGTGTCTTAGTCTTGTACTCATTAAAATCTTAATTGCTTTTGAGTCCTTCGGATGATTGAGGAGTACGATTTTTAATATTGTTGGGGAAACCTTATTACAGATTTTGTATTGTTACAATTCCACTTTAAAAGGTGGTAAATGTTGCCACGGCCTTCAGATTGATAGGAATTTCATATTAGAAATCACTTTAATGGTTGTATTACAGAACTCTTACTCAGCAGATGCTTTAACTTAGAGTGGCACTTAGCAGTGGAAGAACATTAGTTCTGATAACTCTCTATTGCTAGGAAAAATGTTGTCTCTCTGGATTTCATGGCAGAAAAATATACAATAACCATAACTTTAACTCAGGGGAAAGTGCCTGCACAACACAACTGCTTTTCCAGCTAAACAGACAGAATAGTGATTGCCTGGGTGAGATGCCTTTCTCTATTTTTCTCACACCTGAGGAGCTGCAGGTGCACAGCTCAGCAGCGTGGTCAAAACAGTCACAGTGGTGACTGGGTGCTACTCAAATGTCTGTCACCTTTTATGGCTACATAGTTTCTGGATGTGTCTCATTAATTTTGTTACCACTAAGTTGAAGGTCTTCCTATAGCCTCTTTATTAGCATTTTTTTCCAGTCCCATTATGTTTAACTCCAGATAGGGAATGTTCAAATGGGGTGGGTGGGGTCAAGATGGGTTAAATATAGGAATAGTTGCTTATTTGTCTCAGACTTCAAAAAAGGATGTTCCCTGAGGTCTGTCTTTAGCTTACCTATGGAGCTCCACTGAATTCCTTTCAGGGGGTCTAGTCACAATGAAACCCTTGTCTTGGACCTCTCCAGGAGAGCCTGCTGACATGGAGTAGGTGAGAACAGCTAAGTAAAAACTCTTCTGCAGGGCCAGGACAGCTGTACAGGGTGACTTTCAGGCACGTGCACTTCATCTGTGATTCACGAGAAGTCAAAGTGTGGTTTGGAAGCTGACCTTGTGTGGTGGGTAACATGAGTGAGAATTCAGCGAGTAGTTCAGTTGCTGTTGAACCTTTACTGGTACATAAGGCTTTTCAAAGCAGTTTTCTATGTTGTGTCTTCTCTGAGGCTCCAAACAACTTCCTAAAAAAGCCACATGTCCCTGAGCGGTGCAGAAACTCGACCCTACCTGGCACTGTGCATGCAAACTCTTGGCAGCTCATCAGTAAACATTCCAGGGCAAAATTGTACTGGTTCTGTTGGCAGTGTGATAGAGGAGGAAAAATAAGTCACTAAATGGGAAACCTGCCTTCAATTAAAAATATATATTTTTTTACCCCCCCACCTTTGCTATAACCCAATACAGAGCAACGCAGCAGCTGCGTGTTGGGGCACTGGAGTGATGTGCTGGATCTCAGGCTGCTGGGGTTTGGGGGAAAAGTTATTGCTTCTTCCTTTGTAGCAAAATGGATCAGGCTGATCCCTCAAAGTGCTCCTGTGTCTGTTAGGCACAGTCTCAAAATACTGTGAGCTCTGTAGCCAAGAAGGATCATCAGTGGTTCAAAATGCAGAGCTAAGGATAAGAGAACGGGGCTTGGAAATAACAGTAGAAGTTAGGCTGGTCCCAAGTCTCTGGTTTGGTTTGGGTTTTTGTAAATGGCTGCGTTTCCTTTAATGTGGATGTTTTCAAATATAACTCTGACAATTGGGTATCAAAACAGTCTTCCTAATTGCTATAGTTATAGGCTTAAAATATGTCTCAATGTATTGGTGTTGCAGTTTGTGTGAAATGTGGAAAATGAGTGAACATCTGCAGCCTGTTGAGGAGAGGGAACACAGACGCTTCCGAGCCCCAAGTACAAGGGTGCAGACTAGACGAGAAGCGCTTTGGCTGTGACTCTGTACCTGTTGGCAAGGCTTCACTTTGTAATAACGCACTGCAAAGGTGGAGGCAGATACCACTCAATGGCTTACAAGAGCAGCAAGCTTTCTGTTTCTTTGCTACTTTAAAAACAAACTCACTTGAATATAATTAATGACGTTAGACCAGGCTTGATCTTAATGTCGTAATAAAGCTATCTATTTTGTGAAATTATTTTGGATTAAGCTTTCTTACCTGTATTGTAGTTATCTGTGGTTGTTATTCCTGTAATTTTTTTTAAAAAAAAGCTTCTCTTTTGGAAATACTGACCTGAAATTACCTTTTTTCTTACTTTTTTTTTCTTTCCCCCCAGTACTTTTCTGTACCTGAAGTTCCTGGTGGTGTGGGCCCTAGTACTATTGGCAGATTTTGTCCTGGAGTTCAGATTTGAGTATCTGTGGCCGTTCTGGCTCTTCATCAGGAGTGTTTACGACTCCTTCAGATACCAGGGGTTGGTGAGTATTACATGCAATTATTGTCCCTTGGTAGGGAAATCCTGCAATGTTTCAGAGTGAATTCCATGTTGTTCAACTAATTCTGAGGCTGCTGATCATTTTTACAAGAGGAATTGTCAAGTGAGGTGTCAAGGCTACGTGACCTGGCCTCATGTCTCTTCTCTTGACTGCCTGTTCTATCTGTGGCGGGTGGAACAGAAATACATAACTGCCCAATTGTCATCATGGGAAAATACCATTTGAATTCCTGAGATTAGTGAATTGGTTTAGGTCCCTGTGTAACAGGGTTTTCTTTAAAATGGAAGCTCTTGCCTGTTTGGATATTTACTACTCTTTCAGAGAGTAAATGATACTACTGGGTTACTCTGGGTTTATCTGTTGGGTTTTTGTAGGTGGTTTATTTTTTTCCAGAAGGAGAATATAGTAATGATAACACTGTATCAACAGCGTAAGGTTAAGTCTTCAAACAAAGTAACAAGGAATGAATCTAGCTGTGTTGGGCACAAATCCTCCAGCTGCACCCATTCTCTCCTAACGGCTGAAGTTCCTACTTGGACTGGCTGCTTCATTTCTTGTACCCTGATGATAAACAACCCTGATGTTTCTATGTTGAAATCATTGTGGTGTCACCATCAATAAACAAATTGGTAACATTTGCTGGAATAAACCAAAAATAACCATAAATAACCATTCTCTTTTCCCCCCACCCCTCCTTTCTTTTAGGCCTTTTCAGTATTTTTTGTCTGTGTAGCATTCACATCAAATATAATCTGTCTGCTCTTCATACCAATACAATGGCTGTTTTTTGCTGCCAGCACTTATGTTTGGGTACAGTATGTCTGGCACACAGGTAGGTCACTATTCTTTATTTACAGCTTACTGATTTTAATATATATATTACCTTACACCTTTTAGTAGAATGCAGAAACCCTCTTCTGTTTGTTACCACAATTGTTTTAGTGCATTTTTCTGGTTAAAAACATGTTCTTTTGCTTTTGTCAGTGTGCTCATTTGCACTTGCTACACCTTGGGATGCATCTTGTAGTGATCATTAACATTTGATCAGTGGAACTGAAGGTATAAACAGGGATTCCAGAGCAGTAAAAATTAAAACATATTTAAAAAAACCCTAATTTCCCAACTACAAAACATTTCTGTGTATTCATTCTGAATACAGAAGACACATGAAAAGTTTGTGAAATGGTTTCACTCTTCCTAATACTTAATGTGCTGTTAATTTGGGGTATTATCAGAATTTAAATTTGTATTAGTCCAGTTTTGGTGTCACCGGGATTCAGTTTCTGAGCGAAAAGGCTGATGATACCAGTTGCTACCCCAACATGTATGGAGAAATCTCCCCTCTGCCTTTTTTTTTTTTTTTTTTTTTTTAAATCCCCTGTAGGTTTTTTTGTTGGCTTTAGTAAATCCTTGGGTTCTGGGTTTTTGGGGCAGCAGTTGGTTTGGGAGGAGGTAGTTGAGTTTCCATGAGCACTGGTACTCGACACGGGTTAAGTGCAAGACTTTCCCTTAATTAAAAAAATAAAACAAACTTGACTTTTATTTTTAGAGGTCACGTTTTTCGACCTGAGGCCTTGGGATTTGGGGCTTTTGTAATATTTCATGTTAGACTTTCCATCAGATCACAAGAAATTGCAGGATAGCACAGATCACTTCCCAGCTTACTGGGGAAAGCAGTCATCTCTCTGACAAGTTAGTCATTTATAATAATGACAATGTGGGAGCTAATGGAAGATACTGTGAACCAGTTGCTGCCCAATTTAAAATAAGTTAAAAATCTGGAGTTATTTTTAGGGTTGTATTAAGATGTTAAATCGTTACCTGAAGTTGTTCTCAGAGTTGATGTTTAGAAACCCTAAAGGAAAAGCCTGACAGAGCAGTTCTAACTGGCTAGTGAGCTTGTTGAGTATTTGAATTCACTGCAACCTCAGGGATTCTTCTTTTTAAGTGCTCATCTGAGTTGCTGGGAGCTTGATCATCTTTTTTGGGGGGAGGTTGGGGTTTCTTTCTAGGAAGTTATGATCATTTTAGGTGATATATCTACCTAGCTGAAGTCTCGAGTCCCTCAAAGCTGACTGCTTCTGCTACAGGGTTCTCATTTATGCAGAGTATGGTTGTTCAGGAGAGAGCAAAGTCAATAACATCAGGGCCTTAGTGTGGTGCCTTTTCTAGTTTCAAATTTGCGACCTGTTTCCAAATCAGCGCACAACATGCTGAGTCAGTATGTAACCAAGAACATTGTTTATGTTATAAACCTTGTGGCATGTACCTGGAATTGGCTTGTGGAATTTTACAGTGGCTATATTGCAAGCAGCAGTGGCATTTGCCATTGGCCAAGAGGTTTAAGACCTGAGTGTATTATTATTTCACTTTCTCACCAGTAGTGCTGGAGAGAGAAATCAATACGGTGCTCTGAGCGTTTCCTTGGTGTGGAGTTCTGAGTTGTCTGTATATGGAGTAACCAGCACTGTGCTTACTCACTCCTGGTTTCTCAGCTGATTTGCTCACTGCTGCTACTAAGATATGCCTAACTTGGAGTGAAAAAGTAGTCCAAGCTTACCACTTCTGACTCAAAGATCATAAGCTGTAACATTACCTCATCTTCTGCAGTTTCTTCCATTTGTGTTCCTTTTTCTGTACAGGGCTTTGTGCCAAGCTATTTCATTAGCTGTGCATCTATTATTTTTCACTTATAAAAGTAATAAAGCAAGATAAGGAGACAGAAGTTTAGAGTTGCTTTAAAATCCCACATACTTTATTCTGAAAAGAACCCTTTCACAATTCCCTGTATGTTTGTCTGAAAATTTCCTTGGCGTTTAGAATGCTTTAAAAAAATAACTTGGAAGTATTTGCTGCTTGTAATGTGTGACTTAGGTGTTTCTCTCTGTTTTTTCTTCTCATTAGAGAGGGGTGTGTGCTTACCAACAGTATCACTGTGGATACTTTTTGTTTATATTGAAGCAGCCATTAGATTTAAAGATTTGAAAAACTTCCATGTAGACCTTTGTCGCCCATTTGCAGCACACTGGTAAGTGGGGTTTTTTTTACAGTCAATTTCTTATTAACCTTTATTTCACCAGGGAAATGAATATTCAGGGCTCTGTTTTGTTTCATGGCTTGGCTGTTTGGTTCTCCCTCTCACACATCTGTCATTAAATATTCCATGGGAAATGTATGTTAAACATTAACCAAGGGAACCTTTCTGAAGACGTGGTGCTTGTGAGCAGTAGGGCAGTTGTAGTATGGATATCCCTACTATTTCTTGAAAATTCTGACCAGTTTACGGATTTTTTTTGTTTACCTTACAAATAGAGGTAAAAGTAGCAAAAGAAGAGAAAAGTTTCACTGATAATTTATGCATCCAGTCACAAAAACTTACTTCTTTTGCTTTAACAAATCACTCCTCTCTTTGCCCTCAAATGAGAAGAGTTCTCATCAGTGTCTGATGCCGTGATTCACCAGAGGAAGTGTATAAGCTTCAGGTTGAAAATCATGGCAGAAAATAAAAAACAAAGCCTACTTACTGCTTCTTTGGAAACAATGAGTGACTTCAGGGAAAAGACATAACTGTAGAGTATCCATATCTAGAGAAACTGCATGTTTATGCTGCAGTTTTTTAGCATACTATGCATTGATCAAGCTACATTTAAAATGTGTCCTGTTTTTCCTGGAGTCATTTGGTCCAGTTCCCTGTGATACAGTCTCCAGTGAATTAGACATCTGTCATTTTAATTTATATTGCCTACATTGTGCAATAAATCCCTTAAACACTAATTAAATTCTATAATAGGTTGCAAAAGCACTTCAGAAGCTGTGAAGAAAGGTCTTTCTGCTGCTGAATTGGATGCAAACATTTCGGCTTGTCATCAGAGTTTGAGAAGGGTAGCTACAGCTGGCTTTACACAGTATTACAAAAGAAGCATTGGCAGAGATAATGTCAGATGCATATGCAAATGATTCTTGCATTCTGGCAGCTTAGAAATGCAATTTGTACAGTGCTATTACTGAACAAAGAATGAGAAGAATGTAATGGTTAATAGTCACCTGCATCTGAATTTACCCCGATCTAGAACACCTTCAGTGTTTAAAATGCAGCTTCCCTGTGCTTTAAAATCCTCGTTAAGATATATTTCTCTTCACACAGAAATGTCTACTCATTGATTGTGTATTCTCATTAATAAATACATCAGTGTGATTTGACAGTGTTCTGTATTGATGCAGTTGGCACAAGCTAGTAAGAATACCTAAATTCTGCATGATGAAGCTGAGATACAAAAAGAGTAATTCCAGAGTTGTGTTATGTTTCTGTCATCCTCGTCAACAAATGGAACAGCAGAGTCTGTCTGGAAGTGAAATTCTTCACATCTTATCTGTCAGTAAGCTAAGTGGAAGAACTAAGTTTAGAGATTAGATATTTTTCACTTGCAGCTTCAAGGTCAATCTCCTAAACAAGGAGTTTCCAGAGGCTGTTTGGAAACACAACACCCAAACACAGCGCTACTAGAAAGAGAATTAACCCTGCCCCTGCTGAAACCAGCTCACCCCCAAGAGATGTCTTCATCACAGCCATCCTCAGCAGAGGCAGGTGGTTGCTGAGGCTTCACATCCATGGTCGCTTCTACCTGTACCAGGTGTGGGTGATGGCACTTTGTCTCACAGCCTTGGTCCCCCCAGGAATGCTGTTGCACCAAAGCTACATGTTCCAGCAGCTCCTCCAGCTCTCGTTTCTCAGCCGGTGCCGCGGTGGGAAGGTATCGCAGGGCCTGTTGCAGAGGTGTGATTGTGGAGAACTGCTGTTTTGTCTCAGCTTTAAAAGTGGTGGAAAAGGGATCTGCTCTTAATTTCTGAGTGGGAGAGGATGGGTCTAAGGATCAGGTTCTTGTTTCACTGGTCTGGATGAATGTCATTAACCCATCTCCCACATTAAAGTTTTATGTGGCCCTTTAGGAACAAAACTTGGGAACTTCTGCAGTATTTGGCTGTTATCTCTTTAAAATATGCTAATTCCTAGTCTGGTGCTTTTATGAAAGCTGCCTTTGCTATTTGTAGTGCAATTTCGTTGTTGTAATCCTTTAATCTATGCTATAGTTAATTGCCATCTGTAATGAACTGTAATTTTGTCTTGATAGAGCAATGCCTCTGTGTTTTGAACTCCAGCTTTGTTGTACAGCAAAAAAATTTCCTACATGATTTTCTGTGAAAAGTTATGTCCAGATGTATGCACAGCTATCTCATTTATTGCCATTTATTAATTTGCAGTTGCTGAATAACCACCTTGGTTTTTTTCCTCCTTAGCATTGGTTACCCTGTTGTGACTTTGGGCTTTGGCTTTAAAAGTTATGTCAGCTACAAAATGCGTTTAAGAAAACAAAAAGAAGTGCAGAAAGAGAACGAGTTCTACATGCAGCTTCTCCAGCAAGCCCTGCCCCCAGAACAACAGATGCTACAAAGGCAAGAGAGGGAGGCAGAGGAAGGCAAGTTAAAGTTATACTTATTACTTGACATGTTTGCTATTGTCTGCTATTAAAAAAGTCCTGGTAAGGAGGAGCTGCTTTAGTCCATGTTGCTCTGGTGGAAGTGCAGTGAACTTAGAGGAGCCAGAAATAAAATTACTTTGGCAGTGGTTAGTTTGTCAGTAAAAAAGAATTTTTGTCCTGTCTGTTCAGTTCTTCATTAGTGACTCCATCAACCTAGTCAGTCAGTGCTCTGGGAAGTGGGTACCATTTCCTGCCTGTAAGGAGGGAAAGAAAAGTCTTAAAATATCATGCAACTTCTGATATTATTTTCTAACTAGACTCTAATAATGATTGTGTTCTGCTGAAATGATTGATGTATGCTTAATGATTTTTCTTTGTATGTCACACTGATCGATTTAATGAACTAAGGTTGTTTTGTTTTTTTGGTTTGTGTTTTTTTTGGTATTGCAGCAGCCAAAGGATTATCTGATCTGGATTCCTCAATACTTTTGCAGCACAATGGAGGCATTCCAGCCAATAAAAAATTATCTGCAACGTTGCCAGAGCTAGAATATAGAGAAAAAGGGAAAGAAAAGGACAAGGATGCTAAGAAACACAACCTTGGAATAAATAACAATATTTTGCAACCTGTAGACTCTAAAATACAAGAAATCGAGTATATGGAGAACCATATCAATAGTAAAAGATTAAATAATGATCTTGTAGGAAGTACAGAAAACCTCTTAAAAGAGGACTCATGCACTGCCTCATCCAAAAATTACAAAAATGTCAGTGGAGTTGTGAACTCCTCACCTCGCAGCCACAGTGCAACCAACGGGAGCATCCCTTCCTCATCTGCCAAGAATGAGAAGAAACAGAAGTGTGCCAGCAAGAGCCCGAGCACACACAAGGACTTAATGGAAAACTGTATTCCTAACAACCAGCTAAGCAAACCAGATGCAATGGTCAGGTAAGTTTGATCTGAGCGGTGTGTGACAGCCTGTCTTATCCTCCCTTCGTTCCAGTACTGCAGTTCTCAGTTTTCCTGAGGAAAATGTAACTTTGCAATCCCATGAAGAAGAGAGAATTGCCTAGTAATGGAATAAGGTAACTAGGAACTGGACCTCTTGTTTCTGGTTTGCTGTGCAGCCTTGAGCAAACTGCTTCCTTTCTACCTCAGTGAACGATCCTTACCTACCTCACAGGGGTGTTGTGAGGCATAATAAATAGCTTTGGCAATCATTTGATAGCAGGCATGAGAGAAATGTGGAGAATCATCTTTACAGACCTCAGTGAACGTGTTCTTGACCTTCCATGGGGGTGACCTTTGCATATCCAGCAGTGGGGTGTGAGGGTGCCTGAATAGATCTTTTGTCTTAATTTGTTGCTTTGTTTGGGGATTTATTTTGGGTTTTTTTCCCTTTAGGTGATTGGAGTTTGTTTGAATCTTCGTTTGACATAGATGCAAAGCATCAGCTTCTATGTAACTCCTTGAAGTGCTAAATTCAGATTCTGGCTTAGCATTCCTGCTGCTTTATTGGTTTGAGTACAGGTCACAGGGATTTAATTTAGGTCCCTTGTAAACTGTAAAGATTGAAGAAGTCACATCTTTACATATGCTGATCTGAAATGTGAATAAAATTGTCTTTATGAAACGCAGCGAAGGGCTTACAGCATCTCAGCCCTGAGAGATACTGTGTTGTCATATGTTGCCAAAATAAGCACTTGTAAGAAAGAAGTAGTTTGTTCTGAGTGGGGAGTGGGATCCATCTAGAACGAAACTGTTCCACAATTATGCATTTTCCAACTCTTCCTGGCTTATGTGTCTCTTCCTTTTCTCACATTCCAAACACTCTTTGGCCAATAAATCCTTGTTGGCCAACTTAATTGGCACATCGGGTTCCCTTTCCCTGCAGGTACCTTTTGGTAATTGGACTTGTGGCTCTGGTCTGTCTCTGGGGATTTGTGCTATGTGAATACAATTACTTCATTGGAAATGTTATTTTCTCTTCTGATAATCACCCTGTCACTGATTGGCATCCTTTTGCCAATTAAATATCCAGACTAATTGATACTTAATGTCTGTAGAGAACTTGTATGAAGCAACTCAGAAACCAGCTAATCGATCTCATCTGTGAATCAGATTCAGCCAAGATAAATGGGATGCAGATGGCTCTGTCTTCAGCAAAGCTGAAATCAACACGCATGAGGCTGCTGTGTGTGTACATTGCCAGTTTCAGAAGGGCATCTCTGCACTCTGTACAACTTGTTTGCTCACTGACAAAGAGATGGGGGTCAGTTCAGCTTTGCTGCATTTTGAAATGTGACTCTCAAGTGCTGGGAAGAGAGGAATGCTTTACGGAATGACTTGCCCAGTTAAGAATTTGGATCCAGTGTAGCTATGACAAGGAATTAGATTTAAGTCTCTTGTGGTTTAAGTTTCTTAAAAAGGCTGTTCCTCAGATGTGATCTTAGACAAGGTGGTCAGTGTAGCTGTCCAAAGGGGGGTTCTAACGCAGAGGCGAGTCCACAATGAACTAGACTGTGCCCTGACAGAATTCCAGCTCCTCTAATTCACTGGGAATGGGTGGTGCATGCAGCATACTCCAAAGTGCCTTTGTGCATTGTAGCCTCACTCTGCCCTGACAGTGAATCAAGCTCCTTCAGTCTTTTGTTTGTCAAGTGTTTCTGAGTGATCCGTGGGTGTGATGTGGCTGTTGTGCTACAAATCCATGTCCTGGTTACTGTGCCCTGATTTCCCTTAACGCCACCGTGCTGTGTCGCTGCGCAGAGCTTCTTACCAATGGGGATGACTGAAATCATTCATGAAGGCTTGTTTCAGTTCAGAGTGAGTATGTAACTCCTACACCAACAGAAGCATAAACTTACCTGACAAATTGGATGGGATGGAATGCACTTAAATTCAGAAATTCGTGTTTATTTCTTTTACCTTGTCAGTTATCTTGTCCCTGGAGTGTAAGGCATTTGTTCATCATCTTTTCCACTTCCAGGAGTATTACTCATTCTTGTTATTACAGTTCTAGTCTGCATCAGTGCTGTACCCTGAAAAGGGCTGCATGAAGTCCTGCATTTGTGTCTGACTTTCAGATCAGATCTGCTCAGCTTCCAAATAAAGATGCTTTTTATAACTTCTTGTCCAGCGTGGACTCACAGCAGGATGTCAAAGCCAAGCTGCTTTCCTTTTGTGTTCACAAATTATTTCCCTGAGCTGACTAACCAGTATTAAATGTAAAGTATGCCTTATGACTGTTAGGGACTCAGGATTAACAGGAGTTGAGACACTGAAGATGGAGGGGTTTTGAGAACAAGACAGGCCTGTGTGCCTGTCAACATTTTCTCTTAAATACTTGATGTAATGTTTATATCTGAAAGGGTACTGGTAATTAATGCAAGCTTGTATTTTATATCTACAAGCTCACTCTTACTTGAAACAGTAGGGGTTTATTTTTGTGCCTCTGTTTAGTTTTCTGAAGAGGAAGTTACTGCTCCCCATCTGTAGGCATCTCAGTGAATGTTGTTACTGACAAGATCTCGAGAGCTAGAGCAGGGGGATTCAGGAGGCTCTGGCCCTGCTCCTCAGCCTTGCAAGTAATCTCTCTCTGGTTTTTTTGTTCCTGCAATTGAAAGAAATGCCTCTTTCTGATGGATGCTTAAACCTGCTGTTTGTTTGCCAGGCGCTTCGTAATTGAATCTCTGGTTTGAGCTGCTGCTTTCCCCAGACTGTTGCAGTGGCAGGATGGAGGGATACTCTTGGTGTCCAGCAGTGGTAGACTTGCTGTCCCTGCACACTCGTTTGTCAGTGGGTGCAGACCAAGTTGACTCCTTGTTACTGTTTCACTGTCACTTCTGATCTGTGGCAGATTTGTGGAGCGAGGGCTGGTCTGCCACATCTTACTTTACTTCCCTAAAATTTGGTATTACCTGCAGAAGGACTTTTCATGTAAATTTCTGTCTGTTTGATGGAAATTATTATATGTCTTCTGTGGCACCGTTGTTGTCCTAAGAGTGATTCCTGCTGCTTCCTGACCCCCACCTGCAGTGGTGTCAGTATACCAGGCAGCTTTCTGCTCCAGGCAGCAGCGCAGGAGATGGTCAGTGCTTCTTGAAATATGATGGGAAGCTTAGGGTAGAAGGGCAAAAGAATTAGGAATGTAAACTAGAAATCTGGGAAATGATCCTTCTGGCAAGTGGTTTTCAGGCCACTGTCAACACAGTGCTTGGACTGCTCACAAACAGAGTATCATTTTGAAAGGCCAGCTGCTGGGTCTTTTTCTTAAATATATAAAAGTTTTACTTATTTGCGTACAGTTGCCAGGTGATTATGGAGTTGTGCTAACAGAGTAAACTAAGCAACAAGCATGTTATTCACCAGTTATGAATACTTAGGAGGATTAAGCTGAATTGAGTTGTCTTTAAGTTGATCCATCAGTCTTTCCTGAAGTGTTTGGAAAAATAATCTTGGAGGTGATAACTGATTAATTCTCTTCATCAGTGAGATCAGGTCGTGCTGAGAAAAGTTGGGTAAGTCTGCATTTATAGTACTGAAATTGGCCTTGGCTCTATAAACAGCCCAATGTAATAATCTGCAACTAAACCCTCATTTTAGAAACAGTTATGTGTCAAAATGACTTGTAGTGTGCAGCAGTAGAGAAGAGTATCTTCTAGAACATGAGTTTTCTTCACACACACATACACCCCCACAAATAATTTTTCCAATAAGCCTGGAAATAAGAGACTTAAGCAGAAAATAAAATGGTAGAAAGAATAATAGTAATAAAAAAAGTGCTGTCATATTGGGTCATTCATCACTGTAATAGTAGCACAGAGTGTTACAGTGAGGAGGAGGGAAAACTCCATGCAGCAGAGCTTTCTTTCATGACATTGTATTGGTTTGCCTTGTTGTTGTGCTTTCATTTGCAAGAGGGGTGACAGAAAGGGTGTTCTTAATCTCCTGGTATTTCTGTGGAAATGAAGGACAACTCCTCTCTCTATATACAGAGAAGAGCTTTGGCTTCCTCTTCCACAGGAGAAGGTTTTTAGGCTGAAAATGTTTGACTGGACTTTATAAGATGGGTAAGAACGTGCTTGCACATCAGAGAATGCAAGGAATGTGGGTTTGAGGAATAACTGACCTCATTTTTGTTCACTCTGAGGGTGATTGAGGCCCTGGCACAGGTTCCCCAGGGACGTGGTGGTTGCCCCCTCCCAGGAGGTGTTGAAGGCCTGGTTGGATGGGACCTTGAGCAGCCTGGGCTGGTGAGAGGTGTCCCTGTCCATGGCAGGAGGGTGAGATTTGATGATCTTTAAGGTCCCTTCCAGCCCAGAGCATTCTGTGGTTCCATGATTTTGTGATTATTTTTTTTAATGAAGTTGTATCTCTAGCTAATTGTGGCAGGTCTGGGAGAGAAGCCATACAGGAAGCATTTGGTCCTTGCATTGTAACAGATTATTAGCTTCTTAATTTTAGATAAAGAGCATTTATTTGCTCTATAAACTGCAGAAAATGTCCACTCTGGTGTTTAAAGCTATAGCAAAAACTACAGCATCATTAAAAGGAGTAATTAAAATCTGGGAAAATCTTACTTCAGAACTTATTTCTAAACAAGTCCATTGACAGATAAATTTCCAATAGCTTTGTCTGCCATCGACTTGAAGGAGATCAGTTTTCTCTGTGTTTGTTCTCTTCTGCCCCTCTGGAATGGCACTGCAGCATCTGATCACTCGCTGTGTGGAGACTGATCCTGTTTTACATCTGCTATTCTGGTTTTTGTAAGTTAGGTTCTCTGTGCTGCTAGGAACAATTGTTGCACAACAGAATAAAAACTCTTATCTGCCTGGTGGCCTGAAAAATTCCAGATGTTCGGAAGTACTGGAATCCTTGCAGCAGTGTAAGTTGAACTAGTGAGGTTTGTCCCTCTTTCACACCTGAGCCAACCCCGAGCTCCTCTGTGGTGGGCAGTAAACTGGAGGTTCTTTGTGTTTTAGTGGATGCATGAGGTGTGTAGTCCCACTTTACACCCGCTAGCAGTTTCTACAAGAACAGAAGCTCCTCTCTGCAGCATTTAGTGAATGAAGGGCTGCAGGTGAACAGTGCTGGCTGCACACAGGCAGTAATATTCCAGCCTGCCTGGGTGTGTTCAGTGGTGTGGCTCCTGGTTCTGTATGAATAACAGAAGCAGTGAGAGGTTGATCAATTTTTCTTGAGTTTAATCCTGGCTTCTTTGTGGTTTACAGTGGAAGTCATGACAAACAGCAGGGTGGTCTCATTTCCCTTTAGAAATTACACAAAGTCCCCTGTGGTCCTCCGAAGTAGAAGGATGAGTGTGTGGAGATGCAGGAGGGGGATCGGGGAGGCTTTGGTCTGAGTGACGTGCCAGGAGCGTGCAGCGCTCCCCAGCCCCGGCTCTCACCAATCTCATGCATGAGGTTCTGGAGGGGTACTTTTCCCTGTGCTGCCTATAGAGGATGGCTGTGGCTTGCAGCTTCGCATTTCCTCCTGGTTTGGAAAGCCAGCATGCTTCCTGGTCACGTTTGTGGCACCCCACAGATCACACAGGCTTCACCTTTCTGTGCAGCCCAGCCTGGAGCAGCCCTGTGAGCGCTGCAGGGACAGAGTCCTCATCGAAACCAGCAGGAACGCCAGGAGCCAGATGGCTTAAGAACTGTGAACTAATGTCACTTCTCTGCTGCCAAAAAATACAAATTCAGCATGACCTGTGCCAGCACCTCTGATTTATTTGAGCCTTAACGGTGCTTCTTTTCCTGGAATACTAAATACCCAAAATAAACCTTGGCATATCTTAATTTTAACAAGTTTGACATAGTTTCCATTGTAGCAAAAAGACTATTTAGGGATGTCTTATTTCTACAGTTATCACTTCATTGTAGAGATATGGATGCTTATCAGTGTAAAGTGTGTGTGATTTATGTGTGTTCCTTTATGTTGTCCTACCAAGCATTTTTTCGCCCATTTATGAAAACCTGTATTAAACCAAATCAGCTGTTGGCAGACAACAGTCTGTTACTGCTTCCTATGGCATCCTACTCTCTTCAGGTAGTAACTGTGCTCTTTTTAAAACACTTGGTCTCTGCTTATTAGAAGATTAAATTGAGCTGTTATATCCCCACCCAAGGGTTGTCCAGCTCTTCACTTGACACATTGAACATGATGAAAAGACAGAGCTAATGATGTCTGCTCTTGGCTTTTCCATTTTTGGTTTGTGTGCTATGGTTACATGGTTGGATGAATATTTGGTGAGGTTTGCAAATTCTTTTCCTTCTGCTACAGTGTATAAGTTACTGAAAAGACTATTTGTGGTCTTGGATAGGAAATGTCTGTTTGCTCTGGGCTATTAGTCTTTGCATACTAAGTATTTTTGTTGTTTTTTTTCTTTTAAAAGGTACATTTGACCACAGCTTATACTACATTGAAAGGAATTCATCTTGCTGGGAGAGAAGTTGAAATATAACTAGAAAGGTGTCTTAGTAGGGCTGTAGGAAGTGGGTTCTGCTCATTTGAGTTGTACAAGTGTATTATAGCTCATGCTCCCCTGTAGGCTGGTTTTTCACAGAGTCATAGGATGTGTAAGGTTGGAAGGGACCTTTGGAGCCCATCTAGTCCATCCCCCTGCAGTGACAGGGGCATCTTCACTAGAACACGTTGCTCAGAGCCCCATCAAGTCTGACCTTGAATGCCTCCAGGGATGGGGCCTCCACCACCTCTCTGGGCAACTTGTGCCAGTGATTTGCCACCCTCAGCAAAGAATCTTTTCCTCTTATCAAGCCTAAATCTCCCCTTTTCAAGTTTAAAACTGTCACCCCTCATCCTGTTGCTGTGTGCCCTCAGGAACAGTTGATTTTCCTGTGGATTTACCCAGCAGACCTTTTTGGTGCAGTTTTAGCCTATTACAGACAAACTTTTCTGAATTTCTGTAAGTTTAATAATTCCACATTTAACCTGTTGGTTGATTCATGCAGGATGTTTTGTTACATCTCTCACTAACACTTTTAGGTTGGGATTTTCCTGCTCTGAAGCCCAAAAGACCAAGCGTTTTCATGATGAGGACAATAAGCTGTAACTGTTCATCTGCTAGTGTGTGTCAGTAAGGGCAGTTCCCTTTGGCTTCTGTGACTCTCTTCCCTGAGTCTTAAGTTCTCCTAGCTCTAACTCAGTACAGAACTTTAGGAAATAGAAACATCTTTATCTTCTTTAGCAGTGTTTAAGAACTTTTACATCAATAACTGATGGAGGAAATGATGTATGAATGACTGAGAGGCATATTTGCTTTCAGCATGTAACTGCTCAAAAAAATTGGCTATTGTTCACCTGTGATGTGTTTTTATTCTAAGAATCAATAATCTTATTTTGAAAATGTGAGGAAAAAAATAAGGGTGAGCTGGGGGGGGTTCTCATCAGAAATTGGTGGTTCCTTTAACCAGTTTTGGTTGAGAATATTTTAATTGATAAGCTAGCATGAGTCTTCAAGAACTTTCTCAAGCTACAATTAAGTGTGTGGCAGATGGTCTCTGTTCAGGAGCAATTAAAACTAAATTTACTGACTCCTGAACTGTGGATGACTTAGCACGTCCTCTGTTCAGCATGCACGTCGTGTACTTCAAGAGGGGAAAAAAAAACCCAACATGTTTAGGTGAGAATTCAGCAGTATGCTCCATAGCTCAGCTAAAACTAACAAATGAAACTCATAATTTGCTGAGAAAAGTAAAATCTGTTCATACATGCACCTCTCTTTGGTTACAACTTCTCAGATGGATCCATTTCACTTCTGCTTGAAGAGGAAAAATACAATTCCACAGGATTTGTTGTACAACTCTGGAGGAAAACAAAACTCCTGTGGGAGGTTATGAAGTGTGTGTAGCTATACATAAAGCTTTAGATGTGAAATTATGTAAGACCTCATTGTTATTTAGCAAGGACAGACATAATTTCTGTGAGTATTATTTTAGGAATCAAGGGCTTGGAGGGGTTGGCAGATGGTATGATGTTTACTCTGCTTATTTTTATATAACGTGCTTGGACCTTTGTGTAACTGGGAAATAAAGTTGAAATTGTATTTTTAAATTCTCTTTCTTAGGTTGGAACAAGATATTAAAAAGTTAAAGGCTGACCTGCAAGCAAGCAGGCAGACTGAGCAGGAGCTGCGCAGTCAGATCAGCTCTCTGACTAACACAGAGCGGGGAATTCGGTCTGAAATCGGACAGCTCCGGCAGGAAAACGAACTGCTTCAGAACAAGTATGTGTTTCTACACAGCTCTGTGAGTTATGTCTAAGGCTGGCAAAGGGGAAGTGGTGTGTTATGATGCTACAGAATTGGAGGCACTTGTCTGCAAGTCCAGCAAGGCCCGTTTGGGACCATTGACAGCAATATATTTCAGTAAATAAAATCCTCCGTTAAATGCCATACCTGTTACCTTCCAGATTACACAATGCTGTACAAATGAAACAAAAAGACAAGCAGATGATCAGCCAGTTGGAGAAGAAACTAAAGGCAGAGCAGGAGGCACGAGCCTTCGTAGAAAAACAATTAATGGAAGAAAAGAAAAGAAAGAAATTGGAAGAAGCAACTGCTGCACGTGCTGTCGCGTTTGCTGCTGCTACAAGGTACTTTGTGCTACCCCAGAAGCAAGCTCAGCTCCAGGAAATTGCTGAAATGTAGCTGCTGCTACTGAAATGTGTCTTGGGAGGATTTGGGGAGGTGGTTTTCTCTATGTAAAGGATTAGTCTGTATTTTATTTTTTTAAAAAACAAACAAACAAAACCACCCCAAAACCCAGACTTTGTGTGAAGAGGTTCGTTTGTGTTAAGGTAACGGGAGGACTGGGAGAGACCCTCCCCTGAAGCCAGGTCTCAGTGCTTGTATACCTTGCATCTACAGGCTGTGAAGGCTGAATATGCTTTTAATTATTTGCTCTACCTCGTACTAACAGAGAGACAGTGTATCTTGCAGTGCTCCAAATGTCTAAAAAGAATTATTTCTGCTTTTCTGTTCTCTGTATGTCATAAATATTCCCAATTTCCTACTACTTGAGGCATAACAGTGAATAACTCTTCACAGCTCTTTTGCGTTGTGACCATAAAGGAAGTTCTCTTGCTGAAAAGAAGAAAGTTAGCTTCCCCTTTTTATCCTCAACATCTACATTAGTTTTCATGTTTTAAACAGTTCAGGAGTGACAGAATTGCTCTTACTTCTAATGTTTTTTTTCTCTGCAGAGGAGAATGTACTGAAACTTTACGGAATCGTATCCGAGAGCTGGAGACAGAGTGCAAGAAGCTAACAATTGACATAAAGCTGAAAGAAGATCAGATACGAGAACTAGAAATAAAAGTTCAGGTAATGAGAGAGCACTGGGGGCTTAGATCAGCATCACAGTGCGTCCTGTCAGCCCTCTGAACTTGGTGGAGCTGCAGAAGAGGCAATCAGCACCTTCAAGAATTGCACTCTTCACATGTCTGTCTTGCACCAGGCTTTGTAAGAACCTGGGCAGGAGAAAGGTTCATAGTCTCAGCTCTACCCCCTTGGTTGTTTAAATTTTCACTTTGGCATTTTTTCCCCTGCTCCAACTCTTTGTGTAGACTGAGAATATAATGCCCTCAACAACAGCTACTGGCTGATGTGAGGAGCTTGTTGCTGGTCTGCATCATAAATTTCACTGCTAGTGAGTGAGGTTGCTTACTTAATGCAGTCTTTATCACAGACCAGACATACATTTTTTTAGTGAAAGCACTGGAATATTGAAAGGGCTTTGTGGTAGACTTGTAGCAGACACGTTGTCTGGCATGTTAGAGTTTGGGCTCAGATGTGTGAGTTGAAGTTGACCTTCTTCATTTAAAATGTCTGTTCCTAAAGATGTACTTGGACTATCAACTGACAGTTTGCATGAAAAGTATTTTTAATGTCTTGTGGGGTTTTTTTGGACACTCTTTAAAATCCACTTGGTGTTATTGTGAGCTTATTTCCAAATAACATATCTGCATATGTGCCTGGTTTTATCAAGCACTTGAAAACAAGTGTGGTTTATCCATGGAGAACGTGAACATGGCTTTCAAATAATTAAACCCAGCTATAATCAAGCTTTTAAATTTTATTACCATCTTCAAACTGTTAGAGAACCTTTTTGCTCCAGACATTAATATTTTGCCCCTTGTAGTATTATTTCTTCATTTAAGAGTGTGTAGCTTCTGTGTGTGTGTAGTATTTCTTAGTCAGAATGTTACTGCACGCTTCCCAGCTGCACGATGCTTGTCTCTCTTATGCAGAATACTTGCTCCCTCCTTCCCTCTTTCCTGAATTCCTGGGTTTGTAGCACAGTTCAGTTCAGTGTGGGAAGTATTTTGAGATAAAATCCCTCTCATCAGCCAACAGAAATAGCTTAAAATCCTTCTTTAGTATCACTTAAAACTGTCTGGCGAGAGACGGGTACCCAGTGTAGCCGCTTGGCTTGTGGGAAGTGTTTTCATCCTGCACAGCCTGGCTGAGAGCACCGTGCGGGTGCTTCGCTGGCACTGGGAAGTGATGAGGAGGATTTCTGGGTGGAGGGTCACAACACAGATGATAGAGGGCTGTGGAGCAGAGCAAATGGTACTTGCTCACCGCACTGTCATTATGCATTGTACAATATGGCTTTAATCACTTGTATGATGGTTGTGTATAATTACTTGAGGTAATATTACAGTGTCCTTAATTAACCATCATTTTAATTTTACAGTATTAATATCAAGCCCAGCGGTGTGCTGTGGGGAAGAGAAAGACTTCTCAGTGTATCTCATGTGTAAAGTCAATGGCAGTAACGTTTGTCCTAACTACTCCTACAGGAACTGCGGAAGTACAAGGAAAACGAGAAGGATACGGAGGTGTTAATGTCAGCACTTTCAGCCATGCAGGATAAAACACAGCACTTAGAGAACAGCCTGAGTGCAGAGACAAGAATCAAGCTGGATCTGTTCTCTGCATTAGGAGATGCAAAACGGCAGCTTGAGATTGCCCAAGGTAAGGTGGGATAGTGTAGTTCAACACCCAGGACTGACTAGAATAGTTAAGATAGGGCAGAGGGAATGTCCTGCCTTTTTATTTAGGTGTGGGCTGCAGTCCCAGTGCTCTATCTCAGCTTTCAGTGGGCTTTTGGCTCTTACAGCTTTGGGAGTGTGAGCCAGCTCATCAGCTCATCCCCAAGCAATCAACTGAAGACAATAAACATCACGATGGGCATTTAAGTTAATTTGTGATGATTTTCTGCACTTTTATAAGCAATTAAACAATTAACAATTAAAGCTGGATAACTCCTTTTTATAGAGCTAGAACATAGGAGGGCAGCGAGCGGGGATGGAGAAAGGGTCTGGAGGGGAAGGTTTGTGAGGAGAGGCTGAAGTCCCTGGGGTTGCTCAGTCTGGAGAAGAGGAGGCTGAGGGGAGACCTCATGGGGTCTTCCTGATGAGGGGAGCGGAGGGGCAGCACCGCTCTCTCTCCTCTCTTTGGGGACCAGGGATGGAACCCCAGGGAACAGCGTGAAGCTGCCCCAGGGGAGGTGTAGGCTGGGTGTCAGGAAGAGGTTCTGCACTGAGGGGGGTCTGGCCCAGGCTCCCCAGGGAAGGGGTCCCAGCCCCGAGCTGGGCTGAGGGCAGGAAGCGTCTGGACGATGCGCTCAGTGCAGCTCTGACTGGGCTGGGCTGTGTGGGGCCGGGAGCTGCACTGATGGTCCCTGCGTGTCCCTTCCAGCTCAGGGGGTTCTGTGGTTCTACGATAAAAAAATTGCCACCTATCAAGGCCCTGTCCTTGAATCCTAAATAATATTTTGATACCGCAGAAGTAAATACACTGTAAATCTGGGAGGGAGAGAACCCAACGTGTTTTCATCTCCGTGGTGCTGATGCCCGTGTTGGGCCAGAGCTGCAGCCACCAGAGGGAGCTTGAGGCCGGTGTAAAACCCTCTCCAGGAAACTAAATCACCTTCGGTTTAGCCTCTCTTAAAGAAATTTCGTGGCAGAAGTTTGCTTAGCAGCAGGAAAATTTGCTTCGAGTGAGATGTTCCTTGGTGTTTGTGTGGTTGGGAGCGTGCACAAAGGGGAGGGGGCAGCAGAAACGCGGGGAGTGGGGCAGCTTTGAAAACAAAATAACTTGTTTACTGAGCAAAGTGCTGGTACTCCTGTGAGGTGAACGGAAATAGGCAGAGGAAAGCTGAGCTGTAGAAATCATCTCGCTACTGTGAACCGTGCCTGATGTAAGGGACGCCCGCTCTCGGGTGTGGTACGTGGTGACTAGAGGGGATTACACGCCGCTCCTCAGCACAGAGCCGGGCACTGATGTTGTGCCCGAGCTTCAGCAGCTCTTGTACCTGATGATGGGGTTTGGACCATCAAGGGATCTCTTGAGGTCCCTTCCAACCCCTACGATTCTGTGATTCCTTTTGGATAACTGGTGGAGGATGGAAACACGCTGCTGGTTCTAAGTGATGTTATTTGCTGTTTTCAGGGCAAATCATTCAAAAAGATCAGGAAATCAAGGACCTAAAACAGAAGATTGCAGAAGTTATGGCAGTAATGCCCAGCATAACATACACTGCAGCCACCAGCACTCTGAGTCCTGTTTCCCCACATTATTCTTCCAAATTTGTGGAGACCAGCCCTTCTGGACTTGATCCCAATGCCTCTGTTTATCAACCCTTGAAGAAATGAATGCCAATTTTCTTTTTGCCCAGTAATTTTGTCATGCTGAAGGCATCACACAGGAGTGTCTCTTGCAGTCAAGATGAAATTGTATTGTGTGAGACTGTATTTGTTGTCATTTAAAAACAGGATAAAGGAGCATCTGGATTGACTAGAACTGCCCATCAGTTTTTCTTGTAAATTTTTAGAAAACCTCACAGAACTTTGCAATTTTTTTTCCTTGGCCAATGCATTAAAAACAATTCTTGGTTTTCAAGTAGCCAATTTTGCCTTTTTATGTACTCTTGCATGGTTTCCTCTTGAAAAAATACAGGGCTTTGCTTGATTTTGAACCCTTTCTTCTCTTTATTTTTCAATCATCAAGTTGAATTTTCAGATTCATTTGGAAATAGTGAGGAAAAAAACTTTAGTTCTTACAGTGAAAGGGTTAAATAATCCAACAAAGCTTTGATTTATAGATGTATTGAATACAAATATGTGATGTTGCAGAAGATAATTTGATTACCCCTCAAAGGACCAAACAAATTTCAGGGGCGTTGTTTAAGGGAAAGAATAAGAGAATAGATGATGATGTGACGGTGGTTGTTGTGTGAAATATTTATATTCCCATTGGTGTTTTTAGTCATTGAGAATTGCTAACAGTCTTGTTCACAGTGCCTTGGGAAAAGACATTTCAAGAGGAAACTTGATAGTTTAAACTATTTTTTCCCCCCTTCACTGTCATCTAGCTTATATATCAAGCTCATTACAGAGTCTACTGCAAATTGTACATGGTAATTTGGATGTTCATTATAAACCAAGGTTACATCTTCTGTTTATTTTGATATAAACTCAGCAGTGTTCTGTAACTTGCCTTGATTATACTGCATCGTGGAAGGCACACTGTTACTACAGGAAGCGTTATTGTGAAGGCGGAACTGTGCAATGTACTGTATACAAGAGACTGTAAAGCTGGCTAATAAAAGCTGCAGTTCTGGGGTTTTTTATTTTATTCAACTGTGATTTTTCCCCTTTATGTCACCTTGTGTTTGACAATTTCAAAATGAGCTGAGTGGTTTTTTTCAGCTGTTGTGCCAAGGTGTTTTTAAGGAGTTTTAAAGAAAACTTCATCAATTGCACAAAGGTTTAAGTTAAAATGGAAGTTTTACATTGAGAGAAAGTGTTTGCACTGGCAACTTCTGAAGCGTTTCAGGGTTTCTGAGGGTGGGGACCGGAGGGGTGGGAAGCAGAATTGTATTGGAAACTAGCAGAATAACAAACCCAACACTTATTATTGCATGAACGTGCAGTGGGCTCTGGAAGGACAAAGTTCTTCTTAAAAGAAAATCCATTTTAAAACAAAAAATCTCCATGTGAATTGGCACATGTGCCTCATTAAAAAAAACCCGATGAAATAGAACATGCAAGTCAATAGAAATATTACAATTTCACCATTTTAATCACAGATATTCTTTTGGGAGAAAACTTCTAGCTTTAGCCAGGTGTGCATGTTGCTGTCATTTGCATTTTTGAATCATCTTGTGTAACTGTTGCCATGAAACTGTTAACTCAGAGCTGTCAGAGGTTTCTCATCTTTGTGCAAAACATGAAATATTGTCACTTGAGTTTTTGTGTTGAGGTTCCCCCCGTTTTGCTGCCAAATTTGGCACGATTTTCGTTCGATACTTGGTCTTGGCTGCATTCTTCTTTTCTGTGGGGTTTACAAAGAATAAACATTTTCTTGCAGATAAAAAGAAAATATATAATTTTATTTTGCCTTTCTAACTGACCTGATTTATAAAAAATACAGTCTGTTTAGAGAGCATTCTGTTGTTCCAGGTAAGTCTTCTCTTGCAGCAGAGCTTGGCTTCTGTGAAGCAGAAGGAAGAACAGATTTATTTTTTTTCAATGTATAAACTTAGCAAGTTACCCTGTCTGTGGGCTGGGAAAACAAGCAAGAAAAGGTGAATTTCTTGAGAATTGCAAAAGTAGGTCTGTAAGTTTACCCTTTCTTCCTTCCCAGCCACTCTCTTTATTGCAAAAGCAAAGCTGGGGTGGGTGATTTGGAGGTTTGAGCATTGTCCTTGTCTAGACAAAAAGCAAGCACAGCTTGGCCCTGGCTCTCTGTATCTGCTTCATTCTCTTAGCAGCCACAGTTGCTGTTGTATGTTTTTAGGGTTTTTTAATTGGGATTTCTTACAGTTGTATTCAGAGCAAACGAGCTGTTGCATCTCTGCTCTGGCATTCCCTGCCTGTGTTAGGCCTCCAAGTAAAATGTTTCAGGTACTGAGAAATTCCAGCCTCAGTTACTCTGCGGCTCTGCAGTGAGCACTGCCAGAACCTCCCGGTTCCCTGAGGACGTGGTCTCTTTAAATTCTCCTCCTCAGTCTGACACGCACATGGATGGCTTCCTAATCAAAATACCTTAGAGAGAAGCTTGCAACTCTAACAGATCAGGTTGTGATCAAGTGGGGCAGAACTCGCTTCCTCTGGCACCCTCCTTGGTTCAGATGGAACTGTTCCTTTAGGAAAGGCAAAGGGATTTAGAAGTGGAGGGAGGTAATTTAAGCACTCAAGTCTTACCCAGCCAGCCTCTGGATCTTTAAATATTTAAATGTCAGAAATGGAAAATATTCTAATGACTCATCATAAATTGTACTTGCAAGATTAATGTATGGGGGGATTTAAGAACGTACGACTGTGGAGGGGTCACTTAGGATATTTTGGGTTTTCTACAGTTTTGAAATATTACTGCAGAACCAATAACCCTAGAGAGGTCTGCCAAAGCCAAGCTGAAGTATCCAGAACTTTATCCAGCCAGCAGAAGTCTGGGAAGAAAGGGTAATGGACAGAAAAGACTGCTGTGTAATGGCTTTGAGCACCTCAGGGTTTATCCTTACTAAAATTTTAAGTAGAGCGAAAAGCAGTCTGTAATTTTATCTTTAATATTTAACAAAAAGCTCCTTTATTCCTGGAATCTCTAACTGTGCTGAGATGAACTGGCTCCCCTTTCTCAGCACAGTCCACGGTGATGGGGAAGGGAGGGGTTAAACACCTGCATTGAACTCTGCTTTTGCTCATCAAATAACTTCCTGAAGGTAGAAGTGTTGCTGCTGGGACGGGAGTGTCCTCCGTGGCCAGCTGGAAAGGAAGCCGGAGCCCCCAGCCTCAGCTCAGCGCAGGAGAGCAGGTACCTGGTTCCTCTGAAGCCATTAAGCAGAAGGAACTTGGGGTTTGTTTTTTCCTCTTTCCTTTCTTCATCATCACACCAGGTTTGGGACTCATTCACTTCCTCCAGCTTTACCTTAAGCACGTTGGGTCTGCACCCTGGAGTAACTGGAACCTTTCTTATCCCAAAGGAAACATTACATTTCCTGATCCTGCCCTTACTGTGTCAAGGAGCTGGTTGCTCCAAATTCGGTGGGTTTTGGCTCCAAATACTGTGTTATTGATGACATCCTTATGCAACATGGCTATTTTTTTAGCAGTAAGCTCAACAGTTCCTAAACCTGTGTTTGGGGGATGTGTTTCTTCACTATCGGACACTTTCACGTATGTGGTTTGGAAGGCAAGGTCAGAACTAGACCTTCAGCAAGTTAATACATAATAGATTATAAAAATGAAATCTGAGATGCCACAGTATCTTAATTGAATCAGCTTCTGCGATGGGCTAAAATAATACAGGAGTGTTTGACTAAAGCGTTTCTAATAAGGGGAACAGGCAGGGAAAGGGCAGGGATCCGCTTCGGTCGGGTCCTGATGGAAGTGGCTCATTTAACTATAATCTCTCTGAGCGGTAATTATGCTGTTCTAGAGCATGTTGTCAGGCTCAGAAAACACTGGGTTTTACTCCTTGCAATGAAAATCTTTTAAACTCTATGTCTTACATAATTAACAAGGAATTATTTCCCATCAAAATTTAGCTGGTATGACTGATAATGGTCTGGTGATAATAAAATAATAGTGGCAGTTAGGGGAAGTGAAGCCTGTTCTCTGTATGCTTCTGGAAATGCTCCAGCAGTAGTAACTTTTATTGCTGGGGAAAGCAGCCCTTTCTCACTCAGCCCCAAAGCATCACCTTAACCACTTCCTTCCCCAGCACCCGGAGCTGGAACGCCGGTCCCGATCGGAAACCCAGCGTCGACTTCAGGTGGGTTTTCCTTATCCTTTGCTCGCCTCCTGTTCCAAGTCTGATTGAAACATTCCTTATGCAAAATGCATGACAAGCATTTTAAAGACAATTTAGGATGGTGTTAAAACCAAGGGAATCTTACAAGATTGAAATAACCGGCGTTTTACAGTCTTTATCTCGGTAATTGCTCACTTAATCTGATCTGTTTCATCTGTTTCCTCATAGTGCTCACTACTATATCCTAACTTTCATTAACCTTGACTAAACAATTTGGTCTCTTGATGATCTTTTTAGGCAAGTCTAGTTATTTATTTATTTATTTATTGCAACCTTTCTCAGGTGCATTGTCACTTTAAACCATCTGTTTATCTGTAATTTCTTTATTTAAATTGGCTCTGGGCTGCTTTTTTCTTTTTTTCTCTCCCTGAATTATAGAACAATTGTGAGCAAACTTTATCATGGGAAGACTTACCCTTCATTTGCTTTTAGTCCTGTGTAACAGAAATCAAACCAAAGCTTTCCCATCCGCTACCTCTGGGAAAACATTTTTGCCTGCAAAGCCCCTGGGGCTCTTCCAAAGGGTATCAGGATGCCACATCAGTAAAGAAACTGAATCATACACCATCCCTAGAGACTCAAGTTTTTAAAATATTGGACAATTTTGATGGGGAGAAAGGATTAGAAGTGAAGTAGTCTTTGATGATTAGCTTAAAGAAATATCCAGATATCCCTAAATCCTGATTAAATTTGGATCTGAAATTAGATGCTTTCAGTGAAAACATCAGAACGTGTCTCAGAGTTCTCTGAAAGTAAGAATTTCCTGAAAGGAAAAGTCTTGGTGCCCTCTCCAGAAGATCCATGAGAGGCCCTGGGATGCCTGGAGGAGCCATGTGTGATGGAGGCCAAATCCTGAGCATCCCTGCTGCAGCAGCTGGGGAAAAGTCCCTCAGAAGGACTGGGAAACAACATTCAATTACCTGAAAGAATGGGATGTTCCTCATTCCCCTTCCCCCTTCCATTTAGTTATTTTTAGCTCATTTTTTATTACGTGTATTAGCAATCTATAAGTAGTGCTTACAAGTCTGGAACCAACTCAAGAGCATTCCTGCCTCGGGTTGGATGGGTACAGCTGATGACGGGGCTTTCTGCCCTGAGTGCTCTGAGCATGAGTGGACTTGCAGAAGAAGAGGGAGAAATCCAGCCATCCATCAGACCAGCGTTCCCATTTTACGACCCAGCCAAACGAGATGCCACACGCTGCATCCCCTCTTCCTCCATCGCCTCCAGGACAGCTCTGTGAGCCAGGTCAGCACAGAGGAACCCGGTGCGTGTGCCCGTGCCCAGGCAGAAGCTGAGATCTTTGCAACCCTCCTCTTGGGTGAATTCCAGCAGGTTCAAGCCTTCAGCAGAGTCAGCAACTTGACCAAGACATGGCAATTGAGGCTTCAACTGCTGCTGCCTCTGAAGATTCAAGTCTGCAGCTCCAAGGAGTCAGTATATCACTGTGAGGCCAGAGTATAAAAATGGACCTGCCCTTTCCTGATGGCATTTTTACATATCATTAGCACGGCTTCCCGAACCCACTTGTAGCAAAGTGAGACCTTGAGGCTCTTCCTGCCAGCTGTCATGAACAAAAACCCTTCAATGTTTCCCAAGGGCCTGCTATTTCCCCAGGTGCCAGTTTGAATTTGCTAAATTTGGTTGAGTATCATTCACCTGCTTTTTGTCGCTGCGTCACAGAAGCATTCCACACCTTGTAAGTGATCTTTTTACCAGATATTTTCACTCTGTGGCAGGCGCCATGCCTTACAGGTGCAGATGGATAAAGCCTGATAACTCTTAATTTTCTGGCTCTAATTCAGAAATTTGAAAGTATATTTCCTACTCACTTTTACTGCTTTTATATGGAAATATAAGTATTTCCATCCGTGTGGGTGTCAGCTTTAAAATCAGTTTACTAATCGCAGTTAAAATGGGCAGCAAATCACGAGTGCTCAGGGGGTGCCGGCTTGTACAGCCTCTGAGGCAGCAGGCGGTTGGGTAGAGGAGAGGGAAACAAAGTGGATGTTTGTTTAAATAATCTCAATTTGGTTTAAAAAGTCAACATTTTCCATATTTGTTTCCCAAAACAATTCATAATGCTACAATGCTCGTAATCCCAAACACAATACTTGTAATCCCAAAACTATACATAATGCACTTGTAATCTTTTGTGTTATTTTATGTTAGGAAGAGGTTCTGCACTGAGGGGGGTCTGGCCCAGGCTCCCCAGGGAAGGGGTCCCAGCCCCGAGCTGGGCTGAGGGCAGGAAGCGTCTGGACGATGTGCTCAGTGCAGCTCTGACTGGGCTGGGCTGTGGGGAGCTGGGAGCTGGACTCAATGGTCCTTACTGGTATGTTCTAGGATTCTGTGGTAAGCTGCTGTGGGAAGAGCTCTGTCAAGAGGCTGAGCCTCTTTAGGCATTGTCATTAACCAGGATCCACACACCCACAGGGCTGCAGATCCCCTCTGCTTAGTGAGTTGGTGCAACAACTTTGCGTTAAGGCCTATTTACAACTCAGTTTGGTTTACTCCTTAAAACAAAGCAGTGCAGCTGACGACAGATTAACGTTACTCCTCAGGCAGCCGCCTGGCTGTGCTTTGCTTTTGAAGGATATAATTGGCTCTGGTTTGCTACAAGAGCTTTATTTCCTATATCAGGCTTCAGGGCGTCAGGGCAAAATTTGAATGATGCCAAGAAACAGGGATGGTTGTGAACACCAGTGCCAGGGGAGGAAAGAGTTTAACTTCTCTCCACTTGCTTACCCATCTGTAAAATGGGATTTTTGTTTCTTGGCTTCTCAGGGAACTATTTTAAAGCTTGCATCTGTATTAATGGCTGCTTTAAATGCTTAGGGCGTTAGCAAAGCGTTCGGCCTTTCAAAGGAGGGCGTCACTGGGCTCAGGCATGTGCAGGCCGCAGGTGATAGTTTACAGGTAGGAATTTCTCCAGCAGATTTTGTGAAAATATTCGGCTTCCTCCTGTGTCTTATCTTGCTCACAGCTGCAAAACTGCAGTGACAATAAAATGAAAATTTAAAAATATGCATTTTTTATTTTTAAAAAAAGAGCCTGATGCCTTCCAGCCCTTCTCCTGGTAATTTGCTTCTGATTTACCACAGCTAAAGCAAAGAGGAGGGGAAGGCGGCAGCGTGAGGGAGAACAGCGGGGCCTCCACTTAGGCCTTGACAGGGGAGAAGCTGGAGGAATTGAAACCATGAGTTTGACCCCGAATTACAGCACGAAGCGGTGCGTTTACAGCCGGGTTCTCGTGCTGCGTTTCTGAACGGCAGCGATAGTTAGAAAGTGAAAATGCTCCTCGAGTGTTCAAACACAAAGGCGAGAGTTTATTCACTGCTGAGGGAGCCTGTTCAATTATCCCACCTGCGCCAGGCCGCTCGCATGGCAATGGAGCTCTGCAAAGCCCCAGGCAAGAGTGGGGTCTGCTGCCAGCCCCACTGCTGGGACTTGTGGGGAAAAAGGGGGGGGTTAACTGAAAAATAGCAAGGCAGCTTCTTGCCCCACCAAAAATGATGTGGGGAGAGGTGTAGGAGGGAGATGGATTAAACAGGAGGAATTTGTCAGCGCTTCTGCCTTGTCTCCTTCAGCGTTGTGCATTCGATAGCAGCTCTGTTAACCAGCACCCACCGACTCCCCTTGTTAGTTTAGGCAATGTCTTTGTATTTCCATTGCTCCAGCTGCATCCCTGCCCTGCTCTTAAACTGCTGGTGACCCAAGGAACCACAGAGACAGGTAAGAAACCCTCTTGCCAGCTTGCATGTCTGATCTGGGTGATGCTGGAGCCTGTGAAAATAGCTATGGCAACCGAGCGAGCACGTGTTTTGGGGTGCCCGCTGCATTTTCCTCATTTCCCTGACCTTTACAATTCCTGGAGCACAACTCCAATGTCCCACAACCCAAAGAGGTCACCAGGCTGAAATATCTTGACAGGTCGAAGTTTCTCCCACCCAGCCAGGATTTATGGTGCAGACAATGGATGATGGACATCTCCCTCCTCTCATTGCTCAGCTCATTAGAGATGCAGCTCCCTTACTCTACATGAGGTAATTTGCTTTGCTGGGCTCTTCCTTCATCTCCCTGGGGTTTCTGCAGCCAATAAGCAGCTGATGGAGTTTCAGGCTGCTGAAAGTTTGTGGTCTTTCTCGACTGGCTTTTGGATTGCGCGGCTGCCAGTAATACTATTTCTCAAAGCCTGGGCTTTGGAAATTACTTAGCCTTATGTCTGGCAGTTCAGTTAATAAGTTGTATAATTACAGTTCCAGGAGCAGATCCAGCACCTTTAGAATGTGCAGTAGAATCTAAATACCTTCTTCCTCCTCTGCCTTGAACCAGTGTTCATTTCTTTCTCCTCTAAATGGCAACAGAATTAATTTCAGAGAGACCTGTTGCTTGAAGCAGAGTCAACGGATTAATAAAAGCGTTAATTATTAAAGCCTCCAAATGCTCCCTAATGATTGTTTGCTGCAAAGTTAATGTTTGATTGGAGAAGGTCATCTGCAAGCCTGAGTAAGAAACCTGTCTGTGACAGCGGGCGAAAGCACAATTACCTTCCCGTCACGACACGCGCTGGTGCTCTCTGCTACACATCACCCTATCATCCTAAACCAGGAGCCTGGAGGAAGAGCTGTTCCACCACAGGACAGCTGCACCTCAAAGGTCACCCTTTGTAATTAAGTGGGAGCCCACAGGGCTGCTCTGCACTCAGTTTCTGGAGAGTTAAAATGTGGCAGAAAAGTGGAGGAAATGAGCAGGTGCTAAATTTTCACACCCATAATCTGTGCTGAAATGGTGCACGGTCAGAAGTGCCTGGCAACAACCTGGGCTGCAAAACCTCAGCCTGCTTTGCAGCCAGGGTGGAGGGCATCACCCCTAAACTGTGTGTGCGGTTCTTCACATGTCACAGAACTGGATGGCACCAGCAGGTATCTTCCACAGAAGGGATGGATGGACATCCCATCGGTCTGGCTGAGAACATCTCAATAAATCCTGGGGTTTTCAGCATGCAGCCTTCCTGATCCTGCAACCCGGGGTCTGTGGTGCTTCAGTGCTGAACCCGGCACTTGGAGCATTTTCCTCTGCTGAAAGTGAACAGAAAAGGACATGGAGAGCCTGGCTTAGCATGTCACTTTTCCCAAAACACTGCTGCGTACAGGTGGGGAGGGACAGAGCTGCAGTTTTCCCAACCCCACCACTCCCTTTTGGTGTGCTTTGGGGCAAAGCATTTAACCCATCTGTGCTTTGAGCTCCCCCTGCCCCCTCCTCCCCCCCCCCCCACCCTCCGTCATTCAAAACAAGGATGATAATGCACAACCTTGAGAAACAGCATCAAGAGTCACATAGGAAGGGCGTTGTCACTGTGCTGACAAGTCCTGTTGTTGTGAGGGTGATTGTTTAACTTCACAATGCAAAACAAAACCAAACGCTCTCTGGGGTGACGCGCTCTGGGGAGCTCCTGGGTTTTAGGCATTAATCACATCACAGGTCCCTGCCGACACTCCCTGGCTCATCGCTTCAGTGGAGGGATGAATCCAGCACGTTTTGCTAAAACAAACACAGTTAAGAGTGGGAATATCAAGCTACGAGCCTCTGCTGGAGGTGAACAGACAGAAATAAAAGGGAGGGAGCAGCCAAATGCTTTTCGGGATGGCTGCGCCCACCCCAGTGAACAAGGGACACTGTGCCGGAGCCGCCTCTGTAGTAAACGAGGCAGTGGGTTCGTAAAAGCAGAGTCAGGAAGGGTGTTTGCTGGCACAAAGGAGTAAAAGCTGCTGCTTTATCTTTCAGAACTGGCAAGAGCCTCGGGAGCCTCTGCTACAGTAGAGCACTTCCTGGGAGGAAGAGGATGAGGACTTCGAGATGCCTCTGGTGACACATAGCCCTGCCAGTCCAGAAAGGATCGGGAGAGATCATCTGGTGGCAGAGAGCTGAGGTAACTCTGGCCATGTCAGAAAGCTGTTGTGCTTCGTGGGCTGTCCGTGTGGTTGTTGCAACTTTGGGGATCTCTTTGTTAACCTGGATGTTAATAAGCAGGCTCAGTGTGCCCGCACGGTACTGAGGCACCCAAGGGTCATGAGGAGGCTTGCGGAGAGTGGCGAAAGCTGAATAGATGGGGCAGAACGTAACTATCTGACTGAACCCTGGGGTTCACCCTCTTTCTCCTCCTCCTGCCTAAGTGCCATTGGGCATTTGATGGTTTAGGTACCCCCTGAGAGGCTAGGGATGCTAGAGCAGGACTTCCCTTGGCTTCCTGCTGATGCTATGGCTATGCCATAGCACCCACCAACCCTTTCCCAGCCACAGCTTGCAGCCCTTGACTCTTCTTCACAATCCCAGTGCAGGTTCTGCCGGCTGAGAGCTGCTTCTGGTGTGATCAGCAGGAGCGGGGCTTCTTCAGCAGCTGTGTCCCTGTGCAGGAGGCATGTCTGTGTGTCCCTGTGTGGGAGGGATGTCCATATGTCCCTATGTCCCTGCCCAGCTCTGTCAGCAGACATGCCCCCCGCTAGCCATGGCAGCCAAGGGTGGTCGGGGCTACGTCGCTGTTTCATCCCAGCAGCCACCCCATGTCAGTTTGTTCTTCTGTCTCTGCAGTGACAACATTTCTCATGTGCCCCATGAGTGTCCCCGCGGGGGCTGGGCCGTGCACTCCAGAGCGTGGGCCACGTGAATGGCAGCGCTGTATTAATTATTATGAAACGGCTCTGAGAAACAAATGCAAGTTGCCATGGAAGCAGCGACAACGTCACCTCGTTCTTAAGATGCTTCCAATGCTCCAAACACCATTTCCCCTCTCCTCCAGCACAGATGATGTGGCCTGGAGATGGGCTGGGTCTGCGGGCTGAGCAAAGCTTCACTCCTTGTAATTACAGCTGGGAGATCAACCCTG
The DNA here is from genome assembly GCF_964237585.1 of Gallinula chloropus. NCBI lineage: Eukaryota > Metazoa > Chordata > Aves > Gruiformes > Rallidae > Gallinula > Gallinula chloropus. Next base: position 9,678,475 of record NC_140107.1, read on the forward strand.
TGCCTAAACCACAGGGAGGGGGCTGAGGGGCTGCGGGTGGAGAAGTCAGCCCAGGAGGCAAAGGAGGTCAAGGGCACAGGCTGTTCCTTCCCCACGCAGGGATGTGGGGACCTGTGGGACAGCCCAGCTGGTGACCCTGCTCCACGGGATGCTTGGGGTGACCACGAGGAGAGAGAAACCTTGAAGGGGGCTATGAGTGGGGACTGAGGAAGCTGTCTCTGAGGATCCAAATGGAATAAATTGAGAACTGGTGTGAGAGGAGACGAAGCACGTGGTAATGCTGAGAATTGATAATGCCGATTTAATGAATGCAGAAATTCAAATTACGAGAGTGCGATGGAAGATGCCTGGAAGCCGGGGCCTCCCTGCCCCTTTCAGTCATCGGCAGAGAGCAAAAGGGTGATCTCTTCATCCCTGCTATTTTAATGAACCTTTCATTGCCTGGCTTGCCCCAGGACCTTGTTGTTTTGGTGTACAGAGGCAGTGCTGGTACATTGAAAGGGATCATCGGCTGCCACCAAGTCCAGGCCTGTCTGCTCTCGGTCCCATCTGCAGGCCCCGAACAGGTGAGGGCAGCAGGTTCAGCTCATAAGGTGGTGCCATCAGCCATCCAAGCTGCCCTGGCCAACAGCCGCTGGGTCCTGTCGAGTGATGGCTCCATCTTCTTTCCCCCAGCCTGGGAGTGTTCCCGTGCAGACACATCTGCGTGAGCCTCAGCAGCCACAGGCCTCGGCAGCCGCAGGCCCACTGGCGGGTGTCAGCCATCAGCCATCACTGATGGACGCGCTGAGCTGTGACGTGAGACCTCCCACGAGCAGCATTCTGTACAGCTACAGGGGCTCATAGCCAATATATCCTGTAGCAAATCTGTTTGAGCCTTCGGAGCTGGGCTCATTCGAGGCCTCTTGCTTCACCCTGGTCCCCCCACTCTGGACTCTGTGGCGCCAGCCTCGCTTTTCGGGTTGCCTTTGCTTAGAGGCACCAAGCTGAGGGCCCCACAGGCATCTCTGCTGAGAGCGAGAGGAGAAACAGGGTCACTGGACCCATGCTGGTCAAAACAGGGGGGGAATGTTTAATAGATTCATAAGACCCAAAGTCTCTGAAACCTTTCAGAGCCAGGATGGCTGCTGCCTTAGAGGATTTTATCGAGACCCCCAGCTGCTGACACTGGGGGCAGGCAGTTTGGTCCAGGAAGGCCAGGGTGATGGCTGGGAGCTGTGGCTCTCCCCTCCTCCCCATCTCCAGTCCACGCTCACATGGATGGGATCGTGTCCCAGTGTTTTTCACTCTAACCTGGAGAAGGGCTACTCTGCCATTCACAGTTGGCCTTAATCTCTCTTGGGGTAAAAAGGAACCCTTGCAACCTGCTGCGTGCTTGAAAGAGTCACACGTACTCAAATAGAGCTGCTAAAAAAAGCGCTTGAACCTGGTCACTAATGACACAGCTCAGCTCAGCCTGAGCTCTGCTGTGGTTACTTCTCAGATGAGAAGTTGTTTTACTCGAGGTTTTACTCGAGGTTTTATTCGATGCCAAAGCAATGCTCAAACACAGAACTTGGCGGTGTTTTCCAGTGACCTTGGATGACCACGGGCAGAAGGAAGGCAGCAATATTCCAGCTGTTAAGTCAAGCAGTCGTCGATTTTGGTTCTTTGCTGGGAGGCAGTGAGATGTCCCCGCAGTAACAGTGTGAACCAGAGCCAAGGCAGCGGGCAGCAGGCGGGCACAGATGAGAAGTAAGTACTCTCCTTAGATTCATTTTAATTGCTGCTGCACCTTATGATAACTGCTAAATCATCGGCACCGAGAATAGCATCTGCAGTTATTAAAAGCATCCGTCAGTCCACTTAGCCACTGCGGCTGGTGCTAACCCCAATCTGTCTGCTTCATGCTCCTCTGTGGTGACTTTGCACCTCTGCAGTGATAACAGGGTGCTGATTTAGGGAGGAGGATGCAGGCAGCACCGACTGTGCCCAAAAGCAGAAGGCAATGCGCAGAAACTTGGAAATTCTCTTTGGAAAGTAAAAAAAAAAGAGAAGAAAACGAATTTCTCTGAGGTTTGGCCCTTCTGAGGTTTGGCCCTGCCGAGCCTTGGCCCCCCACCCAAAGGAGAGCAGTGATGCTGCTCGCTGCGGGCACATTTCATTTGCATCCCTGGCTGACCGGTGAGCAGGATGCCCTGGGGAGTCCCTGGCACCAAGGTGGGCAGTGAGTGGGCTTTGCAGCTTGGGTCCCGGGTGTCTGGTTCCTGCCTGGCACATCCCATCTGCTCCAGAAAGACATCAAGGCTCCCAATATTCCTTCAGGAGCAGGGCTTGGAGACTGTGGGGTGAAAACACTTCTCCTGGAGTGACGAAGACGGGGACCTCCCAATTCTAGAGAAGAGCAAATGTCAGCCCAAAACTCAGGAAAGGAAGGGAAAAAACCCAACACAAAGCATCAGAGGGGACACAGATGGTCAAAATCTGATGGAGAGCACAGGTCCCTGGCAGGGAGCCTGTGGGCATTAATATGAAAGCCATTGCTCTGCAGCTCACAGCTCTTCCCACAAACCAAGTTCTAGCAGCTAACGGCAAGACAAGAGCCGTTCAGCTGACCAGCAGCAGCACCAACTTTCCAGCATGCTTCAGATGGATTGTTTTTAAAATCCTGAGGGTTGTGGGGCTTGTGTTTTGAAAAAAAGCCTCCTTTCATTTGAGTTTAAACATGGTTCCTGTATTTCCATCCCTTCCATCTCCAACCTTAATGCCCAGCAGCTGCTCTGAGGTCCCGCTCCATGTCTGGATCACAGACAAGTTTGCAGTGCCAGCAGCAAGCAGTGTTTCACAGCCTGAGTAGTCAATGCCTTTTCTGTCCAGTCCTCAGTTGCTGGCAGAGCCAGGCTGGGCTTGCTGCACGGATGGGCGATGTGCACAGGAAGCCAACTCTGGCACTGAGCTGCTGGCAGGAGGTTTTGGGCTCGAAACTGACCCAGCCCTCCAGTGTGCAGTGAGGGGACTGCCATGGCCTGAGAGAAAATGTCATGGAGGTCTGTACCTTGAACTCTTTCCATCGTTAATTAACCACATAATCTCACTCTTCAGCAGTTCATTTGTCTCGTTCTCTTTGTTTGGCAGATGGAGATGCTGGACCACAGAGAACCAACACTTTGGCCAATTGTCTTCCATCGAGCCCATCTCCAGAAGCCAAAACAAACCCAAGTGCCCCAGATGCCAGCCCAGAGTGCTAACCAGCAGGTAACACCACTTCTGCTCTGCTCTCCCTATAAAACCTGACAGAATTAGTCTTCTTTCTCCCTTGGATTCCTCCTGATGTGCTCGAGCACTGCAGCCAACTGATTCCCAAATGATTCCTCACACCTTTGTGCCTCCTGGTCTGTGAAAGGGTGCATCATCTGATGGGCTGTGAGGCAGGACAGCGACCGGCGCACAGGCTGGGTGCAACAGATGCTCCATCGCCAAGGGCAGCTGGGGCTGGAGCAGTTGGTCCCCATGTGGGGCTCGCTGGTGCCCAGAGCATCCTTGTGAGGGGTGGAAGGTCTGTCCTCAGCAGGACATCACTCTACATTCCTGCTTGCTCATACCAAATACATGGCTGGAGGAGAATCACAACTTCCCCTCTCCTGCCCTCCATATCAGCCAAGGATGTTTATTCCAGCCCGGTACCCTCTGCCACCCCCCCAGGAAACTACATGGGGAGCACTTGCTCCCCAAAGTGTCATGGGCGATAGGAGCCCAGGCACAATCCCTCTTCAGCAGCTGGAGAAACCAGCAGTGACAAAAGGGGCCCTTAAGGGTATTTGCTTCCCAGGGGAACACGCTTATGGGCTCGGTGAAGCACACTGCCGTCATTAAAGGGATGTGAGGGGGGGAGCGCTTGTCAGCCCTAAGTGAAATTGATAAAAAGATGTTTTATGCAACAGGCTGCATTTAAATCTAAGGGACAATTTAAGCAGCTTTGTGGGTAATAACATCTCTTTGATTGAGCGGCCGTGTTTTAAATATGGAATTAGTGGAAGGGGAGTGTGCTGGTGACCCTGTTTTCAGGGAGGCCATGGTTGTGCGTGTTGCAGAAAGCAGTGCCACTGAGGCACAGTGGAGAGACTTTAACCCTTCAGTGGCTTCCACCTGATCGGGGACAAGCCCCCCAGCTCTTCCCCAGCTCGCCAGGAGCCTGGCTTTGGTCCCTGGCTGTTCTGTGCTGGCTGCTCCCAGCTCTCCATCAGAGCAGTGCAAATACCCAGCCACAGGCTTCCCCAGGCAACAGCAACCCGGATCCGAAACCTTTTCTGGGTGAATTGCCTTCAGCCTGTTTCAGAGACTATCAGAGTCATCGTCATTCCCTCCCTGAGCCGTCATCCAGCCTTGCTGCTGCTGCCTGCCGCGCTCCCCCCAGACCCAGCTCCTTCCCAGGGCTGCCTTGATGCAGTCTGGCATCTCTCTGGGTGAGAAGCGCTGCTGCTGCCACCTTCCCCTGCCACTATCCCTCCCTGGTAGTGCCCTTCTGCCTCGGTGCTCAATACCATCAACCCAATAATTAGCATCTCATTGTAATTGAATTGTCAAAAGGAGCTCACATCAGAGTGGACTAAGTCGGCAGGGTTGCTGCCATCTCCTTTCGTCTTTTGTCACCTCTCCAATGTCTTTTCCTCACAGTTTTATCATTTATTCCTCACGATCACACCTCAGGATCAGATTGGGAGCCTATGGGGCAGGCTCTGTGCCCCCAGCATCCTTCTGCAGTGCTGCAGGCAGCAACCAACCTGCATGGAGAGCCACCCTACCCCTTCTCTCCCCCTTCCAGCTGCATGCTGAGCCCCAAAGCAACTGGGGGGGTTGATTCCAGAGGAACCTTCAGTGCCAGGGTCATCCTGCCTGGTCCCACTCTTGTGCCAGGAGTGGGTTGGGGCTCAGCACCTCTGCCAGGACAGGCTCCTTGATGCTGGAGCAGAGGAAAGAGCAGAGCTGGGCACGGCCGCTTGCTGTGGGCAGATGCAAAGCAGCAACTCCATCCCTGCCACTTCCCTGCTTGGCCATGAATTTTGGGGTTCCCTTCGGGCAGCAGCAGCAGGGAGCTCGCAGGTGAAAAGCTGGAGTGGGAAGAAGCGTGATGCTGTGGATCTGCCCAGCCCTGCTGAACTCGTGCTCTGCTCTTGTCTCACTGCTGCTTCCTACAAGATTGATGCAGAGAGAAAATGCCTGGGCAGAAACAAACACAGTTTCCATCCATCTGGGAATCCCAGCAACCTCTGTTGATGCTCCTGCTCGTAGCCAAGCCACGAGCTCTCAGGGCACCTCTGGGACCCATTTTACAGCAGCGTTTCCAAATAAAGAAGGCAGCTCTTACGCAGCAGTTTGCGGGGCTGAGAGAGGAAGCAAAGCCCTGCGCTGTCTTGTTCTCAGGTGCTTTGACCTCTTTTTCCTCAGGAAAAATCCTTCCATTCTCCTCTCCATCTCCCCATGAGGGAATGCTGCAACATTCCCCAGGGACATAGCAATGCCATTCATGAGGTCCCTGGGGACTGGGGTTCAGCTCTCCAGGACCTGTCCCAGGGCTGCAGAAGCTGGGGTTAGTCCTGGGATGGGACTCAGGCAGCGTGTCTGCAGAGCTAAAAACTGCAGCAGGGACCAATCCAACTTCCTTGGGCGTTTTAAAGCTCCTCTTGGTCTCGGTGCCGGAGGACCCTGAGTCACACTGAGTCCTTTGCGATGGCTGAGACAGAACAGGGATGTTCACTGTGCCAAGGATGCTCCTGAGAATTGTGATCACCCCTGCCCCAGGGAGATCGTTACTCTAACATCTTTTCCCTTTGCTCAAGGACAGTTATGTTTATTTTTTTAAAGTTATAATGCAGAATTATCAATACCCATCCTCTGGTTTGTTATCCCTCCTGGCAACGTTCAAAGCAGATAGATTTCCAAAGAAATGTAATTGATTCAGTCCAAATGAGAGCGGAATGACATTCAGCATCGAGCCAGAGCCTGGATCAGCGCTATGGGAGGCACGGGACGCAAAGGCAACGCAGGTACCAGCAGCCTGCGGAGGAGAGCTCGGGGGCACGGCTGGATGTGCAGCTCTGCCGTATGGCCCAGCAGCCGCAGGGGAGGACGCTGGATTTGGAGCAAAACTGGCATGGAACGACCCAAAAGGCAGCATGTAGCCTGTTAAGCAAAGGAAAGATCAGAGGGGAAGGCTGGGATGGCCCCTTCGAGTTCCTGAGCAGCAGAAGCTGCAGGACATCACTCTCCCTTTCGGGAAGGCGCCCAGGCTTAGCTAAAGTGTTTTGCACTGCTGAAGGATCCAACACAGTTCTTGATAATTTGCTCCAATGGTCAATTATCTTCATTCCTTTAAAAAAAACCCACCCCAGACAAACACCCCAACATCCCACCCCCGCCCCCCCCAGTCTATTCCAAGTCAAATTTGTCCAGCGTCTCATCCTCCAGTGACTGGACAGGATCTCTTTGTCTCCCAGGTTCAAGAGCAGCTGCTCCCTATAACAGAATCATAGACATTGGAAGGGACCTCCAGAGATCATCAGGTCCAACCCCCTGCCAAAGCAGGGTCCCTAGGACAGGGCACACAGGTCGGTGTCCAGACGGGGCTGGAATCTCTGCAGAGAAGGAGACTCCACACCCCCTGGGCAGCCTGTCCCAGGGCTCCCTCAGCCTCACCGGGAAGAAGTTCTTCCCCAGATTGGTGTGGAACTCCCTGTGCTCCAACTTGAGGCCATCGCCCCTTGTCCTGAGAAGAGGTCGGCCATTTCCTCTGTGTCCCACGCTTGAGATATTTATAAACATTGATCAGATCCCCTCTCAGGCTGAACAGCCCCAGCTCACTGAGCCTTTCCTCGCAGGGGAGATGCTCCAGTCCTTTACTGATCTCCATGTCCCTCCGCTGGACTCTCTCCAGGAGATCCCTGGCTTTTTTATACCAGGGAGCCCAGAATTGGACACGATACCCAGGTGGGGCCTGTGTTCTGGATATGGAGCGGGTGGATTCACTGTAGGAGACATCCATGGTGCAGCATTCCCATCACTGGCTCCACTTGACGGTGAGAGGAGAGAGACTGGGGCTCATCATCCCGCCGAGCGCTGCCCCTCCACACAGGGATCTCAAACCGCTTCAAAATGAGGAGATTCTTTTGCTTTGCGACAGCAGGAAAATATGAGGAGCCACCAAAGGTCACGACTGTTTTCCAGAAAGGGATTCAGTGACTTCTAAGAGAGGTCAGTGTCCGCTCTTGCCTCAGCCAAGACCGGAGTGCTCAGCTTTGGGGGGCCAAGCTCCCCTGCCACGTGACCCGATTCCAGCATTGCTGTTAAAAGCTGGGAAACTCAGAGTCAGCTCCTCCCCGAGCCTAAAGATTGAAAAAAAACAGGGAAAAACCCCGTAGTCAGGTTTCTCTGCTTGCTGCCTGCATTTTTGAACCTCTGTTCTTCATATTTGCAACCACAAACATCTCAAAACTCAGTGTTTTAATGGTGGTTTAATGGCAGGGACGGTTTGTAACCTGATATCACAACCCGAGGGGCTGTGTATGAAGCAAGGCTGTAAAAACCAGCCCCTCCAAAGCACACAAAGCCCCTCCAGAGCAAAACCAGTGATAAAACATGACCCTGTTCTCTGCATGCACTCACCAGGAAACTCTTCTTTCTATTTTTCTGACTTGCTGGTATCTTCTGGACTGCCATGGCCTTGCCTGAACCTTCTCCGTGGGAAGGATGAAGGACATTTCACGAAGGATGAAGGATGTTCTGCTGGGAGCACCTCCCCAAAGGCAAAGAGCAGGTCTGGTAGAGATGTCCCAGCAACGAGCTTGGTGCAAACAGTCTGGACGGCAGGGTAAGGAGATTATAAGGATTAAACAAGATGGAGAGAGATGTTTACAATTATGATTAGCTCACAAATCTGCCCAAACAGAGCAGTGAGGCATTGCCTGCCTGTTGTTTTATGCAGCCTTGATGGGTTTGTTCCTGTCTGCACCTTCAATTTGATATTGCAGTGCTGGAGATATTGCAGCTGCCCAGGGGGAGAAACTGGGAAGGGCCCTGCAACACCAGCTGAAGCTGGGAGAGGAGAACCAGAATTATAGTCACCATCCCTGGATGTGTTTAAAAAAAGGGTAGATGAGGTACTTAGGGATATGGTTTAGCACAGGACAGGGACAGTTGGACTCAATGGTCTTAAAGGTCTTTTCCAGCCTTGTGATTCTGTGTGTGTTTGTAATCGCTCAACCGGCAGAAGCTTGAACAAGGAGCACTTGAAGAGACTCGATCAGAATCACCCTGCAGGTAAGGGGCAGAGCTGGGGAGACACCCCCTGCCTCACCCCCCCATGCCCCCTCACGCTCTGCCTTTAATCAAACCATCAGGGAGGTTGTTGCCGTAGCACGGCAGCTGCTGGTTGCGGTGAGTTTACACCATCTGGCAGTGCCAGAGAGGAGAGATGCTTTCAGCCGCTGTAAATCAGCACAGCATCGCTTCCCCTCCCAGAGAACCACGCTGATTTATGTCGGCCTCGCAGAGGTGCCCGGCAGACATGTGCTGGTGGATTAAAGCCGTGCTGTCGTGTGCCCAGGCCCTGCTGATGGATGTCACCACCAGGAAGCAGGGACATTTCATTTATGGTGGTTCAGGAGCTGTCTCACGAGGAGATGGGATGGGTTTGCCGGACGGCAGTGCCTGGCAGAGAGGGGCAGGGTTGGCACTTCAGTGCCATGAGAACCCGAGTTGTGTTGTGCAGCCTTTAAACCTCACAAAACTCTCACAGGAGGAGGAGCCAGCACCCTGAGATGCTCTCCCCAGGGCAGGCAGGGGCAGTGGGAGTGCTTAGCAGGCAGCATGGTTCGAGTTTGAGAGCGGGCACCAAGGAGTTGTGACTGATGGGGGCTGTTTGCCAGGAAAGCCTCAATGTGTCTTGCACACCATCCCTTCTCCCCTCTTCCTCTGCAGCCCCTTGATCCCCTTGTCTTTGAAGAGGTCAGGGCACTGGGTGGGGGGGGGTGTCTCAAAAACACATTGGCATGGGGACGGGAGACCCTGGAAAGAGGATCTTGGTTTTAAACTCAGGAGTCTTCATAGGAGCATGTAACATTTTCTTGGGGCACAGAGAAGTGCTGCGAGTTCCCCAGGGGTGTCTGAGGATGGTGTGGGAAGGAGCATCTACTGAAGCTGTAAGGAGCATCCCAATACCCCAGAGTACATTTATTTTCTCAAATCAAGTTGAAAATTCACAGCAACTTCCCCTGAATCATGGGAATAAATACTCCTAACAGTGAGGCTCAGTAAGACACAGTTGGCCAGGCTGAAAAGAAACATTTAGCTAAGGCCAACCACAACTATTTATCAGGGGCTGTACATGGGATGCAGCAAACCTCATACCGAAATGAAATCTCCAGCCCCTCACCCACCTATTGACTGCAGAAGATCCCATTTTGATGCTGAATTGCTTTGAAATTGGCTCTGTCAAAAACTTTCCTGACATCGATATGCTCCAGCAAAACGTTTCAATCTTGGTGAAACAGCATTTCCCACTGGAAACCTCTTTACTTCAAATAGTTCCTCGTCTGTGCTGATGCTCCCTGGGTTCGTGCCCTGCTCCCAGCATTGTTCTCTGCTGTGACCAGCATGTGACAAGGCTTAAATAAGTAATGATTTGTAAAGTGCTCTGATATCCTCTGATGAAAGATGCCCTGGAACACTGTGCATTACAGTACTGCGATTGCTCTGCCCGTTTCTTCGGAGCGCATTAAATGTGTGGGCGCTCCAGTTATTTGCTCCAACGGTTGATATTTTACCCTGATGTATTTTTATCTTTGCTAGATTATATAACCAAGTTACGCTGGTGTCACTCTGAAAGCTCCAGCGCTGTCAGTAAAGCTAATCCAGTTTAACACAGGCCTAAGACGAGGACTGAATTCCCTGTGACAAAAAGCAGAGTTAACCCAAATAAGTGACTAAACTCCTCAAAGAGCGCCTAGTCCCACTGTCCTTATGCTGGGAAAATTAATTGGAATCAACATGAGCTAACTTTCACTCTCAGCTACATCCTCAGCGTGTGCCAGGAGGATTTGTACCCCGTGGTTTGGCTTCCAAAAACTACTTTGAACCAGGAGAAGTCGCAGGAGGAATAACTCTCCCTCTCCACCTGCGTTAAAGCTGAGCAATCTGTTTGGAGAGTAATAAATTCGCCATGAAATGCGACATTTCCCGTGGAGCTAAACTGTTCAGGAATTGGATGTGTGTTTGGCAAACTGCTTTGGCCAAACAACCCGCCAAGAACACAAAGTGGGAGGAGGAGGAGGAGTGGGGAGGCTGCCGGCTGCCCCCAATGGAGCTGGGATGCACGTTAGCAAAGTGTGATGTAAGCTTGGTGCCTGGCCTGGGTGCAAAGCCAACAGGGGAAGACAAGAGCCCATGGGGGAGCAGGTGGCTCTGGCGAGGGTTGGTTTGCCCTCTGGAGATGGCATTTTTCCCCTTCGCTCCAGAGGGAGAGCGGGTAATGAGCTCCAACCAGACGTGGACCTCCCAGGCAGCAACAATCAGCTGAATACTTCTGCAGTGGCTACACACGCTGCTGCCGCTCGGTAGGTTTGGAGCCAAAGTCTCTTGAGTTCTTTGTGCCAGCGCTGATCTTTGCAGCTGAACAACATCTGCTGGGTTTGGAGGGGCTGCAGTCGGTGCCTGGAGCTGGGCGGCCCCTTCTGCCCTGCATGCTGGTGACCCACATGTGATAGGGGCTGCTCCCCAACACTGCCATGCCCAAGCAGCCTGCAGTGCCCAGACAGGCCACACTACACTGGGGACCAGTGTCTACAGTGCTCTCCTTGCCCTGCTCTCAATTGCCCTCCTGGGGCTACGCTCCATCCCTGAAACCCGGGGATCTCACAGGGATTGTGCCGGGGTGGTTGCAGTGTGTGGGAGCAGATGTGACCCAGGAGGTGCAGGAAGGGATGGCTCCCCAGAGCTCGCCCATCACCCATGAGATGGTACTGGAAGGGTCCCCAGGATTTCTGCTCTCCAGAGCCTGAGGGCACGCTGAGCTCCTGTGCCCGGGATCAGCTGCTCAGTCACCCAACAGAAGCGGGGACGATGTGCTGGGTGTGCCATGTGTGCAGAGGGAAGAAAATCAAGTCCTGGGGGGATGGGAACCTCACACATGGGAAAAGCACAGCATCCCATTTCCCAGATGACAGCGATGTTGATGTGGATTTTCCATCCTCATCACTCCCACCATGCTCAGCTCCCCACCTCAGCTTCCTGCCTGCTCACAGCAGCCTTTCTTCCCTCCAGAGAACAGGGATATGTCTCAGTGCTGGGCTGTACAAGGCACCTACTGCCTCTGCCAGCAGCAGAGTGGGGAGGGAGGCTGTTTTCCTCTCCAGCTCCTGCCTTGGTTGTGACTCACTGCCAGGGCCAAGCATGAGAGCTCCTGCGGTGTCAGACCCTGCCGGTCACCAAAAGCAGTTAGGCTGTGGGATTTTCCTGCACAGAACATTGTCTGGACCAAAGAGTGTACAGAGCTCCAAAAAAGAGTGAGATTTACTTCTTGGTACCAAAGAGCCTGCAGAGCTGGGCTAATTAATTCCTGAAATTTGGTAGAAGACATGAAGTATTATGCTTTCAGTTCTACACTGGCCTCTAATGACTAGGGATTAGGAGATTTCCTGAACCGTCTTCTGCAGCCTGGCACAGAGCATCCCTGGAAGCACGATGCTGCGCAGGCGGTGCGTGCGCTGGAGCAGCGCTGGCAGTCGCATCCCCACAGCCCCCTCAAACTGTGCTGCATGCTCAGCTCCCAGCCGTCAGCTGCAGCTCATCCGGCACGCCGACCAGGCTGACAGCCCTTGATTGCAATTAAGTTGCTGTTACTCATTGCCCTGGGCCTGTTTTCCATCAGCACGAGCAGCTCAGCGTGTGCAGCCATCAGCCTGATTTTATCGGTGATGCAGGCGAAAGCACCCGGGCGATGGAGATGTGAAAATAGCTCAAGAGCATGATAGGAAAGAGGTGGTAAAAAGTAGAGAATTCAGGTCCTGGTGTTGTGGGGAGCCATGCGAGGATCATGCTAGCAGCGGGCATTGTAATTAGTGTACTAATTTGGCATCGTGAGTGGTGAGTGCAGCTGCTGCCCTCTGAACTAGGGGGGCTGTGAGGGAGGTGAGAGTGGCTGGGGCTTTGCTCTCCATGTCCGTGCACAGTTGCATGGAGCAGGGTAAGGACCAGCGTGAGCCAGACCGGGCGGTGGAAAGGCAGCTCTCGGTTCAGACCTGGACACAGCTCCAGGCTTCTTAAGGATGCTTAAAGCCTGTACTTATGGGTGGTGAAACCTTCAGAGCAGCGACACAGCCCCTTGCTGCGTTTAACCACACGTTTGGCTGCTGTTAACACGGGTATCACACAGCGGATTTTATTTCCCATCTCCAGCCTGGTGCAGCTTTCCAACTGGTGCTGATGCTGGTCATGCTGGCGCGATGGTCTGCGAGTGACATGGGGGCCTGGTCCCCTCCAGAGAGCCCTTTGCACGGGCAACACCGTGGCTGCTGTGACTGAAGCCCGTGATCCCGTACATGCACAGGCCGCAGCCAGCAGCAGCTCCCGACCCAGTACCGGTTCTGTCAGCAGCTTATTTCTGCCAATACTACACCTATTTACAACGCCTTTTCTCCACAGATCCCCAAGCATGCTGACACATTAACAAAGTGTTAATGACTGTGGTAATTTGTCCAAAGCATGCCTATAAATTGGAAATTTTACTGACAGACAAAAGGGGTGATCCAAGGCCTGGGCCGAGGCCCGGGCCCATTACGGCTCGAAACAACAGCAGCAGGATGAGCTAAGGAGATTTTTCTGGGCTGGGATGCTGCTGGGGAGCCGCTCAGCCTTTCTGCAGAGCCCTGAGATGCTGCACAGCCATGGGAGGGCTGAGAGGAGTTTTGTCATCCTGGGGACAGCGTACGTCCCCCTTGCCAGCTACTCGCTTCATCAGGGCAGCTCGCAGCATCACGGCCAACAGATGCCGACGGGAGCACGTTTGTAGTTGCTGGTGTTATTTTCTCGTTAATGAAATGTCAACGGAAGTGAAAACGGCAGCAAAGAAATCAGGGGTGGCTCATTTGCCCATGGCCCCACCAGCAGGAAAACACATCAGCACTACAAAAAAAAAGCAGGAATTTAGCTGGAAAGCTGTATTTATTTCATTGCAATTCGTGGATGCAAACACCATGGTGGGGAGGAGTCGTGGGGAGGATTTCTTTGTGTTTTCTGGACAGAAGAGATGACGCTGGATGTTTGAAACAGCGGAGAGGAGCAGCCCCACTGCTGCAATACCCGAGACACCAACCTGTGTGTTTCAGTGACGCTGCAGAGCTGAAAATAACCTTGAGAGGGTACATGCGGAAGGAGCCGGTAGCTCGTCAGGAGAGATGACAATTGATGGGCAGATGGATGGGCGGTGATCCCAGAGGCTGGCCACAGGGTGCTCACAGCTAGAGAGAAGACAATGTTTCTGAAGCATCACTGCTGTGCCACGCTCAGTAGTCAGACACAAATGAAGAGGTTTGGCTTTGCTGGCCTGGCCTGTGGGACCTGTCTGCCCCTGGGCTGCTCCAGCGGGGAGCAAAGCCCGGGGTATTTGGGATCCTGTGCCTGATGCTCTGCCCTCCTGGGGGGGGGCGAATGAAACTAGTAGTTTTTTGTAACTACAGGGATATTTTAACCTCAAATGCTGACTTTTGGGGTGGCTGGCTTGGATGACATTGCCACTTTGGAGACCTTGATTTGATGATTCCTCTCTTCCCAGGCTGCTGTTGTGGTCCTTTACTCTCTGACTTGAGTGGAGACACTTGAAGAACTACATTCTGCTACTCCCACATCATGACACCCACCCAGGACAGCGCAGCCAGCAAGGCAAGGGGCAAGCATCCACACAGGGATTCAGTGGGAAAGCCCAGCTGGGAAAAGCAGGGCAGAGAGGAATGGGAAGACACCTCGTACACTTTGAAAGGACCTCGAAAGGTCAGTGCAGAAGCAGCTGTACCAGGGGAGAACTGCAGCAGCAGGAACGCTGGGGACTTTTCCTCATCAGGATTTTGTGGCCAGTAACTGCTCCGTGACGTTGCCACAGGAGAAATGATGGGAAGGAGCAGCACGGCAGCACACGAGTGCCGCTGCCCGAGCGAGCCGGAGCACAGTGTGATGTACTTTACCAGTGTGCAAAACACAGAAGTAGGAAAATAAATCAGGGATGTGTCCAATACCTGCCAGGTGCCTTTCTCAGGCTAGTTTATCAATTAATTAATTGCAAGGTGTCCACCTTAACTCAGCAGGTATTGGCAAGCGGGAAGGAAGCCCTCTGGTGAAATGCAGGCTGCTGGGTGGGAGCTGAGCTTCATCAATGGGATAGTGAACCATTGGAGCCTGTATGCTCTATGTATGCTATGTGATCTATGTATACACTTAAATTTGTTCCTGATGGCAGTTTTTCAGGGTTTTTACCACTTGTGTGCTGCTGCCCTTTGAGAGCCGCTCCAGTGTGGTTAGTTGCCAGGAGGAGAGATTCATCCTTCAAGTTTTAGTCACCGTCCCCAGCTCTTTCCCTGCGTGGTTCAAACCAGGCCCTAAATGGAGACACACCAGTAGCACCATCCTAATTTAGACTGGGCTTTTTGGAAGAGAAGTTCCCAAACGACCCTCCCTTCCATCATCCACTTGTGACCTGTGGATGGGACCCGGCCACTGTCACCTCCTGCCAGTTCAGCTCCGTGACGCCTGTGCCTTGGCTCCCAGCTACAAGCGGGAGAGGGGGATGCTACAACGTGAACTGAAAAGGGCTTTTCAATTACACGAACATTTCTGTGAATAATAGGCTTTGTAAGGCATTATTCTACTAATCCAAAATATGGGGTTTAACCTCCTTGTTATTATCCCTTTAATTTCCAAAAGCTTTTGAGGGCCTTAATCTTCCGTACAATTATGTTCAGGCTGGGGTTAGAAGCCCGCTGGTGGCAGGGTGACACGGAGGGACGGCGGGAGCTCACGCTACCCTTTATCCAGCGCGGCATGGAAACGCCTTATCGCAGCTTCTCGTCCCAGGGTGGGGCGGTCGAACCCTTCTTGGGGGCAAACGTGGCTTTTTTGGTGTCACCGGAGCGCGCAGCAGTGGGGGCTCTCGGAGTGGTGCTCTCACAGACCCCGTGAAGGGTTTCCTGTCCCAAAACTGTGGGGGACCCCCCGTCCTGGGAAAGGTGGGACCCCGCGGAACTGCTGTTTGCTGCTCCCCACCCCCCCCCAGGTGTCTGTAGGGACATCGGGGGGTGTCTGGCGCGGGTCTCCAGCGGGGTGGAAACTCCACGGGGAGCGGCAGGTTCCGAGGGACCCCAGGCTGCCCCGCGGGTCTCTAGGGGCTCCCACCGCCCCCCCCACCCCGAGCGCTACGGGACCCCCAGCTGGGCGAGACGAGGGGGTGTGGCCAAGGGGGCGTGGCTTTCCTGACGTCACGGCGCTGTATTTGCATACTGGCCCCGCCCCCGGACGCCGTCAGCGCTGGCGCCGCAGGAAAGTTTGCGGCGGGGCCGGGAGCGGGCGGGGGGCGGCGGGATGGACGCGCTGAAGTCGGCGGGTCGCGCCCTGCTGCGGAGCCCCAGCGTCCACAAACCCTCCTGGGCCGGCGGCCGACACAAGAGTGAGACCCGCTGCCCCGCTTACCCCCCCGGCAGCGCGCCCTTACCCCGGCACCCCCCTTGTCCTGCGCGCCACCCCCCCCCCTTTCCTTCTTCCTTCCCGGCTTTATCCCTCTTCCCACCCCTCTTGCACCCACTTTTCTCCCTCTTTGAGCTTCTTCCTCCCTCCTGCAGCCCCTCTTCACGCTGCTCTACCCCCGTCCGCTCTCCCCCTCCCTTATTCCGTGCCCCCCCGTGCACCCTTTCTGCGTTACTCTCTGTTACACCCCTTGTTTTCCATCCCTCCTTCTAGTCCCTTTTTTGCCCCTTGCTTTGCTTCCCCCATTGCGCCCACCTTCCCCCGCACCCCTTTCCCCCAGTGCAGCGGCGGGACGGGGCGGGGGGGGCGGGTGGGTGGATGGGTGGGGGCTCATCCCCGTGCCCTAGCCGGGGCCGAGGGCTGGAGCCCGGCCGGTGGCTTCTGGCCTGGTCCCAGTGCTGGCTTGGTCAGGCGATCGATGGCCCCGTGGCTGGTGGCCATTTGGCCCCTGCCAGGCGTCCTCTGCTGCAGCCAGGGAAGGGGGGGACCACCGGGTTGAGCCCCGTGCTGGCACCCCGAGTGCAGCGGGGCAGCAGGAGGGTGCTGTGCCCTCCACGTACCCCTTGCCAGTGAGATCAAACTTCTTGGGTTTGCTAATCTGATGGGATTGACCCGGTGTCCTGACAGCTCTTCCTGAGGATTAAGAGCCAGTAGCTGCGGGACACGGTGAGGGGGGGAGCAGCTGGCTGGAGTTCAGACTTGGGGGGCTGTGCAGCGTATGTGGGGTGCTGTCCCTCTGTGTCCTCGTGGGATGTACTGGGCTGAGGGCCCAGCCCTTGGGCTTGCTATCGACCTTGCAAACCAAACCACCCCCACTGTGTGGGGGCATCACCATTGCCCCATGGGACAGACACACCCTGGGTCTGAGTGTGATCGTCGGCACTACCGGGGAGAGGAGGGACTGAGGTGGTGAGCAGTGCAGAACAGGATGTGTCTGTGCTGCCCCAGGTGCTCCTTCCTTTCTGAAAGCACTTCGGTGGTTGCACTTAAACTACCCATTTCCATCCCAGGGAAATGGGACATGCAGGGTTTTTGCTGGCACCCTGCTTCTGGGATGGGAGATGAATGCAGCATCCTGCCTGTTGGTGTTTCCTTTCCCTCTGCGGGCTTAGGACCTGTGCGTGGGGTGCAGAGCTCCAGCCCTCCTGCAAATCCTCATCTCCCTGTGGGAACACTCCCACCCGCTTTCCGTCACTCCAACCTGAGCCAGTGTCATGCTGACGGGCTGGTTCACTGCTCAGCACCCACACCCGGCGCTGGGAGCAGCGCCAGGGTTTATGGCTTTACCTCCTGTCTCCTCGCCTCTGCCCGGAGCTGAGTCACCGGGGTACCCCGGGGTGCGTCCGTCCCCCGTAGCCCTGCCCTCCCAGCACTGCAGGTTTGCAGGAAGCCACAGTTTGGCCCCGTGGTTTGGAGGCAGCCAAAGGAGGCTGAGTACGAGGCAGCAAAGCCTTCAGGGACATGTTTTGTCTGCAGCAAGGAGCCTCATTGCTCCCCAGGGCCGTGGGGCACCTTGGGAGGGCTGAGGTTTGCTTGTTGCCTCCTGCTCAAAGCAAGATCCTCTTGAAACATGAGAGCTGCAGATCCTGGGTTACCGGCTCTGTGCCTGGAGGTTAGATCCTGCGGTGCGATTTCACACTTAGAAATAACCCCCTGACTTCCAGTTCAGTCCCAAGCTTATCTCAGTATTTAGGACCCCCCTTCCCACCTGCAGCACGTAAGGGCAGAGGCTGGTGGCTGCCTTGGTGATCTCAGGGAGCACAGAGACCTCTCCCCAGTGCAGCTTCGCCTGCGCAATGGGTTTCTTGGGGCTGTCAGTGATGGGTTTAGCAAGTCACAGCACATCTCACCTGGATCCTGCAGCTGTATGTGGGCTTAGCAAGCAGCAAATGCCATCTTAGCCTCTGGGTCGGTGATGGTTAGCACAGGGTAAGGTTATTGCCATGGGTGGGGCTGCACCAAGCCCTCCCTTGTGCCTGGCTGATGCTCAGGACCCCCTTGGTTATAGTGTGGGCCTGGGCACTCACAATGTGAGGAGCTGTGGGCTCTTAAAAGGCTGCTACCATTTGTTGTGGCTCGAGGAAATACTTCTGGGGGCTGCTTCTTGCTGCCTTGCAGACCTGTGGAAGTCCCCACAGCCTCCTGGTCACTGTGCAGCTGAAGAGTGCTGTGGCCTCCTGTGACAGCCGGGTCTCTGCTCCATCTCCATCCCCCAGTGCCTCATGAGACCCGTCCAGCACGGCAAGCTTGGGCGTCCAGGCAATAGCTAAACCATCACCCTGCTCATACCTAAACCCTCCCTCGTGGGTTGGCAGCTATCCTTGTGCATTTGGGAGCCTAAAAGTCTCTTTGCTATCTCTGTAGAGCTCCCGGAGAACTGGACAGATACCCGTGAGACGCTGCTGGAGGGGATGCTCTTCAGCCTCAAGTACATGGGCATGACGCTGGTGGAGCAGCCCAAGGGAGAGGAGCTTTCTGCCGCTGCCGTTAAAAGGATCGTTGCTACCGTGAGTGTCTGAGCTGGAGCAGAGCCCTGCCTCCTGTTCCTCAAGCAAATCTGTTACTGGGGGGGTTTCAGGGCTGTCCAGCTGCAGGCTGGGAGTGTCAGGAGTGCAGGTCCATCCCTTCCAGGGTGAGCAGGGATCTGGTGGTGTGGGTAGAAATGCAGACAGGAGTGCTGGGAAGCCCTTGGGGCCAGCCCTGACCCACAGATGGGTCAAGCTGCGAGAGAGTGGGTGTGACGCCTCTGAGCTCTGGCTCCTCTTGATAAGCTTTGGGTGACCCTGGGTGTGGGAGAGGCCTCTGAGCTGGTGAAATCAGCCTCCCCAGGGCTGAGTGTGGGCAGCGCCCAACCAGGGTCTGATGTGCAGCTCTGTTCTCCTTCCTGGGACTTGGAGGGTTAAGAGGAGAAGGGAACAGGCCACCTTGCTTCCATTCTCAGCCACCATCCAGCTATAACCTCTGATGCAAGCGGGACCCCTGCTCAGCACTGAGCCTCCCTGGAGCTCCTGTTCACCAGGCTTCAAGTAAAATTAACGCTTCTTTAAGCCCTTATAAAACAGAATGAGGCAAAGGCCCAATCGTGCAGTTAAACCGTCGTAAAACTCAACGGGGCAGCGAGCTGCGCTGGGTAGTGACGGATCCATTCCTGGCACGTGCTGAGGTGGACGGGAGGGGAGCGCTCACATGCAACAGGAGCTGCTGGCAGAGCATTCCATGTCTGAACAGAGCCTTTAAATAAAAACCCCAGGGCTGAAGCAGGCCTTGGAGGGGCAGGGCTGACCGCTGACCAGTCTGGATGCAGCTCAAGTGAGGTCCCCGGGGAGCAGGGTCTGCGGTCTGTCACTGGCTGTGTATTTTTATTTCTTGGTTTGGAGAGAAGCTGGGCAGGGAGCTGAATGCACCCTGAAGGCTGGCTAGTAAATAAGAGAAGGTGGCCCCTAAAAGTCTGTAGTTACTCTTTAAGCCGGTGTCCTGGCTGTGGCATGGGGGATGCTCTCCTGCTCGAGCAGGGTTTGACAGCGCAGGGCGAAGCCGGCTGCTCGGGGTCCTGCAGCACCGTCCTTCTCCCTTGTTCATGCTGGTGTCCCCTGCTGTTCTGGAGCTGGCCCTAGAGATGAAACTCCTCAGGGTTTCACCAAGAGCTCACGTGGCTCAGCCAGAGCAGCTGCTGGCTGGGGAAACCCTCATGGGCTGGCAGCGTCTCTGTGTGGGGTCGGGTGGAGGCTGCGTGTCCTCGTCTCGTTACTGCCAGCAAAAATCACTGTTTCAAGGAAGGAAAAGTTTTAACAAGTGCCTGATTCTGCCCCTCTGCTCTGCTCTCATGAGACCCCACCTTGAGTACTGTGTCCAGCTCTGGAGTCCCCAACATAAAGGGGGACATGGACCTGTTGGAGTGAGTCCAGAGGAGGCCATGAAGACGATGAGAGGGCTGGAGCACCTCTCCTCCGAATCCAGGCTGAGGGAGTTGGGGTTGTTCAGCCTGGAGAAGAGAAGGCTCTGGGGAGATCTTACAGCAACTTCCAGTCCCTGAAGAGGCTACAGGGAAGCTGGGGAGGGACTTTTTAGAAGGGCCTGGAGTGACAGGACGAGGGGGGGGAATGGCTTTAAATTGGAAGGGAGGAGATTTATATTGCATATTAGGAAGAAATTCTTCACCATGAGGGTGGTGAGGCACTGGAACTGTCTGCCTCTTCCCTAGAAGTGTTCTAGGCCGGGTTGGATGGGACCTTGAGCAGCCTGGTCTGGTGAGACGTGTCCCTGCCCATGGCAGGGGGTGGGACTGGATGATCTTTGAGGTCCCTTCCAACCCAAACCAATCTGTGATTCCATGCTCACCCCAGCAGTAAACTCAGTCTCTAGTACTGACATGTGACGTTCATACACCATCCTGCCCTTGTACCTGCCATGTATCAGTGTTAAAAGCTGATAAAAACTTTCTCCCCCCTCTTTCCCTTCTGCAGGCGAAAGCAAGTGGCAAGAAACTGCAGAAAGTGACCCTGAAGGTCTCACCCAGGGGGATCGTGTTAAACGACAGCAGAACCAACGAGCTGATCGAGAATGTCTCCATATACAGGTGGGTTACAGGGTGCACTTTGGCAGGTGGGTGCTCTGAGGCTCCTCGTCTGCTCCGGTCTCCAGCTGAGCTGAGCTGACGTCTCGCTGCCCATCGTGTTGTGATGGAAAGCGACAGTGGGGCAAGGAGGGTGGCTGTTAAGTTTAAGGTCAGGTTATGTCTGGTGTAATAAGTGTCCTGCAGCGGGTAAGGAAAGATGTGACGAGCCTGGAGGTGTGTGGGGGGTGTGGACTACAGATCCATGTCCACACATGCTGTGGCCATGCATGGCTTTACTGCCTGGAGATGCCAAAGTGTTTGGGGTCACGGCCAGAGTCGAAGTCAGAGGGTGCTCAGAGCATCTCCAAGCGAGTGCTGGAGCAGGCTGCCTTACCCTCACTGGCTGCTCTGTGCCTCCCCGGGGTTTCATTAGCTCTGACAAAGAGCGGTGCTGGGACGACTGTTGAGACCCGATACCCACGTGGGGAGGGTGAAGGTGAGTTATCCCACATCCACTCCTCTGGCTTGGGCGAGTCCATCCTCCAAAGATGCTGGAGGTGAGTGCGGGCCTGGCAGAGCAGAGCTCCACTCGGATCTGGCACCCTTCCATCTCCTCCATCCTTACATCCCTCACACCCTGCTTCTGCCTTTTCACCTGCTGCTCTGTTCCCATTCATTAAACACAGGATGGGGAACACTGGGTTGGGGCACTCTCTCTAACCACACTCCTTAACCTACTTGCTTTTCTCCACTTCACACTAAGCAGCCATGTACAGCTGCTGGTGCTGAGCCCCAGCCCTCCCCAGGAGATAAGCCCTTGCTAAAGAGTGGAGCAGGGTGACGTGGCTGCTCCAAAATCAGGCTCAGCGTGCTGGTGTCAGAGCAGGCAGAGCCACGGGGACGAGGGGTTTAGATGCTGCCTTAAATTCTCCGAACAGCTGTTGATAAGCTGTTCCTCCCGGTCAGCGCCCCGGATGCTCCACGAGCATCCCCTGGGTGCAGCTGACTGAAGCCAGTGCATCTGAAACAGGCTGTTGATGTGGGGACTGATGCTGCTCCTCAGAGATGTTGGCCCTGGGGGTGTTATGGCAAAAGCTGGGGGCTGTGTGTGGGAGGGGGGGCACTTCCCTTCCCTGCCAGCTTACTCCACCAGTGCCCTGGCTGCCCTCTAACACCTCTACTGCCTTCTCTTCTGTTCCTGGGATGATGCTGGCTCTGACTTTTGTCCTGGATCCTGTGCTGGGCAGGACAGAGTGGCTGCAGCCAAAATGTCACTGGGCATGTCGCTGCTGGATCGGTTGTAACACCAGCTGGCTTCAGAGACAGGTGGGAGGTATCCTCTGCCTGGAAATCGGTGGCATCAAGTACCGAGCTGAGTGCTGGGGGTGCCGGGAGGGCCACGTGCCTGCACAGGGAACCATCCGTGGCTTTTTATTAAGAGTGGCCATGTTATTTGGGGGAAAAATGGGAGAAAGGAGTCAACTTCTAAGTGCTTTGCTTGCTGCTACTGCTGCTGCCTTGTACTAATACTCAGGGTTGCCTCGGCTGGTGTTCACTGGCTTCAGATGAGACGCTCAGTCCTGCAGGTCCTGGCATGGATGGACCCATGGGAGATGGTGGTGGGTGATGCTGAGGGACCCACTGCCCTGTGGAAGGGAGCTGAGCCCGTGGTCACAGCCTATGGCTCTTCCAGAGCAGTTCAGAGTGAGTCTTGCCGTGCTGGCAGAGACACAGCCTTCCTGGGGATGCTGAGCCTCCTTCCCCAGGCCCCCATGCTCAGGGGTCTCAGAGCATCCTGCGCATCCGCTGCTGCAGATCTCGGAGCCTGAATTTCAGCCTATCCAACAGCTCTCTCTTGGGCACCACTGCATCACTATTTTTCCCTGGTTTTGAGCCTCGAGATAGAATCTTAGGCTGAGAACAAGTCCTCCTTTCTCCTTGCAAGCTCATCCTCCAAGGAAAATCTTCTGAGTCTGTCTTCCGAAGGCAGACTGCGGTCAGGCGCAGTCCCGGGCTGCCACGCTACAGAGTCTTTACCTTCTCTAACCTGTCCCTTCCTATGAGGTGAAGCGTTTTCTCTCCTGCCTCACACCGTGGCTGCAGGAGTTGCTCTGGGCTTCTCTTGCGCTCAAGCCAGCGGCACTGACTCCTCTGCTTTGCCAAGGAGTTGTGTTAAGACCAGTAACGCTCCCGTGCTCCCTCTGCCCTTCCCTGCTTGGCCCCGGAGCTGGAAGCCCTGGGGTAGGTGCCTGCTGCCAGGTCAGAGGAGGGGTTGGTTGATGTCCCTTGTGTGCAGTGCCCCAGACAAGACATTTCATTCTGTCTTTCAGGATATCCTACTGCACGGCAGACAAGATCCACGATAAAGTGTTTGCCTACATTGCCCAGAACCAGCTCAATGAGAACCTGGAGTGCCATGCCTTCCTCTGTACCAAACGGAAAATGGTCAGTCCAGAGGAAGAAATGGGGATGTGGCTGGAGGAGGAGGAGGCAGAGAGGGGTGAGATAAAAGGTCTGCCCCTGGTTAGAGCAAGGGGAGGGCCCTGCCCCAGCAGAGGGCCACAGGAGAGCACCCTCCTCCTGCTGCCATCCCTGCCTGCCCACGGCAGTTCATCCTGGCTGCCAAGCGGGCGTAACTCCGGGCTGGATTCAGCCCATCGTCTTGGTAGGTAAAAGTCTTCCTGCCCCACAGCCCAGGACAGGGGTGAGACCCTGGCCCTGCACCGGCCATGCTGTGGTCCCAGCTGCTTGGGCTCTTCCCTGCTCACCATCCCCTTTGCCGGGCTGCCGGAGCTGGTCTGAGCCCGGCGTGCAGAGAGGCTCTGGCAGTCAGGGAGGTCTCTGGGGAGTCTGGCAGTGAGGTGCCCGGGAGCAGCTTCGTTGATGGGAGGCATTTAGCCAGCGGTTCTGGGCTCACTGCCCTGGCTTCCTTCTGTTTCTTGCCACTGAAGCTCCTTGTCCAAATTTTAGCAGCATCTTCGCAGACAGGGCCATGTAATCCCCAGGGGAGCAGCACAGGAGCCCCCACTGCAGGCTCAGCGTGGGGCTCAGAGCAGAGACCCGTGTATAGGAAACAGTCTCAGGCTCACTTGATCCCACTTGTGGGATTTTCTTCCTGCTGATTCAGCACTTCAGGACAGGCAGGGTGAGGGAGAGAAGTGGGTCACTGGGCCCTGGGGGTCTCCAGTGCAGTCAGAGCTGGGGCTGAGCCCCGTCCCAATGCCAGGAGGGAGGAAGGGCAGGTCAGATCCCTCTGCCTCCAGAAATCCTTCTGGTGCCTGTTGCAGGGCTCGAATGGAAAATGGGACCTCTCAAATCCACAGGGAAAGAGCAGTTCCCACTGATCTGTGTGGATCCCTGGGTCCTTATGAGCATCCCAGTGCCTGGGGCTCCGTTAACATTCAGCCCCATAACTTATATGGGTTTTTTTTTCCCAGGGAGAGAACAATGGTAGCTACAAGTTGTCTCTCCTTCCCGTGGCGTGCGCTCCCGTCCTTGCACGGTGAAGATAAGCCTTGCTCTGCAAATTAAAATTGAAATCTTGCCAGTGCTAAGAGAATTATCTCAGTGGTACATCGGCTCAGCGCCTCTCCCTCCAAATAAACTTCTCCAAGGCCTTTTGTGGTAAAAAATAGAATTTTTTGGGTTGGTTTTTTTGTTTCCTTGGCTATAATTCACATGAACATCACGCTGGTAAGGTGATGCTCCCAGACCAAGGACCGTCCCTACTCCAGAGTAGGGTCCTTGAATGTACCCACAGGTACTGGTCGTGGGCATGGGATTAGTCTGTATTTTAAGTTGGTGGGTAATTCTGGCTCTGACAGACACAGTGCTGATGTGACAGCTCCAATTGTAAACAGCTGTGAGGAGTTTCATCCTTAATTACCATATTTAAGGTTTTTTGCCATAAAGCATTTGCGCTCCCATCAGAGATGTAAATAGCTCCGACATTCAAATGAGCTCTCCTGCTCTGGGAGGTTTAATTGACACTGATGGATTTAACGAGGCCCTTCGCCCCTCCTGCCCAGGAATGCCTGGGTTTTGGGGGATGCCTGCACTCCCCCCATGTCTCCATCCACCCAGGGGCTGCGAGTTATGGACCCGGCTTTGGTTTGGTTTAGTTTGTAAGTCTGTAAAACAAGCCCAGGCCTTGAGGCTCCTGCAGCATCCCATGTTACTCGTTATCTCCTTGCACTTAAGCGGCTCGTGAGCTCTGCCTTCTCCTAATGAAACTGGCATTTATGTCACTATTTATACATCTCCAGCAGCTCGGGCTGTTCAAGGCAGTGGGATTTTTAATGGTGCTCAAGCTCTTGGCTCAGGAGGAGCAGAGGGATTCAATGGGAAGCTGGCCCTGTTCCCCCTGCATCCCTGGCTGTTGCAGAACAAACCCACCCTCTCTCCCCAGCTCAGCCCCAGGAGAACCAGGGGAAGATCCTGGGCTCTCTCCTGTCCTGTCCTCCCGGTTGGAGGGAGCTGCTGGTTTTACCCTGTCGTTCTCAGATCAGCCATGTGTGTGCGGTTGTGCACGGTGCTGGGGAGGGATGGATGGACTGCAGCTCTGCATCCCTCCCCAGCACTGCTGTGGCTGGCACTGGTGTGGTCCAGAGCACCGGTTCCCTTTGAGATGTTTGTCATTCGAGCAGGTGACGCTCTGCGGCGGGCACATCCCGGCAGCAGGGAGCTGCATCCCTCAGCCAGCTGTAAGGACAGGCCTGGGCCGGTGTGGCACTTGTTCAAGTCATGTATAGGTGCCGGGGTGCCACTCTCTTCTCCCCATCCATCAGCGCCACGGCTGTCACAGCCACATCCCTGCCACCTCCATCTTCCCATTGCCCCTCCAGACGTGTCTAGAACGAGCTGCGTGTCCTACACAGAGCGAGTCTCAGCTTCCAGCAGTATTTAACGACCCCTCCCTGGGCAGGCAGGGAGCGTGTGGAGCAGAGGGCTGGTTGGTTCCAGGTTAACACGACTTTGCAAAGCAAAACCTCCAAACCATTTAAATCTGGGGGGAGGACGTGTCGATTAACGTGCCCCCTCATCGCTCTCTTTCCAGGCACAGGCAGTCACTCTCACCGTAGCCCAGGCCTTCAAAATTGCATTTGAGTTCTGGCAAGCTGCTAAGGAAGGTGAGTTTATTCCCCCCCAGCTCCCTTCCTGCTCTTCACACGGAAGTTCAAGGAAGGACTTGGGTTTTTTTCCAGCTTTCGAGTGCTTTTTTCCCTTTGTCCACTAAATTTCCAGGCTGCTGCTAAGCTTGGTCCAACCTCTCCTGTGATTTAAGGCATCTTCCAGGTCTCTCTCGACGGCTTCGTAAATCCAGCCGAATTTTGGCTCCGCTCCCTCCTTGCAGGAGGGGGTGTGAAGGGCCTGGCGCTTGTCTGCGGTACCTCAGAGCACTGTTGCTGCCAGGAGTTTTGCTTTCACCTTCCACCAGATTAAAAAGCATGCCCAGTGCCTGGACTGCTGTGGGCAGAGGACACCTCAGTGGCCTGTCCTAGCTTGTCCCCCTTGTCCCTGCTCGCAGTTCTGCAGGCAGTGATGGGGTCTCCTTTTGCAGATAAGGAGAAGCGTGAAAGGTCTGTCTTGGAAGGAGAAGGCAAGAGCACCCCCAGCTCAGAAGCCCCTGTGCACCCTGACACACGTGAGTCACCATCAGCAGAGCTTTGTTTTGGGGACAGGGAACAGCCTGAGGTCTGTGGGGTTTGCCCTGAACACCAATGAGGAGCAAACACCTTTATCTCAGCAGAGATGCCGCCCTCGGCAGAGCGCTTGGGACGCAGTGCCTGCCTGCTGAGACTTCCCCTCTCCCCCTTAAAACATCTTGAGCAGCCCCTTGGACACCGCTGCTGCCACCTCAAATCTGCTCACTGCTGACCTGGGCAAATGGGCTGGAACATCCCTGTGAGCTTGGTGTGGGCCCCCACATCCCAAGTTTGATTTCGGGTTTGTCTCGGACCCGAAACATTTGCTGTTCCGTCAGCTGAAGGAGATGGAGATCCAGGTGCCACTCTGCCTCTGGCTCCCCTCAGGGAGGAGAGCAGGGGTGCATGAAAATAGAACAATTAAAGAGTAAAACCCCTGTCGTTCTGTGCCCAGCCATTGGTCCTGTGCTCCCTCTGGAACACGGGATGCCAGGGGAAGTGGGACAAAAGGCTAATCTCTCTTCCATGCTGGCCATGGAGATAAGAGGATTTGACACTGAGCGTTAAACTGGGCTTCCTTCCAGTCCCATTTCTTCATGTGGACCGGAGGAATCTGTCGCAAACGGTGGCACGTGGGGATGTGTGAGGGCCAGGGCTGCCACGGGTGTAGGAATGGGCTCTGTGCCTGCCTGCGGGATGCTCCGCAGCTGCGGCACTTCTGCACGGCCCTTGCTGCAGGGAGAGTCCCCAAGCTACAAACCACTCTTCAACCAGCACAGGGTTTGCCCCTGTAGGGTTCTGAATGGGTGCTGAATGGATGCTGAGGGTCTGTTCCCACCTGGGGTTGGGGTGCCTCAGCTTTGCTCAGGGCTGATCCTGACTCATCCTGAACTTAAGTGGTACCCAAGTGCTGACAGCTGCTGGAGGGACACACCAGCCAATCCTCCCCTGCATCCCCATTGAGGGGATCTCAGGTACCTGATCTGAGCATCACAAATTATTTGGGCTGAAACCACCAAGCTGGGGCGAATGCAGCTCCCCCATTACCTCAGAAAGGCTTGAGTTTGTCCCATCCCTGTTCCCCCCTCATCCCTCTCTGCTCTGTTCGCAGCAGCAGCCACAGGGAACTTGCTGGATTTAGAAGATCCTGCCAAATCACCCCTGACCAGCAGCACAAACTCCCCACACTTGGACAACAGCGTGTTTGGACCCAGCTCCTCTGTAAATAACAACGTGGTGTGGGTAAGTGTGTGCCCAGGGCACAGGACAGGGAGCGATGCCACCTCGTTTCGTGTGCTCTAGGTCCTATCACCCAGCTTTTCCTTGGATAACCCCTCCCTGGGGAGCTCTGGGTGGCTGAGCTGTTCACGTAGGGTTTCAGAGATGCCCAAGTGAGCTGGGCTTTGGCATCCTACTCAAAATGATCGATTGGCAGTTGAGTGGCTGTTGCCCTTTTTTAGGCTGGGTAAATAAATGAAGGAGATTGCGAGCTGCTCGGGGAAACGCTGCTGACAGATAATTGAATATTACTTATTCTTGAGCAGCATTTCTCAGCGGTTTGTCACTTAATTGAGAGACCACCTAACTGCTCTGTTCAGGGGAAAAAATCATTATGTTGATGGCTTTTGTTTACTGTTCACTAAGCCCAGGTTATATTTATGTTCATTATTACTCTTTATTTTTCCTTCCTTCTTGTCTGCCGCTGTATCTGGCTTGTGTGAGCATGGATGGCTCCTCTAAAATGTTCTCAGTCATCTGGCTTAATTGTTTCATGGACAGTAATAGAAAAATAATGACCCTGAGGAGTGTCAGGGGTGTGCAGCCATCAAGGAGTCCCCTCTGTGCCCCAGTGCTCTATCACCCGCTGGGCTGGGGCTGATCTTTGAAGCCCCTTTTGACCCTGGATATTGTTCCCACCACGTGCTCTCTCTGCCATCCGCTAAATTTTGGAGAATTGAGTGATAGAAGCCTTTGCCTGGAGCAGTTTCTTTAGTCTGAGCCTGATGCTTTTCAGGTTAAACCTGAAGATCAACTCTTAAGTCATATCAAAGCCTGGAGGCTTATCGGCGGTCTCCAATCCCTTCCCTCTTTACATATGACATGCAACACATGTAGTACTTTACACATTACATAAGCCTGTAAGTTCATTGCAAGATTTTGGGAAGAGTCAAGCCTGTCCATAGCAAAACCCTCACATGGAGCCAGTCCTCCTGCTTGGGACACATCTCTCCCCCAGGCAGCTCAGATGCTTTCCCTGGGGAACCTTAAGAGCAGCCCAGAAATAAAGGATCCCAGACTTGCTTCCAAGCAGCACGGGTTCTCCCTGTTGTTGTCTGGGTTCCTGATCCAAGGGTTGCCCTGAGCATCTTGCTGAGCTCTCTCTGGGTCCCTACTCGTAGCAGGAACCCTCAGCTTGTGCTGGGCTCATGACAGGAGCTGGAAGAGCTGAGAGGGCTGTGGTTAAGCTGAAGGAGGATGTGGTCCAGCTCATGGGCCACATCCAGCCCATGCAGGCAGTGGGGAAGAATTAGGCTGGTTTGGAGATAGTGGAAAAGGGCCCAATCTGTCCCTGGGTGCAAGGGGAGCACGGCATCCCCAACCTGAGCCCTGGGATCTGCTTCAAGGAGGCCCAGACCACCCACAGTTACCCTGGGTGTGGGATAAAACCTGCCCAAGGAGGCGGGTGGCTGGCAGGACTCCTGCTTTAGGCACCAGAAGTCGACAGATACTATATATATGTCTATAATTTTTCTCTTTGCCTTGCGGAGCGGGATCTCTAAATACACTTTTGTGCATTCTCTTAGCAACTACTCCTCTCTCTTTTTATCTCTTTAACAAAGGAAATGGATGATGGTCTCGACGAGGCATTTTCAAGGTAATTCTAATAACTCCCTTTACAAGTTCACGCCGCCGGGGACCAGCCCGGGAGACTTGACTAGTGACTGGCTTTTAATAATGCTTCTAATCTAATCAGCCACCGTGATCTGACCTAGGCAGCTGCCCCATCAGTGCCTCAGCTGTTAATTGAAAGATAGGCTTGGAGGCTGGCTGATAAGCCAAATATTTTGACAACCTTTTAAGGATGGAGAGCGGCTGTATGTGATAGGGAATTTAATTCCCCAAGCAGTCAGCCTGTCCGCTCCTGCTTGGTGGGGTGGTTTGAGGCTGCCTGTTCCCAGTCCCTGTGCTAGCTGCAGTGACGCTGGTCCCAGCTCCTGGCATTGGGGGAACTTCACCCTTCCTCAACCCTCTGTGAGGTGTGGACTAACCCTGGGACTTTGTTCCCACCTATCCCTGACCCAGCAGCAAGTTCCCACCTATCCCTGCTCCCTGGTTTTGGATTCGTGCCCCCGAGCAGGTCCAGGCTCCGTGGCTGGAGCTCCGTTTGGCTTTTCCAGCCCACAGGGAGAGCTTCCTGCCCGCGCACGCCCAGCACTCCAGCAATGTTAAACAAATCCCTTTCCTTCCAGGCCAGTTTTCCTGTCTGTCCTCGTGGCACAGGTCCCTGCAGGGGGGTGGGGATGCTTTAGACTGCGTGGGTCCCATCCTCCAGATCAGTGTGTGGAGCCACCCAGGAAGTGTGGGCTGTGGGGTTGCAGCTTGGGCAAAGAGCTGCCTTGGGTGCAGATGCTGCAGGCAGCAGAGAGCTGCGGGGCCTCCTCATCCTCCTCTGGCTGGAGGTGCAGAAAGGGGGGTCAGGCAGAGCTCCGAGCACCGCTTGCCTCCGCCGGCTTTGCAGCAGCACGAAGAGCTGCGTGCTCAGCCCAGAGGAAACGCCCCTTCTTGTCTTGCTTGAGTGATTTGCAGCTTCCACTTCCGTAGTAGCCCGGTCCCAGGTCCTGCTTGGTTCAGGGGCTGCATGAGTTTACATCTTCATGCTGTCTATTCCCCTCACCTCTGCTCCTTGCCCTACTTTAATTAAGCAGATGTTGTTGATTGTGGTCTTTTGTTTCACATTGCTGGATGCCGAGCTGTCGCATCACCCTTCCCGTGACTCGGGATTTGGGCTGCTCATCCACTGAGGCAGCTGCTTCTGAAAGCCTTCCTGACACCACCTCGCTGCTGGTCATTTTGTGTGGGGCTCATTTAATCTGCAGCTTGCTCAGCACTGTGCCTGTGCTGGATGAAACACCCAGCACCGGAGTTAAACCTTGGCCCCTGGGAGCGTGGATGCTGCAGTGTCATGGTTTCACAGGGGTCTTTACGTCCACACAACAGAACAGGCGTTGCTGAAATGAAAGGCCTCTTAAAGCTGGTCCTGTGATGTTAAGCATCATCTGAGCCCTGCTGTGTCTTAACCCAAAGGGTTAATTAAGGTGCTTGGGCCCGGGACTGGCTGGCAGCGACTGCAGCACACGCTGTGTGTCCAGACAGACGGCCAGGAGACTCAAGCCATTGCTGTGAGGCAGCTCCAGCCAGCAGAGCCTTTACACACAGATGAGATCCCAGCTACCAACACGCCCCCCAGCACCAGCTCACTGGAAATCCCATTATCACCTGGGATGTCCAGGCTGCACATTCCCTGGTCCCCGTAGGACAAACATTAGGACAAACCAGGGGCAAAGCTGCACCAAGCCTGAGAGCTCTGCTCACGTTTCTGTGCCAGCTCTCCCCTTACCGAGCTATTTTGTTCCATTGGAGGGTTTGAAACACAGATCTGTGGCTGGGGTTTGGCAGTGTGGATGCACCAAGCTCCCCAGCCATAAACTGCCTGGATTTGTGTTCTCACTTTCTGTTTTTCTCTCCTCTCAGACTGGCTCAGTCAAGAACAAACCCACACGTCCTCGACACGGGACTGACAGCCCAGGACATCCAGAGCGCGGAAACGCTCTCACCTGTGGACTGGAACAAAATGGATTCCAACACAGGGGAGAACGATGAGCTCTTCATGTTTTGAGGTCAAACACGTCCTAACAGCTGACAGGAGAATAACCACTAAAAGTCCATGGGCTGAATCGTGCTGTTCCGGGTGCTGTACGCAGGGGACTCTTCTGAGGGCTCTTCACCAAGTCAGATGATCCAGCAGCACAGTGGAGACCAAAGCTTTAGAAATCTAATGCAGATTTTTTTGTACCTTGCTTTTATCTAAACCACGAGATGCTCTTCAGTGTATTTATTCCTAGTTTACATATGTTATCGGAAGGTGTGCGGAGCATCTAGAGTGCTAGGTGTCAGTATACCTTGGAAGAACCTTCAGCAGTGCCTGTTCCTCTCTGGGAAAAAAAAGACTATGCAACACCAAAGTCTCTGTATGTACTGCTCCAGACAAGGGTCTGCAGATGCAAATGCAGTCGCAAGCACAACTGTTACTAACCCGCTGTCCCTTGAACAACGCGTCGCCTGCCTCAGCATGGGGAGGAGCTTTGCAGCAGCTGCTGAGTGTGTTAAAATCAGAAAGGTAGCAGAGATCTTGCTTTTGTTGTGAATGTCAGGGGTGTTGTCACAGCTGTCAATCACCCGGCGCCTTCGCCAGCCTCTGATGGGCATCGACGCTTTATTCCTGCCTCCTCCACCCAAAGACTCTGCCAAGTTTTGCACTTTAGAAACTTGAACTGAAAGAACGGTCCGAATTCTCAAGGTGAGCAGTGCCTGTAACTTCTCTTCCAAAGCTATTTACCCAAAAAACCCCTCCATACCCCACCCCAACCTGGCAATGCTGCAGATCCCTTTCAAAACTGACTCCTCACGTGCACCGTTTCTGCCCCAGCTCGAACTATTCCAGCTGAACTGTTACGTATTTTGGCTTTCAAAGGAAAACCACTGGGGAGGAACAACTTGTTTTGCAAAAACGTGTTGGAAGTTGCAAGTTGGGTGAGCCCAGCGGCACGATAGATCTGTGTTCGGAGCTCTGCTAAGTGCATTTGGCTGTGCATGCCTTTTTACAGTCTCCAAACCATTTGGTTGTTGCTCACTCAATAGACTCAAATGGAATTGGATTAAGCAAGACCAATACCTGGATGTTCAATTAGCAAGAGGGGCCCCTTCCTGCAGTACTCCGGCCCTCTTCTCCCCCCCCCCGCCAGCCGCATCTCCCGTGAGCCTCGGGAAGCTGTCTTCATCTGCTCCTGGAATTGAAAATAAGTAATGGAGGTATAAAGCTTATGCTAATTAAAAGATTAAGTTTAATGATCCTAAATAGTCGCACTGACAGTTTGCAGTGTTTGTGGCCTTATGTGAAGTCTACTAATCTGTTTTATAGATTTGTAACTTGGTTTTGAAACACTAATTCATTCCCCAGATAGCTCTTTATAACTCTCTTAAAACTGCTTGTAGGAAAAGAAGAAAGAAAAAAACCTCTTTTGTCAGCTGTGAGAATTTATTAGGAAACAGCTGAGTGACTCTAAGTTAGATTTGATCCCCCCCTCTACCCCCAAACTGTTCTTGGATAAGGGATGGAGAGCTTGTGGAGCTGACTCATCACGGCTCGGAGTAAAATGTACGCTCGGTTGGTCGGGCAGAATTGTGTTTGAAGCAGTTTTACATCTTGAAAGTACCGTGCCCGTGACAGGCTGGATCTCATGTAGCATCAGTCTCTTGTGATTAAAGGGATCACTCAAAGTTTGCTGCAGAGACATGAACCTGTCGCCTCAGCGATGCCCAAACTGCGCCAAAGTGGTTGCAGCAAGCGCCTTGTCCCAACCCCAGGGGAGTCGTGATCTTCCTAGGAAAGAGCTTGGGCTGCAGATTTCCCTGTACATTGATCTTCCTCCTTTTCTAGAAGATTCTAGGAGCACATACCGAAATGCACAGTACTATATATGTATCTATATAGGTGTTTTTAAAGAAAACCTCATGCTGTCAAGAATGTACGGAGGAAAATAAAAGTTCCACCACTTTTTGGAGGGTCTGTGCTGAGTGACTTTCTTTTTACCACGGTCCCTGTAACTTACAGAAGGCTTTGCATCTTTAACTGGGTGAATTCTCCTCACCAAGTGGTCAGAAACATCCCTGAGAGGTTGCTGTCCGTTCCAGGGCTGTCCAGGTAGGAAAACAGCTGCAGTTAAAAATACTCCGTGCTGCTGCCTCCAGAAAACACTTAAACACAGCAGGATGTGGCCACGTGTGATGCACAGAGGGATGTGGGATGGCTGACATCCCTCCCGTGCTGGGCTGGAGGTGACTGGCCCAGTGACTCGTCCCTGCCTAAGCTCCCCCTGATCCACCTCCAGGTAAGGGTTGGAAGAGGGAGGCTGGTGCTGCGGGCTCTTCTGCGGGGAAACGTGGTGCTGGTAACATCAAACCCCAGATCTCTGAATTGAGAGTTTCTGTCACTGTGCAAGGTGTGTTTCCTGGGGCTTTTTTGGGGGGCAGGGAGTTAAATTGTACATCCCAGGGAGCTCAGGAGCACCCTGGGTACTCAGCCTCCCCCTGCAAGTCCTGCCTTTGTTGGCTGCGAGCTTGGGGCGACCAGGCTGCCACAGCCACTGGCTGCTCACGCAGCATGGGGAGCACACGGAGAAAATCATTTGGGATGGGACAAACAGACTGAACCTGTGAGTAGCACCCCTCCCCTCTGGGTATCGGACTTTGGCTGCGGGCAGACAGACCTGGCAGAGCTGCCTCTCTTCCTGCAGCAACAGAATAACCAGAGAGAGCAATACAAGTTCATTTTTCTGTTTAAATTGCCTGCTCTGGTGTGAGTTGTCCCAGATTATGAGCACTGAGCGCCGTCGCTTTGCGCCGTCACGCGGAACTGATGGTGACGCTGGGAACAAATTGATCTCTCAGGTTTGATGTGACCTTTTTTGAAGTGCTGGTTAAGAACCTTTGGGCATCCGCTCCCTTTGCCTACGATGGCTGCTGGGGAGGGAGAGGGCTCACTGCTGTGCCATGGAAAGGTTTGGGGTGAGGGTTGCAGTGTCTACCACAAATTGGGGGAGCCAGTGGCTTTGCTCACCCCAGAACTGGGTTCTCCAGGGGGACATGGAAGGAGTTTGCTGCCCAGTTTTTTTTTCCTCCCTTGGAGCAGCCGTGGAAGCGGCTTGGGCTGTGAAATGCTGGTCTGTCCACGGGCTGTGAAATGCTGGTCTGTCCACGGGCTGTGAAATGCTGGTCTGTCCATGGGCTGTGAAATGCTGGTCTGTCCACAGGCTGTGAAATGCTGGTCTGTCACCCTGCACTGGCACGGGGCCTGTATAGGATGTAACAACTCCATCCATCCATCCTACAGACTGTAGCCAGTGTGGGCGAGGAAGCTGTGACTTGGAGCCTGTCCTCAATCTCCCTCTCAAAATCACCTGCTAAAGGAACCAAACCTGTGGCTGGCGCAAGCCCCATGCTCAGAGCTCTCAACCTCATCAAACTCATTTAATGAGCCCCCCCCAAAACCACAACAGCAAACTCAGCCTGATACTGCCAACTTCCAGGCTGGGTTTACACACAGACGTTGCATTTATCAGCCACCACAGTTTCCTCTATTCAACGAGCGCTCGCAAGGAACGGTCACTTGTGTTATATGAGGCCAAATCCAGCTCTGAGCCCACAAGCTGGCTGACTTGGGGGTGCATAGGGGGGCTGTTACAGCTGCTGGCATGGTGCAGCAGGTCCTGAGCTCTGAACTTCTCTCCTACAGAGTGTAAGTTGGTGCCAAGCTCGAGTAAGAGCCGTAGGGCTGTTGTTACCTAGATCATTCTATTTTAAAGTCCAAATATAGAGAGCAACATTTCATCCCAACACCTGAATGCTGGATTATGGGGGTTTATAGCCAGCACCAGGAGCTGCGGGGCTGCCCAGTGAGGCTTTCCATGCTCCGAAGCAAGAAGAAAGAACCTTCCTCATGGAGAGGCACAAGGGCATTTCGGCTCAGGGTGGTGAGGGGGACTGAGTGGGAGTGAAAGGGGGTGTTGGCTGAGCACTGCTTTCCCCTGTTTTAAGGTGTCAGCGTTGCGTGACGGCTGTCTGCAGCAGCAAACTGCCAGACCCTGATGCCATTTGTCCCTGTCGAAGCCAAGGGCAGCTGAACCAGAAAAAAACACTGGGCAAAGCCGGCGTCTGCTGAAAGCCTCACTGGGACCAGGGCTGCTCAAGAGGAGCTCACCACGGGTCAGCAAACGGCACTTGAAAAGGTATTTTGCAAGCACATCTCTGCCTCTGCTTTTGCACTTTTTCCAGGGTTTGCAGCGCTGAACAGCAGGGAGCTGCTGCGGGGGGCGGCTGGAGCCCTGATGCAGCCGTAGCAAACGGGGCTGGTCAGAGTTTCCATCGCAGGGAGCTGCGGAGCCGCGCGCCAGCGTGGCCGCCCTTGGGCTGCACGGGCACCGAGGGACACGGTGTTACTCTGCCAAATCCCTTCAAGCGTGTGAAAATTCCTCCTCCTCCTCCTGAAAAACAAAGTAGTATTTTCAGTGCCAAAAGCCCATAAACTTGTCAAAAAGTTAACTTTTTATGTTGCTCTCTGGAGGAAATCCTGCTGACTGCCTGGTCCAGCTTCACCCGAGACTTGGGGCCTCAAGTCCTCGGGCTGGAGCTTTCTCAGGGGTGATGGTGCCTGTGTTGTGCAAAGTAAAATCTCCCAGAGCAGCTCCTTCCGCAGAGGGGGCACAAGCTGGAGCTGAGCATGATGCAATGGGGGCTGGGGAAGTACCCAGCAGCTTTCCCCATCCCCGGCATGGATGGGACACTGGAGCACCCACAATCCCACTGGCTTCATGGCAGCAGTGGGGCCAGAAGCTGATGCAATTACTCAGTGTAAATGAGAAGTGAGTGGGGCTTCTGCTTCCAGCCTTGGGCTCCAAAGTCCTCTTAGCAGCAAGGCTGCATCTGACTGCAAGCCATTAATCAGGAGAGAGAGGATGCTGCTTATGACAGAGGGAGTCTTAATATTGCATTACTTCATTTATTTAGCACCTCTCTTCTAATGCCCAGGGGAAGGATAATGGGAACCAGTGTTGTGGGTTGCTGGGGGTTTGGTTGTTATTTTTCATCCCTGCTAAAAGCAAACATCTCCAGCTGGTTCTTGGCTCAGAGAAGAAATATTGGCTCTACAAAAAGAAGGGATGTCAAGTTGTTAAACGCTGTGGGAAGAGGAAGCCTTCGGAGATGGGAGTGGAAACGGGGCCAGGGAGCTGGAGCCAGACAGCAGATGCGGAGAGCGCAGGGGGACCGGCAGCCGCCGCGCAGGGGATGTGCAGGTAGAAGGTAATTAGCGCTCAAGCGCGGGTTAATTTACTGTCACTGGGCACACACAGTCCCTTCTCCACCACGCTCTGATCCTCATCAGCAGTGACTGCTTCTCGCTCCCAGCGCCGCAGCAGCTCCCTGCGAGGCGGCTCTGGGCCAGCGGAGCCAACGGGACCCTCCACCCTGCCCAAAGGCGGGTTAGCGCTCTGCGATCGGGGCCACGCGCCGCCGTCAGCCGGTGCTGGCCTATGGCCAGGCGCCTGGAGCAGGGAGCCGGAGCCCAGGGCTCTCCATCCCTCCCAGCACCGCCTGGCACCGCTCACCTTTGGCAGCGCTGAGCCTCCCCGGGGCACCAACCCGCCAAGAAA
Organism: Gallinula chloropus; assembly: GCF_964237585.1. NCBI lineage: Eukaryota > Metazoa > Chordata > Aves > Gruiformes > Rallidae > Gallinula > Gallinula chloropus. The sequence goes on from NC_140107.1 coordinate 9,714,921, forward strand.
GCTCTTGGCATCGGGCTCCGAGCGCGGAGATTTGTCTTTGCAATTGAGCACTCGTTCCTTATTCCCCACAGTGCCATTTGGGAGGCTCTCTGGAAGCTATCAGGAGTCACAGGAGCAAGGTGGTGCCAGCAAACCCAGTGTGGGAGCTGGGCAAAGCAGTGCCGGCTGCGTTCGCAGGCAGGGACCCACTTCCCAGCCATCCTCTTCACTTTCCCTGCCAGGAGCCAGGCGTGATTATCACCAGTGTCACTGCTCCCGTGGTGGGGCTGCAGGGTCGCTGCTCTCCCTGCAGAAGGAAATATCGGGTGAGGCAGGTTGTGAAACATCAGCCCTGTCGAGCTTTGGCTCTGAACCCCCCGCTGACTCCTGTGATTTATCACTCACCCAGCTGCTACTTTGCAGCTTGGGAAAGATAAGCGGGGGGGGGGGGGGAACACATAGAGATTTTTAAAAGCTTGGATTGAAAGCCCACAGGCTCGGGCCAGGACTCCTGTCCTGGCTGAGGTAACGCAGTAGGAGTGATGTTACTGGTCACAGCTAAAATAAAACAGCCGTGCTGCAGTACCAGAGGGTAAATCTGCTGCCTTCTCTTCTCTGCTCCTCCCTTTCAAACCACAATGGGAGAAAAAAATCCCATCTTTAGATACCAAAACCCCTGCTGCCTTCCTCACCTTCCAATGTATTCCTCAGGCACTTTGCCCCAAACTTTTTCCATCCCACTTTCTGGCTTCAGGCAGAACACACACCTGGAGCATCACTGAGCTGTCGTCTCTCTGGGCAGATGGGGTGATGCCCAGGGGATTCTTCTTCCCTTCTTTCAAACCAGCTGCTCTGCAGACTCAGGTCCAGATCTCTCACATTTTGCCTCCAAGGGGGGGGGGTTATGTTTTTTTAAACCTCTCCAGCCATTGCTCTCAGTGATTTCTCCCCGCCCCCCCCCCCCCCAGCATCTACGCAAGAGAATGGTCCCAGGGCTGAGTTTTCCCAACGTTCTCAAGCTGTTAGTAATCCCAGGGATGGTAACACCACTCCAGGCAAAGTTTTTGCTTAAAACCCTTGATGATGATACTTTGCAGGGAGCTCCTTGGCTCCTACCTATGTGTTCCCAGCTCCCGACCCAAATCCCGCCGTAACAGCCCCCAAACTTCACCACTTGTCAAGTCTTGTTTCAGTTACAACCTCCTCCCTTCCCCATGTGAATTTTAATGTGACATCCCAGCACTGGGCTTGTCGCTTGGCTATTGCCTGTATCACATGCTCATACGTATGAGCCCCGAATCTAATTAATGTAATAAAATGTGTAAAAGTACTAAATCTCCTCAGACATGGCAATTTTATCACTTCCCTACACTGTCACAGAACAAGTAAAACTGACAGTAAAGGATAAAACAGTTATGTCACTGGCATTTTTTTATTACTTTTAATATGGTGCCTTTTTTGTTACTGGAAATTTAAATTATAATGGTATGCTTCACTTAAAAAAAAAAAAGAAAGTATCCATAGCAACAACAGGAACATCTAAATTATTACAGGCTGATCACTTCTCTCCTAGAGTCACATCACATGCCTCTCAGAGACAGTCCCAGAGGGGCAGGATTTTAATAGAATATATATATTTAATTTTTTTAACCTTTTTTTGTGAATAAACAACTGTATACACAGCACTTTCTCCATCAATAACTGCCTACAGAAAGATCTAAACCTAATAACTGCCAGCATGCTTCATTACCCAGGGAGGGAGGGTTTGGGGCTTGTTCCTGCAATCCTTGCTTCCTCCAAGCTTTCTGATCCGAGCCGGTGCCTCCCGGTTACCCTGTGTGGAACAGGGGAGTTTCTATGGAGTTCAGCCCATATAAATCCCGTCTGGAAGGAGGAGGAGGAAGAGGAAAACCACTCAGCACACAGCATGGGGAATCTACTCGTTAGATTCCAAGCTGGAGCCAGTCCTATTTGTATTTTAGTCTTTTGAAAATTCCTGTCATCCTCCAGAAAACAACCCCAGCTCCTGCTCCACGTTCCCAGGGCAATGGGTAGGAAAATACCCAGATGTTCTCCAGCCACCATCCCACCATCTGAGCCAACCTGAAGCAGTGAGAGCTTTCTGCTCTTGAAAATTCCATCACCTTACCCATTCAAAAAAGAGCCGTACCAGCACAGAGCTGCCAAATGAAGAAACAAACAGGCTGGAAGAAAGAGAAAGACTTTTATTCCCCACCCCCCACCCTCTGATCACAATTACAGGAATCACGTGCGTCAGCTGGATCAATAGCAGGTTGAGATTGCTGAGCCAGAAAGATTTTATAGATAGAAAAGAAGCAGCAGCTGATCACCGTCCTCCAAGCTCGTGTGTTATGATGTTGTAACTGGAGTTATGGTAGCAAAGCATGTTTACAAGCTCTCTTGGCAAGCTCAGGTAAAGAACAAAGGCTTAATAAATGTCCTTGTACATAGTAAGGAGATCTTAACCCAAGGCTGTGCGTACCTGCGATCTTATCGTGTTCGGTAAGAGCGGAGATTTGCTCTTCCACGGCCTTTGTTTCCCACTCCTGGGTCATCATTTCCTATGTTTACCCCCAGCAGCAGCTGCAATTCCAGGAGGATTTATTTGCAGGGAAGCACATGCAAATTGCAGCTGAACGAGGCAGCCTTTAAAAATAGGGAACATCATTTATCCCTTAACCTCAATCAGGAGAAGGGCTGGTGCGCGGGCGGGTGGTTGCGCTTCACCAAGGCCAGCCCAAAGCAAGAGCGTTAAAAGAGACGTGTCAGAGATCTTTGGCTGGTTTGATTTGTTGTCGAAGGAAGGGTTGGAGAAGCTTGGCATGTGTGGAAAAAAGGGGGCTCTGAGGAGAAGCTGGGTTTGAATCTGGCTGTGGTGGGGCGATGCCAGCAAACGCTGGTACAGGAACTGGGTGGATCGTCTGTCAGGGACTTCCCGACCAACCTGGTTTCATGTGAGTTAAAAAAAGCCAGAGTGAGAGAAGGTGGGTGGTTAGAGAGGACTGAGAATGATAAAAAAACCCTCTGTTGAACCTGCAGATTCGGCTACATGTGAAAATCACCCTCTCACAGCTCCCGTGAAATCACCTTTTAATCAAGAGCCTACAACAGGAGCCTGTAATTTTGCAGCTGATGCACGAGCCAAGAGACAACCTGGTTCACTCTCCCCCACTCTGTTAAAGCCACATTTGGGGCCAGCTGGAGTCAGAAATATTTACTTTCCATCGAGCACCCCCGGCCACACAGCCAGGACTGGGCTCCAGCCTTCGATGCCAGGCAGCAAGCAGGAGCTGTCACTGCCCCATCCCAGCTCCCTCCCAGCTCCCTCCCAGCTCCCTCCCAGCTGTACCACATCAGGTTGAGCAGGAAGGTTTCCCCAACACGTAGGAGGAACTCTGACTCACAGCTTCTTGCCTCCTGGAGTAATTAAATAAATCCCAGAAGCCACAGCCCCTGGTACTTGGGAGTATCTGGTATTCTGTGGTGTGGCTGTGGGTAGGGGGGATGGTTCTGGGCTGCTCTACTTGGGGGTTTGCTGTGTAAATTGAGTCAGGTTTGATCCTTGACATTTGTGTTTAAGGCTTTGATGCCTCTCTAAGTGTTTTGCTGGTAATATGGTGGGGCTGGGCAGTGGGCCAGAGCTAATTAGCAATTAGATTGTCTGTATCTGGAAATGGTTGGTGCTGGAAGGGCAACACCTTTGCTTTGGAGGGTGACAGGAGGTTGGATCTCATTTTTTTTCATCTTGGTGGTTTTGATCTGGTGTTATATGAGCCAGGACTAAATTCTGGGGGAAAGCTGTCAGAATCTGGGTTACTTGCTCCTTTGTGGATCTCCAACTTATATATTGAACTGACCTGACTCGAGCCTGTGGAATGTGATGGGAGAACAGGAAAAGCTTCTGGTTCTGAAGTTATTTAAGGACTTCTGACAGGTATGAGCACACAAGTCATTTTCCAACTATGACAGGAGAAACATGGCCAGTGTGCTGGTTGTATTTCATAGGTGCTTCCCCCTGCCCTTGATGCTATGTGCCTTTCCAGTTCTGCTTTTTTCTGTCCTCAAAATGACAGCACCAGTCTCTTGAGGCCGGGGTAAGACAGAGCCCCCACGGGCTGGAGGTCTGTGTTCCCTCATCTGGTTAACCAGGTTGCATAAGGAGGTGCAATACTGCTGAGCTCAAAACGATCTCTCTTTATTTCCTACCTGACACAGCAGATGACAGAGACAGCTGCAAACAAGTTTCAAAGCATTGGTTCCTCAGAGCAAAATTCAGGAGACGAGATGTTTGGGTTTCATCTGGATAACCAGAAGCCTGTGGGGAGCTCTGGATGCTACTGCCTGATGCTTGTGACTGCCACGGTCGCGTGGTACCGGCTCCGGGCTGGCCTAGAGCACTGCAGAGCTTTCAAGGGCGCCCACCCGTGTGTTTTGCAACAAGCTGTGATTTATGGGATGCCTGTGGAGCGGCTGGTCCCCTTGGGATAACAGAGGAGAGTCTGACATGACTCCTCTGAAAGCAGGGAATGGACTCTTCAACCTGTGGGGTCCTTTGTGTGTCCCCAGCTGACAATATGATCCCCCTCGTCACCCCCTCTCTGGTCCATCAGCAGCAGATCAGTTCTGATGGCTGCGAGCTGATCCTCATGTTGCACTTGGGGGGAGTGCAGGTGTGGTCCTGTCAACACTTCTCCCCTTATGCTGCTCCTGCCAGCTTTAGTTAAATGTCATTGAATCAGCCTCTTCCGAGTGATTAACTCACTCTCAGACCCTTGGGTTGAACCACACAGAGCCAGGAGTGATGTGATGGGGCTGGGACAGGACATCTGTGGCCAGAATCTGGGAAATCTTCAGTCTGGAGAAGGTGAGTCTAATCTTAACCTGCCTTGTGCCTCCTGCTGTGGCTGCGAAGGTGGAAGCAGGGAGTGATAAAGCCTCCTCTAAATGCTGGCTATCCTGATCAGCTTGGGTTTTATCTGCTTGGGACCTACAAAGGCTGTTTGAGGAAGGTGCTGGAGGGAAAATGTAATGGAAAGGAGGGTTCTGGCTGTTTGATGGGAATAAGTGCAAGAGATTGTGAAGCTGGGGGTATAACCATCACTAGCTTCTAGTCTGATCTTGTGCAGAAACATGTGGGTCAAAGATGTACTTGGTAACATCTGTGCTGAACTCAAAACTCCCACCTGAGTTACCAGATCCCTTTAAAACCACACACAGGCTTCAAAATTTGTGGAAAAAAGACAAGAACTTCCTATATCTTAAAGACCTTTCCAGTCCTGATTCAATACTGCATTCCCTCTCCTCAAAAGTTTGATCCACCAGGAGCAAAAGTGTTTTCAAACAGCAAGAAGGTGGACAACGAGCTCAGGAGAGCCCCTTCCCTATAAAGCAGCATTCTGGAGTCACCCACTTGATCATCTGTCCTTGGATTTTTCCCTCTTGTCTCCAGGACAGCTTTCAGCAACAGCTCTTTGAGGGCTGAAGTTCCTCCTCTTTGATCTCTCTGAGCCAGGAGGATTTTTCTAGGCTGAAGTGGAAAGAGCCCTGAGCAAGTTGGGGGAAAGGCTTTGGAAGCAGGCCATTGCCAAAGCATTAAAGGCTGAGCTGAATTTGCCTGTGGCAGGTACACACAGGCTTCCCTGGTTTGTGCAGGCTTCTTCCCAGCCCCGATTTGACATGCTACTGGATAATGCCACTCCTCCAATCCCAAAGGTATTGGGCTGTTGGGAGCCAGGCGTCCCAGAGCATGAGTGCATCCTCCCTCCTCCATCCCACACAGCCCATGCGATGCTCTTGCCCATCACGGGCTCGGTGGCTTGTGTTGGAGGGGTGGCTGGCAAAGCCACCTGGGGATTGAAGATGCAAAGGGACCATCTTCCAAGATCAGCATAGGTGACGTTGCTTTTCCCCTACCAGCCAGCTAGGAAATGAGTAACTGCAACCCCCTATGCTGATACCTCCGTGCCCCATACAGCATTTACAGCCCGTGGGCTTGTGCTGCAAGGAAGCTCAGCCTCTCCTGAGTGTCTCTGGCTTCAATGAGCTGCAGAACCTGGGGGAATATCGGTGATGTGGCGACCGTTGCTCTTGCAGCTCCTCATCAGAAACCCATCAGCTGTCAGGAGGACGCTGTGTCCCCACGGGCCACGTGTTTCATGTCTTGACCAGGAAATCTTTGTGTGTTTTTTCCTCTTTGGAGCTGGGACAGGAGGGCAGTGTGTTACTTTTCTTACCTCTCCCCTCCCTCCTTTCCCCCCTCCCTCACACTTCTGATACCTGGCAGGTCTTTTTATAACCCCACACATGTTATTTTCTGTTTCACAGCCTGGCCACCTGGTCAGAGCCTTTTCCATCTCTATGCAGCCTGCACGGCTGGGGCAGCTGCCTCTCCAACACCGATGCTGGGGTGATGAGGCAGCTTCGAGCTGTGTACACACCAGAGTATGTGTTTTGCTTGCACACACTCTGGGTTAGATGGGACATCTCTACTCACCAGACTCAGACCGGCAAAATGTCAGCAGTTTGGTGGAGAATTCCCCAGGCTCCCATATAAATATAGTGCAGACAGTGATTCATCTGAGTGATGTTAGGAGTGACCTGTTTCACAGGTTGGGACAGATGAGCTTCACCCTGAAGGTGACTTAAAAGTTATTCTGGGCTGCATGGAATAACATCTTTCAGTGTTCACCAGGAAGCATGGTGCAGTGCACAGCAGAAAGAAGGCAGCCATCCGAGGTGGATGTGGCTTTCCAGGGGAATATTTGCACTCAGAGGAGAAGTGAATATTATTATTACTTTTTTTTAAAGAGCAACAATCCTGTCTCTCAGGGGGGAGGGGGAAAAAAAAGCCCTGCAGCCTGCAAAATAGGACTGTGACACCAGCGTGACTGCAAAGTGCAGATTCTTCTTCTTTTACGGCTTTGGCTTATGACTTTCTCATGATCATTTAAAATCTTAACTTCTATTTCTTGTCTGAATGCTAATGAGCTGACACAGGAACTCCCACTCTGGAAACGTGAACTCACAGCATCTCTATTTTCCTGTGTCGGTTAATGTCTGGATAGGGAAAAGGGTAATTCTATAATTTGGCAAAGCAATGCATGGCAAAGCGCTTCAGCAACTTTTACTCCTCTCTACAGGGAATAGGAATATATTTAGCTGCTGGAACATCTGCCTCATTAACCTTCTCTTTTCTTTTTTTCCCCTACGCACTAGTGACCTCTTGGAAAGAGGTTTGAATTCTGCTTACCTTGAAAGTCCCTTGGGACAGACTTCACCTGCCAGGCACCAGGATCCACGCGAACCGCACGAGGCCTCCAGCTCAGTTGAGATCCTGGCAGCCCCAGGAAGATGGCAGGCAGCATCTGAGCAGTGCCCATAAAATACTCTGCAACCTGTATATTAATCTTAACATAATTGCCCAAAGGGCATCTACTGACCTACTTTACCCTCCAGTGTAAGTTACTGTACAGTTGACAAATGATTTTAACAGAGCCTTAGTGGTCACCTGAGGATGGCCAATATATAGGCTATGAGCTGGAATTTTCATTGCAGCACATAGTTTAAATGGCTTTTAACTCTTTGGAAGTGCTTCTTTTTCCTTATAATGGAAATATTTACGTTATCCCGTTCAAATGCTCTCAGGTGTCTTTATTTCTCTTGGCCTGGCTCATAATGGCCCAGTTCAAAAGCATTAAAGCTTAAGGGAAATGAGCTTGGCACCAAGGGAAGTAGGAAAATATTTGGGGTTTTTTCCTCTGTAAGATGGATCTGTTTGTGTTAGAAAGGGGCTCGTTCTGTGATGGCTTCTCATGTCCCATGCGTGGGGGAGTGTCTGCAGCAGACTTGGGGTCTCTTCCTATCACTTCAGTACCACAGGAAAATAATCAAGAGGGGATGAAGGTTTGACCCAGTGAGTTCACTGAGGATTTCCTAAACAGTGTCAGAGAGAATCCAGTTTAAAGGCAGCAGTGCTGGGCAGTAACTTATCCGTAGGCAAATGGCCAGGGGACCTCTGTGGGTCGTGGAGTTATTGCTTGGCTTCAGGTCTGACACAGAGGTTTCTTATGCTGATGTCTCTTGCTGAACCCCCCCTTTGATAAGCTTAACTTTGATAAGCTGCTTTGCAACCTCCATAAACTGGCAGCTTTTAGTCTTTGACTCACGGTCTCCTAAAAACAATGTCCCCTGTGTAGAGATCCCTGTTGTTTATCCAAACTTGAGGGTTTTTTCCCCAGTATTTTTTTATAGATTGCTACAGAGCAGCGTATTAACCCCAAGGGTCTGCTGACCACAAGCTGGAGCTCACTGTCCTGAATGATCCGAGCACTTATCTATTAATTCACATGCTAATCCTCACCTAAAACTATCTCCTTTGGGCATGATCCTCTTCGGACTCAACTCCAGAGCTGAAAACTGCCAGAGCCCGGCTGAAATCATTAACCCTGTGCCACAATTAACAGGAGCAGCCGTCCAGCACAGGCTGCGGCTCCTGGGACTGACATAACCATAAGAGTTTGGAGGCATTTAATTAAAATGTACAGCTGTGTTTTCAACTTTGGCCAAAACACAGAGCAGAACTGAAGATTTATATATATATAGAGAGAGAGTTTTTCCCCCTAGTGTGTGGACAATGAATAGGATGAACAGAAAGGCTTTTCCTCCCGTGCTCCCACATGATGATTAATCTTCCCAGCATTTGAAGATGTTGGTCATTATTTCCTGGCTTGCCTTGAAATCCTCTCTTAAAAAGCAGCAGCAGGAGGAGATATTTATATGATGAAATAAGATTTTTTTTTTGTGGGTGAAATATATGCATTTGTTTCAATGTTCTCCAAGAAAAGCTAGCCCAGCCCTTCAAGGAGGGCGGAGAAGGAGCTGGGCTGGGTCAGCCTGGAGAAGAGAAGGCTGTGGGGGGACCTCATTGCAGCCTCCCCGTCCCTGAAGGGAGCAGAGGAACAGGAGGGGAATCAGCTTGTTAAAGGGCAGAGACTGGCAGGACAAGGGAGATGGATTAAAGCTAAAGGAAGGTTTAAATTGGATATTAGGGGGAAGTTCTGTACAGAGAGAGTGGTGAGGGGCTGGAAGGGGCTGCCCAGAGAGGAGGTGGGTGCCCCGTCCCTGGGGGTGTCCAAGGCCAGGTTGGATGGGGCCCTGGGCAACCTTGTGTAGCTCCAGGCCTGGAGGTTGGTGTCCCTGCCTGTGGCAGGGGGTTGGAGCTCTGGGACCCTTGGGGTCCCTCCCAACCCAGACCAGTCTGGGATTCTCTGAATATCACATCTGGGGGAAAGCAGAGACTGCTGCAGCCATACAAGGATGCTTCTGGATTCGGGACTGACACAGATGGTTGTCAAATAAATGGCAAATTCACCCTTTCAGAGATTATTTTCCTTTAACGACTAAACCAGCCTTTAGTGAGTACCCAGAAGCCGAGCAGCTTCCGAAGGCATCGTTCTGGCTGGCAGCTCCTGTGGCTGGGAATTGTCTCTGTTTTGCCAAATCGGGTCCCTCAGCACGTTTTTGAGCTGTGCTTGGTCCCCGCCAACGGGAGATGAGACTGTCACCTCCCAGCTTCTTTCCAAATAATTCAGAGGGCTGCAGGCTTGTTAGGAAACTTTGAACAGCCAGATTTTTCCCTGAAAAAGGTGGGCAGATGTTCCTGCTCCAGCCAACTTGAGATTAAAAAACCCCCATTTTAGCTGTAGATGGAAGGTAATTCATTCCCCAGGATGCTGTTGGGACCACCCCTTCTTCTACAAACTGCTTCTTGGATTGATTCCTGATACTTTTTTTGATCCAGACCAAACATCTGAGTTTGGTTTAATATTTTTGGGTTGGTTTTTTTTTTAATGCTTCTGTTCGTTAGTGACTGGTTTTGTTTCACTTTCTTTAGACAAAACTCCTCACCAAACTCACCACCCATTTGCCTGCAGTTCTGGTTTAGCCTGAACTGCGTTTTTCTGTCAAGTGAACTCTTTTCTTTTCTTTTTTTCTTTTTTTTTTTTTTTAATTTATTCTTAGACATTTTTCACTTGGGGATCTTATTTCTGAAACCATCTAAAATAGGATGTTGCTCCACATTCACAACAGCAAATTCATTGCATTCTTGTGGCCCTTATCTCTCTTAAGTAGGGGAAAATGCCATACAGTCATTCTGATGATGCTGATTTTAACGGGGAATAAAAAAAGCAGCTTGTGCAGCCTGCTACATCAGTCACCCAGTGTTGCACGAAAGTAATAAACTAGAACTGCTCACGCTCTTCCTCCATGCACCTTATGCTCTATTTCCGCTTTTATGCTATTTTTCATCTTGTTTTATATCTTCCCTGGCAGAGAGGAGGTTAAGATGGTTGAGACATAGACCTTTACCATAATTAAGCAAGATTTCTCCTCTTGTGAAAGCTCGTTCCTACCCAGTTCTGGTTGGAGACATGTAGGAGGGATTGTTATCTTGGATGTGAATGGCTTTTTTTTCCCTTTTTCTTAGAAAAACTGATCAGTCTGGCTGAGGTGGTGGTGGGGTTTATGTTGTGCAGATGTGTCTCTCCTGCTAGCACCAAACTGGCACTTGAATTCTTGGAGAGGTTTCTGTGCATCCCTGAGCGTGAGGCTTAATTCAGATAATTAATATCTTGTGCATATGAATGTGGAGGTAAAAGAAAAGCAGTCAGACCTGTGGATCAGGGCATGCTGTTGTGTCTCAGTCTCTGAGGTTTTGGGGGGATAGATGTGCTATTTTCTGTGGTTTGAATTTGGCTGTAGCTGCTACTGGCATTGCGGTACCTTCAGAGGGAGGGTGAGGCAGCTGCCTTCTTCCCATCAGCCCTTCACTCTTGGCTGGTAAAGGAGACAAAGCAGCTCCTTAGCCCCTTGTTTTGCAGGTTTAGCACATGAAAACTACAGCCCTTGCACAGCACAAACAAGACAACATCAGGGCAAAATCTACTTACTCCTAGTTGGGCTGTTCTTGTTACTTACAACCTGCAAACCACCTCTTTGGTAGCACAGGATGGTCAATAGATGCTGCTGGGATCATGAGGAGGAGGAGGAGGAAGGCTGCTCTGAAGAGCCATGCCTTAATCACGTCTTTCTACCCCTTTATCACCTACTTTAAACGTTAGTTTTCTCACACCCTGTGTAGGTTGGCACTCCAGGCTGTGGAACTTACTCTGTTGGCTGAAGTCATCTGGGCTGTACACCCACCCTGTCTAGGTGACATTGCCATGGTTACATTATTATTATAATTTAGCCTTTCAGGTGTCTTATTAGAATACCTCCTACCAAAACGATCCCAGTAATCCATCAGCACATGGTCTAATCTAACAAGCAATCATGCTTTCCACTCTTTGTTCCTTAAGTAACACAAGGCAGCAGCACGCTCCCCTAGGTTAAAAGCAAGCTGCTACACACACTGCGAAACCACAATCCACTTTCACACAGCAGATAACGAAGTCCCTAATTATCTAGGCTTCTCAGGAGCCTTGTGTCCTCTGCTTGTATTTCTAAAACCTTAAAATAATCAATATCAGACAGATTTCTTCTGTCCTGAGTCATTACGGGCCACGGGGGATTGTTCCACTCATTCTCCCTGTGTGTAGATGAGCCCTGCTTGGAGAAAGTTTAGGGCTGTTGTTTGCATAATGTATCAGCCAGTTTAAATGTATGGATTTCCCCTTATCTGATGGCAACCAGATAAAATGACAGTAGCTGCAGCGAGCCTGACAGCCTACACACATCTCAGCCTTTAAATAGACACCAGACCTTGCTGCTCGCCGGTGAGGAGAAGCAACCTTGGGGCATCACGGAGAGAGGGAAGATGCCTCCGAGGCTTCACCCTGCCCAAAACGCTGCCTGCTGGGTCACACGTGAGGAAGAGCCAAGCAAGCCACCCCTCACAGCGAGCCCTGCGTTCCCAGCGGGAGGGTGGGCAGCTCTGAGGATCAGGCTTCAGAAAGCTGAGCAACAAATTAGGCGCCGGTGTCAGAAATCTTTTTACCTACACACCGAAAGATGGCACCTTGTTCTGTCAGCTGCCGAGCTTGTTCCTTCACAGGGAAAGGATTCCTTCCTCTTTAAAGCTGGCAACTTCACCAGGGTTTGTTGTCACTATCTACACTTTGTAGTAGCTATCAAGCAAGCTGAGGGTTCTGGTTTACATGCTGAGGCTGCCCTGTTCTAAGGCTGCATTTAAATGTATTATCCCTTTCTGCCTCGATGGAACAAGGCTGGGTTCTTGGGTTGGGTTTTGCACTGGGGTTTGGTGGGGTTTTTTGCTTTTTTTGCTTTTTTTTGTGTGTGCAAAACTCTGTTAAGTCTGAAACCGCCTGCCAGGTCTGCAGAGCCTTTCTCCCATCTGCCTGCTCCAGCCTAAAAAAAAATAAAAATCACAGATTTGAGTGGTTCTGAGAGGGCTTTCTGGCGAGGAGCTGGAGTGCTATTCCAGCACGAGAGAGACATCCCAGCCACTCCTGCAGCCAGAATGGGAGCATGTTCTACAGTGGGGGGGGTGGGGGACCTCAAGCCTACTCTAAAAGATAGGCTGGAGGCTCGAGCGTAATTATCTTGCCAAACTCTTTTGCCTTGAGTATTATCTATCACTCTGTAGTTTTCTTCCTCACAGAAAGGTAGATATTAAACTCTATTTTTCTCATGGCCATAGAGAAAAAAAGTAATTTTCTCAAAATTATTTCTTCCAGTCCTGCTAAAAACAAGAATGATAATGCAGGACCCCCATCTTTCCAGTAATTACACTCTGCCTCCTAACTCCTTCAACACCAATTTCTCAATGTATTTGGTTTCTGTCTGGAACTGCAGTCATAGGCAGGGACTCGGCTCTCTGCCTTATTATTACACAGACTAAATTGTTTTAAAAATGTAATTAAACATTTACCTTGAAGACAATGCTTTGTCTTCCTTAAGAAGAATGATATCTTCATTTAACCTAATTTAGAAAACCTTTAATTTCTAAGCATTTACCTTCAAGAAAATGTTACATTAAATACAAAGCAAAATAAAAAGATTTCTTAATTTAACTTAATTAAAAGATAAGCCTTCAACTTTTCTATTGCTGGTATAAAATGAAGAGCTAGGCAAAGCCTTTCTGTTTGTTCAGAACTGTCTATTTTTATTATTATTTTTTTATCCCTTTGGTTTGTTCTCAGCTGTTGATTTTTTTTTATCCTCCTTGATGCCCCTAAATCCTCTTAGAAAGCAGAGCTAGCTAACCTTTTTTGGTCTTGGGGCCGTCTATAAGGAGATGGAGGGACCACCACCACAATAGCAGGCGTTTTGGGTTGGCTGGAATTTGTTTGGGTCATTCATTCATTCATTCATTCATTCATTCATTCATTCATTTCTTTATAATTATTATTTAATAAGACTGAAACAAAACACAGCCTGCTGCTCAAGGGACGGGGAGATCTGAGGGAGTGAAGGATTTATTGTTTTTCCTCTCGGTGTGAGGCTGAGGCAGGGTGTTAGGTGTTGGGAGAAGGGATGATGGAAGCCTGGGATGCGATGGTCTCTTGCTGTGCTGGTCCTTGGGGACCGCTGATAAGCACACAAGGCAGGGCAGCAGCAAAAGCCCTTCCAACTGTGCCAATGCTCAAAATAACGAAGCCGGCAGCTGGCTTTCAAGTTTCACCCCCACCAGCACCCCAACCCCTTCTCCTGAGCAGCTGCCCTGCGAAGGCGTGCGAAGAAGCAAAACCGAATCCTTTGCAAGGAGCTCCCCTGGGCTCCAGGGAGCCTGTGGAGCATCTGCTGCACTCAGCGAGGCTCCGGTGCGCCCTGCCAGAACCGCACGGCCAAATGTACTCCTCTCTCTCTCCTGATGCAGCTACAGGGCAGGGAAGGGAGAGCAGCTGTGCAGAGCGCGCGGTGCTCCTCGAGCAGCTGCTCTGGAGGACACTGCACACGGTGGCTGGGAGATGGTGCCCGCGTTTTTTCTTCTTGCTGGGGCTGAACTGGTCCTGCCTGCAAATCGCAGGGGATGGTTCAAAGGATGCATTTCAAAACCAATTAATCAAGATGCAAATGCGTGCCTCTGAGGGTGATTGCGGTCAAGGTCCACGGGGCAACCAGCAGACAGCTAAAAGCACAATGCTTGCTTTTTAGTTTTATTTTTGACTAGATAAAAGCCTGCAGCACTTGTAGAGGTGTGAGGAAGGGTGAGGCAGGATGATCAGCAGTCCTGGGTGTTGCTGGGTCCATCATGGCCCCCAGGTCCTGCTCCTAGAGCTGCTCTGCTGCCTGCTTTGGATCACTTTTAGCATTTTCCATGGCAAAATGGCAGGGGAACTGATTCTCAGCTTAACTGTTCAAAATGTGGGGCTTTTGACATGCTCCTGCTAGACCCAGCAATCAGATCAGGTATTTCTTTCCTGTGGTGTTAGTTATTTATGAAGGAGGAGCATGCTGAGCTCAGGAAGACGCAAACAGCAGATTATTTCTTTCCTCACGGCTCCAGCTCCTTTCCAGCCTACAAAACGTTCCATTTTAGCTCTTCCAAGTGTAGTCACATCAATACTGGGTGGGTGCCGTTTGCCCTCTGCTGTAAGCCCCCTCCCGCTGCAGTTCCTCTCCCTCGGGCCTGCAGCACCTGAGAACCAGCCTGGCACCTCCGCCCACCCAGCTGGGTTTCAGGTGCTTTTGGTTTTGGGCGGTGGCCTTTTTTTCCTCTTTTATTGCTAATTCTGCAGAAGGTTTCTGTTGTTGGTTTAACACTTAGGAGCAGAAACACTTTGGTTCACCACCTTGGCCTCTGATAAGAGAGGAGGGCCTGTCAGGCTTGGTTCCTGTGTGTACAGCACGTTGGACGTTAAGGTGCCCTGCGGCTTTGCGCGTTTGGAATTTAGATGTGCTTTGGGGTAGTTGAGTTTTGGGGTCACAAAGCCCGGGAAGACGAGTTTTGTGTGGGAAAGGTGGTTCTAAGCTGCCTCTGGTCCTCCTCTGCTCCTGTGGCTGCCACCACAGGCACTTGAGACAAGGTGCTTTGACCCCTGCCACACACCAGACCTTGGGCAGCTGGCTATGGAGCCTGTGCAGGGGAATCAGCCCCTCCAGAGCCCTCACAAAAGAGGGAAAGGGAAAAGCAGACACCCTCACCCAGCAAAGCTCGCGGCCCCCCTGCGCCCCCAGCCCCTATTCGAAGTAGCTTGACCCCCCCATGCCAATCACAGTCCTCGCAGCCAATGAAACGCTGGCTGGGGGAAGGGGGCGGGGCGAGACGCTCCATCAGCTCGAGCCGGGCAGCTGTGGTAAACAAGCAGGCGGGACGCTCGGCTTTCCGGACGTTTGGAAGAGCCAGTGGGCGAGGCCAGGCTCCGCCAGGCAGCCAATAGGGAGCGAGGGCGGAGCGCGGCCCTGGGGGCGAGCGTCACGGCGGGCAAGGCCTTTTTCACTGATTGGCTCGCGACGCCCCCGCCTCCCGCCCCGAGTGACCGTTGGCAGGAGGAGGGGCGGGCCCGGGGGCGGGGCCGCTGGCGCTGTCGCAGTGAGCGGTGGCACGGGCGGGCGGGCTGCGTGTGCGGGCACCGGGCAGCGCAGCCTGGCGGGTCCCCTCTGGCGGGGAGGAGCGGGGCGGGGCGGGGAGGAGGCGAAAAGCAGAAGCCTCTAAGTACTCGGCGCAGTCAGGCGCTTCCCTCCTGGGTGCCTGGGCGGGCGGGCGGGGAGCTGCCCCCGGAGAGCCCGCCGGGCAGCCGGCCGCTTCCTCCGAGTGTAACGGGCACTGGCGAGCGCTGACAGCGGCTGGGGGGAGGTCTCGCTTTTGCGGTGCGCAGGCAGGACTGAGAAGATTGGGCTCGCTGTAGGACCCAGAGGGGCTTGGATGTGGCAGAGGGGTGAGTAAGCAGGGCTGGGGGTAGGAAAGCGGCTGCCGAGCGGCTCCGGCGGCCGGTTCGAGGGCAGCGCCGTTCCTACCCGTAGGGATAAGGGGGGAGTTCCGGCTTGTAGTTGGTCTTCAGAACGCGTTCTGCTTTTTGAAAGTGTTTCTGCTTGCTTTCCTGGGCTGAAAGTTGGGCTCCCTCTCTTCCAGCGCACGTAAGGAGGGGACTGGGGGGTGGGGGTGGTGAATAACTACAGGGAGGCAGGGATTTGGGAGAAAGGGAGAATTTGCCAGGATCTGTTTAGCAAAAAATCCAAAATCAATAGACTTTATTTAATCATGAAACTTATCCCGAGCCGAGCTTTCCGCATGGCTTGTTTGCAGCCCCACCGTCTCCATCCCTCCGCGGGCGAGGGCAGCTCCTGGTACCCTGGAGAGGAGCGGAGCAGTCTCATCCTTGCATGCCTGCTCTGCTCCTGGGCACCCTGCCCCCCGGGGCTTCCTGGGTCCTCCTCGTGGCCCCAGGGCTGCCCCGCCAGACGAGCCCGGCAGCCCGGAGCTGTAGGGGATGGTGCAGAGGTGGGACTTGCTCACAGACTTGATGGCAAGTCCGGAGAGAGGGAGAAAGAACTAGTGTGAGGGGGGAACGGCTGGGGAGGCGGCAGACCCTGCGGGACAAAGGCTCTAACGCCGGCCGCATCCTTCTCGGTGTTGAATGAACGCGCTCTTATCTCCCCTCCCTCGCAGAAATGCTGCAGCATGAACCCACCGCCTAGAGAGAAGGGATCGCGCCTCCTCGGCACCGTTCCCTGAGCCAGCCCGACAGCAGCCGTCCGGCGGAGAGCTTGCACGGGGGACCGACGCCGGGAGCAGCCCAGCCCCGCCGCTCTGCCGCCCGGCTCCGGCGGGATGCGCTCCCCGCCGCCTTCATGCCGAAAGGGGGGACTCTGAATCGCCGCTCCGCGCCCTGCGAGCTTCTAGGGCAAGGACCCCGGGTGGCGGCGGCGCCCCGCGGCTTGGCCCGGTCCGGAGCCATCCACGTGTCGCCCGCCGGTGTTCCCCGCTGAAGGCGTCCGCTCCAGCCGGCTGGGTGGGGGGGGCACCCCTGAGCCTTTCGCCGCAGAAGCCAGCGGCTGCCCCCGGGGTAGCGGCGGATCCCGCCCGGCGGCTGCGATCCGGTGCCCCATGGTGCTGCTGCGGAAGCTGCCGGGCATGCCGGGCTGGCCGGCGGCGCTGGGGCTGCGGCTGCCGCAGAAGTTCCTGTTCCTGCTCTTCCTCTCGGGCCTGCTCACGCTGTGCTTCGGGGCCCTCTTCCTCCTCCCCGATTCCTCACGCTTCAAGCGCCTCTTCCTTCCCCGCCGGGCAACCACCTCCGCCTCCTCCTCCTCCTCCTCTTCTTCCTCCGCCTCCTCCTCCTCAGCCTCCTCCTCCACCCGCGACACCGACCTGCCCCGCAGCCCCCCCGCCGCCGCCGAGCCCCGCCACGCCAGTCCCGCCGCCCCCCGCCGCCTCCGGGAGAAGCTCCGTACCGCCGCCCGCATGGCCGGGCCGCCGGCCCACACCGCCCCCGGCTCCCGGCAGCAGGTGCAGGGCGCCGGACGGCGAGCCCAGCCCGTCACCGGAGCGCCCCCCGCCCGCGAGACGCGAGCTCCGTTCCGCTTCGACTACGAACGGTTCCGACGGAGCCTCCGCCACCCGGTGCGGGGCCGGCGGGCCGGCGAGGACCCCGAGACCCGTGCCCGCAGGGTGAAGATTAAAGAGGTGAGCAGACCCCGCGCCGCCCCCGGCCGAGGCCTCCCGTCAGCCTCCCCTCACGGCCATGTTCCCGCTCGGTCAGCCCTCGCCTCCCCTCACAGCCTTGCCCCCTCTTCCTCGCCGCTGCTCTCCTCACACCCCCTTGCTTCCCCGGCCCTCATTTCCCCTCACACCCATTGTCCCCTCCCTTTCCCAAGCATGGTGACGGGAGTTTTGGGGGGGAGAGGGGGTGTCTTTCCGTGGGGGTCCGGGTGCCAGCGGGCGCACGTGCCTGGCAGCGGCTGTGCGCGGCTCTCCTCACAGGAGAGGAAGCGTCGGCGAGGACTGGCAGGGTGGGACTGGAGATGGAAAGAGCTGAGATTAGGCAAAGGGAAATATCAGCTGGGTTATCTGAGGGGGGGAGGAAAAAAACCCGAGACTTGCACAACGCCAAGAGCTCCCGCCGAGCGAGAGGCCTCCTGGGGTATGACTGTGAACCCGGCTGCTCTGTAAAAGCTGGTAGGTGATGAAATTTGTGCTGGTCCGTGGGGATGAAAGGGAGGGGACGTGCCCTCGCAGAAGCCAGGGAGGAGGCGTGTGGCTGAACTGTCCCCGTAAATCATTTTGTCTCTTTGCTGGGGGTAGAGCTGGCTCCAGACCTACCACCTGCAAACAGCACCTTCAGGACTTAGAGCCCGCGGAGCCTGGAAGCCTCCTCAGTGGGGTTATCAGGGTGTCTAGCGGAGGGGAGGGTTTGGCCCGGTGCCTACACATCGTGCAAAAAAAGCCTGGCAGCTTCACCAACGTTGCAGAGCAATCTGTGACCCAGTTAACCAGGAGCGATAGATTCCGTGTAGTGTTTGATTGTGTTTGTCGTGTCTTCTGCTGCGATGGATAACCAATGTGGAATGGAGTTTGGTCTAGTGAGAGGTGCCAGTTAGTAAAATAAAATGCATGGGTTCTGTTAAGCAGAGTGTAAATTTTTGGAGGTGTAGGCGTTCAGCGAAGGTGCTGCCCCAGGTTGAATGCAGAAGGACGTCAAAGGACTTTCATCCGCTGTAGCCTGTGAGTTATAAACAGTTTTTAAAGCTCCCC
Organism: Gallinula chloropus; assembly: GCF_964237585.1. Classification (NCBI taxonomy): domain Eukaryota; kingdom Metazoa; phylum Chordata; class Aves; order Gruiformes; family Rallidae; genus Gallinula; species Gallinula chloropus. The sequence goes on from NC_140107.1 coordinate 9,733,573, forward strand.
TCCTGATATCTCTGGCAGCCATTAAAACAGAGGCCGGTAAAATTGTAGTGTCTCTGCCAGGCAACCGGGCACAACACACCCGGGGGAGCTGGGTCTCTCAACCATCCTTTTGTTCCGCATCTTGGTGGTGGGGTCTTCAGAATATTCCAGTACCCGTCACTCTCACGTGCTTGGAGTTGTGGAGCGTGTGCTTGAACTCCCTGCAGGCTCCAGGTATGCTAGGATAGCACGATGTACCCATGAACAGCCCAGCTTCCACACTGTACAAACAACTCAAATTGGAATTCAAATTTATGAAAGCTAGTGGAATTCAGTCTTTTATTTGTAGTTAATTATTTTTTAAATATAGGATTATTGCAAGTTGTATGGATTCAGTCCCATCTGTTTATAACAGCCGTAATCAGTGCCGGGTAGCAGAGTTAAATTTTTCAAGGATGAGAATCCATAAATACTGGTTTTATGCTGACAGCTAATTACTCTTCAAACAGAGTCCTTATTCCTTAAAAGTGCCTGCACTCTTATTTATTCAGAAAGAGAGAGAGAGAAACAAATATGGTGCTGAGATACCAGACCGACTGTGCAAAACAAGGGGGGTGGTGCAGCTCGTGGGAGAAATAAGGTATGTCCTTTTTTTGTGAGTCAAAAAGACATGAAGAAAACAAAGGCTAGAAGACAAATGCTGTATGAAAAAGAAACAGATGGGTAAAAAAAAAAGGGAAAAAATTGCAATGAAGAAATAAGTCATGATGGAGTGTTCGGGTTAGCAAATACTCCTCATGTGATGAGAGACATGTCATCAGGGGCAGGTAGTGGGTTTGCTGGCCGTTTTAAGGCAGGATGTGCAGTAGCAGTGGGTAGCTTTTCTCTCCTCCTTTCAAGCTTTAAGCCCTGTAGCTTGCTAAAATGTATTCCAAGCCGCCCTCATCCTTTAAGGTTTCTTCCCCCTGCTTAGGCCATTCTTACAGGTCAGCATCTATGCAACAGGGAGGATGGATATGGATGGGATTTGGTGATGGTTTTTTCCCCCCGTTCTGTCTGGCAGAGCCTAGATGAAAGCCAGGAGAGGGAACTGGTGTGTGACCCAAAACTAGGGCTGGTTCCCAACACAGAGACTTGGGACTTTGTATTTTCTCATAGGACCCTTCAGTCTGAGCAGCAGCTAGAGCAGGCGGGTGCTTTTACCCGCCCATCCTCTGAGCTGCTTGATGCTTCAGCCAAAGAAGAGGGTGTGCTGTTGGTTTCTTGACTGTTACGTGTGGAAAGTGTTGACTAATGTACTTCTGCTTAAAAGATTGTAGTGTTCTGAGTGTGAAACCCACCACAGTGGTGTCTCCTACTTTACTGCAGTTTGGAAATGCTCTGAGCATTGCCAGGGGCACCGGAGCTGTCTGCAGATTCAGGAGTCTGGCTGGGCTGTATCTGCTTCACCGACTTCCGTGCTTTAAATGCTGTGTTTCCTAGTAGTGCAGGAAGGAAAAAAGGTGGATTAGCAAGTGGAAGTGGCACGTAGAAGTCTGTTAGAAGTGAGTGCTGCAGTGAGCTGAGCATACGCGTGCGTGCAGGTATTCTGCTTGCACTGGTGGTTATTTAGCAGAGTGACAGACTTCTTGGGTTCATCTTGCCTTTTATAAGACACATCCAGCATCTATAAGGAGCTGTTTTCCTGAGAAGGAGGGAAAAAAAGGCAGCATCTGTATAGCCCAGACTGCTTACTGCAAAAGGTCATTGGTCACCTGGAGAATTGCCTAGGATATACTGCTTGGTGTTACTGTGGGCAGCTGGGTGCTGTGGGCACTCTGACCTTTTGAAGAAAACAGCAATAAAACCCAATAACAATCCCCCCATGCTACAGGTTGGGAAAGCTAAAAGGGCCTGGGATTATTCATCTCTTAAACTGACCTCTGAAAAAGGTGTGAGTTCTGTAAGTGATCAGTCATGTGTGGCTTCAGGGAATAGCTAATTTCTTACATGTATCAAATGCTAATCACTGGTGCCCACAACAAAAAAAAGCACAGTTGTAGTCAAAAAGTGACTGCAGAAATGCCACAGTGGGATTCCGTATTTATTTGCTCTCAACAATTTCCAGATCAAATTGGCTTACTGAAAAGTCAAAATTATTTCCCCTCCAACTGCTGCTGCTGCAAACTCAGCCTCAGATCTGGGGAAAATCAGACCGTGCGGTTTCTGCCGTTTGCATCATAACCAGTAATAAAGATTTTGCTATTGGAGCTGAGCTGACAGTTTTGTTGATGATGGATGAAGCAAAACAGACTGCTGCTTGCTGTACTGTTGCTGTGCTGGCTTCGTGGGTTTCATAGGTAGGGAGGCAATGGGAAGAGAGAACAGCATTCCTCCAGAAAGTATTTTTATACCAACCCTACTAAAGCTAGCCATGACTTAAGTGCAACCGTTGTAACTACCTAGACCAGAAAGTGTCCATCAATGAAATTAAACTAGCCAGCTTGCTTCTAGCCATGAGATACCAAAGAAAAAAAAACCCTGAAGAGATTTAGCAGTTTTTATTTTCCTCTGAGGGTGCAAAAGCCATGTTTCCTTGCCTGACATCTGAGAATACATAATACCTTAACCCAGCAGTGTCCTTTGTCCCTTTCAAATAAGGGAATGTGTCAAATTCAGGCAGGCTTTTAGTCCTGCGCTGGGATGGCACCCTTGGGTTTGACACAGGCATTCATTTCCCCTGGCTCAGTAATACTGAAACCTGTTTGTTTTACAGTGCAGTTCTCTTCATCCTGGCTTCTCTTCCTGACTCCACCTTCATTTGCCTCACCTTGCTGTCTGCTGTCCTCTTTTAAAGCAGCTCTAAAGTTGTATTTCCTTTTGAAAATCAGTCCCCAGGGGGAAGACGACTGCTGGAGTCTGTGTACACAGTTACCCTGCATCGCTCTGCCGATTAGCAGGCACCTATTAAGGGAGATCAGTCTTTTAAACACAGATGCCTTGACTAAAAGATAGGTGACAAGAAACAGGGGTGTTCTCAGGCGCTCAGGTTTGTGGAAAGTTATTCAGTGTTGGTTGCTGGTTTCCCCTTGTGTGGTTTTGACAGTCGTGACCAGCCATCCCTGGGTGCAAAAGAGCTTCTTGTTGGGGCAGAGCTGGAAGTGCTGCTGGTTCCAGTCTGGATTGGTGCCGCAGCCCTGACCCCTGGTGGGAGCAGACTCTGGACAGATGCTCACTCTGCCTCTCACCCGAGGGGTGCAGTAATCTTGAGGGATTTCACATGGACACGTAAGCACTGGGAACTGGGCTGTGATCACCGCTTTACTGGAAGCAGGATTCCAAGCAGTCGCAGTTGACATGTTGGTACAATGCTTTGAATCCCGTTATTGGTTGTCTCTCAGCCACTTCATTTACGAAGCCAGTGGTGAAATGTTTTCAGACATCCTCCTTTCCCTACTCATAGACTCACAGAATGCTTTGGGTTGGAAGGGACCTCAAAGATCATCTAGTTCCTACTCCCAGCCATGGGCAGGGGTGCAGATCAGGGTGCCCAAGCCCTGGCTAACCTGGCCTTGAACACCTCCAGGGATGGGGCTTCCACAGCCTCCCTGGGCAGCTTGTGCCAGGGCCTCACCATGCATCTCCTTCCTTTTGGAGAGAAATGCCTTTTTCTTTCTGTAATCTGGGGGATGAACAGTACTACAAGCAAACAGTGTAATCTGTCAGTGGCTTCAGGACACGAGGTACATCATGCAGAGCTCTAGATGGAGGATCACATCCCCATGCATGTCTTTCTCACTAAGACCTGTGGAAAATAACTAATCCTTTTTGCTGGCCAGATGTAAATCCAGTGACTTCCAGCAGACTTAGTCAGGATGCTGGGAGTAAATGAAACTGTTCTCAGTAAAATCCTTGCTATAGCGGACTAGAATGATGTTCTCAAACCAGCCAGGTGTACTGTGATCAGATCGTAATGCTTTCTCTGGGGTAGAAATACCTTTGCAGTGAGAGAATTTCTCTGTGGTTTGAAGCACTGGCTGGCTACAGGCTTGCTGGAATTTTCTTTTGCTCCATGTTCCTTCTCATGCTTTTATTTACTGAGCCTGTGAATAAGGCTACTATACTGTAAATCCACGAATGGTGCATACAGTGTGTTTTCGGCTTCCCCAGCCTCCCGTGGCTTCATGCAAACAGAATTTAGATCTAACCTGTCTCAGCCTTTTTTTTTTGGCTGTAGGGTATACAGTTAATTGACTAAAAATACATTTGTTCTGTTGGAATGATGCATGAGCATGGAAAATACTTCACGTGCCATGATCAGTGCTGCTTGCCATAGGGATGCCAATTGGTACCTCAGTGCTATTACTGATAGTACTCGAGCTGAGGGTGTTTTGGAATTTGGAAGCACTGGGCAATTTGAAGACATTTGTTCTTATTTACAAAATCCATCACTGAAAGCACTTGTTCCCCAACAACTAAATTTGGTGTGAGACTAGTTTATAAACCACCACTTACAGGCAGCATGCTCTTCACACAACAGCAGGATGGCTGGAGTGTGAACCTCTCCTGGCAGGTCACAGATGATGACTGAATGCAAGTGCTGGAAGTGGTGAAATGAGTTTCCAGGACACACCTGAGTGTGTCACGTTGGAAGGATGAACACCTTGCTGAATCACTTCAGTGAATACCCACAAGCTCTTTGAAAGGTTTCAAATACAAGGCGGGTAGAGCAACCAGCTTGGAGCTTGGCTGCTCTTTCTGTGTCTCCCTCCCCTTGGGGAGCAGGACCAAATGTGGCTGGGGTATGAGGAGGGATGGATGCCATGTAGCTGGGGGGGTCCTGTCACCCCCTTGCTCTGCCATCAATCTGGGGACTGAGTTATATGTGGTCATGCAAATATTTGCTACAAAGCTGTCACCTCGGTTAAGATTCCATCTTTCCAGCCAAAATATTTATAGGCTCCTGATTAACTTTTTAATCAATGATTAAATCTGCCCCTTAATGGGAGAAAGATTTTTTGTGTGTGTGTGTGTCTGGCGTTCTCTCCTTTGGATCTGTATGCAAGGCTGTGCCAGATGATGTTAATCAATCGTGTTTGTTTTACTCTATTAGTCTGTTATTGTTCAGATTGTTGATCCTTTTGTTTTGATGCTTTTTGAGTCTGTTTTTCAGTATTTAAGCCACTCAGGTTTTATATGGGAGACAGAAGGGGAGAGGAGAGGGTATCTTAGATCAGCCTGTCATTTAGTTCTGACTATTAAATTGACCTGAAGCTGTCAAAAGGAGAAAGCAGGGAAGAGTATTCACTTCATTGATGGGAAGAAATCTTGTGCTTGGAGCATTCTAATTTTTATACTTGGGAAAGAGACTAAATTTACATTCCCAGAAAAAGTACTTTTCACTGAAGGCCATGAATGGGTTTGGCACGAGGAGCAAACATGCTCCCATGATTGCTGTCTTCACTGCCTGTCCCCGTGGCGCTTGGGTTCATCGAATGACACAGTGCTTTGGAAGGGCTCCAGAGAGGCTGTCATGGGCAGTGGTGTCAGTGATCCATGCATAATGTGAGTGTTTTGTGCGTGATGGACCCAAACCATTGTAGGAAAGAGCACAGCGGGGACGCTGAAGGACTGGGTAATAAACATCCTCCGTGGGACAGGGATGTTACTCATTTGTACTTGTACTGAAGAGGGCAGAGCATCTACTGTTAATTAGAACAGGACACTTGGTCCTGGGTTCTGTTCCCGACGGCAGATTAATCGTGTTGCTGGAAGGATCCAGTATGCACCTCAGTAAACCAGGCATAAGTACTTACTTATTTTTAATCCCCGATCCAGTGGGCTAATATGAGGCAGAATAGTTCCTCTCAGGCCCCTCAGTGTTTCCTGTGAGGACACTGGAGTGTAAGTAATGGCTGGAGGTTGCACTAAACTGAAGTGACTTTAGTGCTTCCCTTTTGCATCTACTTATCTTGACAGCGGAGACGCAGAGCCCCGTGTGTGTGGATCTGCTGCGCGCTGGCGTCAAAGGAGAGAGCTCCACGCCGCCTGGAAAGGGAAAGTGTTCTTCGTTAGCAGAAAGGTAACGAGTCTGGCTTTCCAGGAACGAGTCCTGCGTGCTGAAACCCTCATTGATCTGTAGATGCAGTTTGTGCCTTCCCCGTTCCTTGTGTCTGTAGATCCTTCTCTGTCACCCAGCCTGCCTGTGGTGCGTGTTCCTCTCCCCAGTGTGTCTCCTCAGCTGAGTAGGCGAGAGGCAGTGATCCAGCTACGGGTGCTCGGTACCTGGAGCTGCTCAGCCTGCTCTGGCTGGACAGAGCTGGAGCTTCTGTTGCTCTCCTGCCATTACTGGGGCACTCCATGGGTCTGCTTAGCAGTTCCTTTGTGACCTCTACCCTCTGTCAAACCCAATTGAAGTTTTCCAGCTCGGCAGCTACCGGGGAGGACGGGCAGACGACAGCTGAGCAGAAAACAGTTCTCGGGCTTATTTGAGCTAATTGTTCTGATGGTTTTGATTGAGTGGCAGCCAGGAACTCATTAGTTCTCATCTGGCCTCCAACACATCTATTGCATGGCTGTAGAGCTGCTGTTATGTTTCTCTGGTGGATAGAAGGATATCCTGAGAGTAAAGCAAAGAATAAAAACAAGAGATTTAGAAATTCCACAACATCTCATTCTGCCAACAGCACTTGCACGGGGTGATGATAAACAGTGGAGCTATATGTTCAGTACATCCTAGAGAATGTCTCTTCCTGAAGAGCTGGTACTTGCTTCAGAGGAAGTCAGTGACAGAACTCCCACTGATTTATGGAGCGAGATGGCTCTGAAGACTGTCTGTACTGCGACTTGGAACCGTGTTAGTAACGTCTGAGCAAACCATGTTTAAAACAGGGTTCTTGCTCTAATTGTGTTAACGTGATTTCCCTGGGCAGTAAAGAAAAGTGCATAACCGTGTACTTTGCAGAGTAACAAAAGATAATTATAATGTAATCACATTCCATCCATCCTGAAACCCTCCTGCTGTCTGGGTTAGCCGGCCCAGCTCACAAATTAAATACTTCTAGTGGAAACGGGATGTTTCTGACTCTTACTCTGTCTGAGCCTTCATTTTTCTCTGGAGTTATCTAGGAAGGGCACATATTTATGTTGGTAGTTCAGCATTGTGCTGAACACACAAATCCTTGGCTGATTTCTGGTGCTGTTCTGGCTTTCTTGGAAGGTCTTCCTACAGAACTGATATGGTGTTAGGATTCCTCAGCCCTGAAATATCATTGCTGTATTTGATTCTTATCCATCAGACGTTTGTTCTGTGTGTTGGTGTACCCTCCAACAACCAGAAGGTTAGTGCTGCTGGGTGTGTGGGGTCTGCCCACGCTCATCAGTGACTGCACAGTAATTGGAAAGGTTGGTTTTTGAAAGGCACCTTCTTGGCTGGTTCAGGATAAAGCAGGAAATGTCTGTCTTCTGGTTCTTTCATTTCTTGATTTCAAAGACTTAAATTTTTCAGTTGAGTATTAGGGTGAAATTTGGTAAGTGGAACAGAGTGGAGGCTTGTTGCTTAGGTCTTGAAAGACAGCATAGCCAGAGGAGTACTGTGGAGCACTTCTACCTTGGCAGGGTCATGGAGTCTATGGCCTAGGAGGTGCCTTGTGTCTCTAATTTTGATGAATCTTTATGGGTTTTTTCTTTAGTTACCCAGATCCCATAACTTTCCATTCCTTTCTTCTTTCAGCAGTGCATTAATCATTGTGTGATGACTGTCTAGTGTGGTGCTGGTGTGAAGCCAGGGCTGACCCCTGGTCCCTCTTGTGATGGGAGGTTGAGCTAAATGAAAGTGAATCCCCTTCATCCTGCCAGCTGAGTTCTAGCACTGTTCTAACATCCACTCCAACTTCATTTTTATTAAAGATCCAGTATTTGCAACCTGATTTGTATGATTTATTGTTGACCGAAGGACTCTTGGAAGAGTTTATCAGCCTCTGGCTAATAAATTTGCTACTGTGGTCCAAGACTTTCTTACAACACTTTTGTAAGGTGACAATTCAGACATGAAGCTCTAGGAAGGCTCTGAGCAAGTTTCTTGTGTCTGTTATTAGCTATTGCCTTTGATAAATTATTGGACTAATCTCTGCTGACTACTTAATGCTTGAGAATTGCTCTGTTCCTCTCTTCAGAAGTTCAGATCACAAGTAGCTCAGGAAAAGGGAGAGGACAGCAATGCTCCAATCTGTCCCTCCAAGCAAGGACTACAAAGACAGATGGGCAGCAGGTGAACCAGCAAGAAATCATTAAACTAAACTCATCCTCCCAGATCTCTCCTGTTAAGCCATCCAAGTGTGAGATAAAGCACGAGGTGTGCTGGCAGTTCTCAAATTCCCTCTTTTCTCCTGTTCCAGCATTTGGACTGAGACAAACACAGTTTCCAAACAGATGTTTCTTCTGCTCTGAAGTCCGTTTTCACAGTGCAAAACAGAAGTGATGCAGGGTAACTCTTGGCCTGTATTTACTCCCCCCCCCCCCCCTTTCTTCAGTTATCCCATCTGCTTATGACTGCTTTTTGGGCCCTCAAGTCATCCATGTGTCAAAAGCAATTCACACTTTGCAGTGCTGGGAGGAAGGAGGCAGATCAGATGGGTGGTCTTGAAATGGAAAGAGTGAGATGTGTATATTGAGCTGCTGAGTGAACCTGTGACCGTGCTAAGGTTTTGGGGCTTTTTCCTAATGTGAAAGGACTCTTTTCATATCCTGTCACCCAGGTCCTATTCCAACCTGTGATTCTTTTCCAGACGGAAGCCTGACAGAGGCCTGTTCAGTCTGTTGGGGTTGTCACTAGCCAGGGCTGTACCTTGAGTTCAGTTTATCCACCTGGCTCCCTGCTCTGACTTAACAGCTCTCATGTTCCTGAGCATCTCGCAGTGTCCCAGGCTGAGAAATCCCTTCTTTGCAAAAGAGGAAATGGCTGATTATGAAGGGTGCTCTTCACTTTATATCTGAAAATGCTTTGGCAATGTTTCTTTGGCTGTGCTAGAGCTCTTCAGCTGTCCAGCTTGGGCTGCTAGCTTCAGAGCTTTGCATAGAACCTTGGCCTCTGTGTGCATTGAGATTTCCATAGCCGTGCTTCACGGTGACTGTGGGGATCTTTATGGGTCAGGAAGCCTTTATTTACCTTTCTCAGGACACCTCTGTGGCAGATTAATGCGCAGAGACTCTGGTCACGGTTCATCTTTCACTTCCACACCCATGGAATAGTCCTGCCATGGTCCCACATCTGAGGCTCAGGAGTACAAAGCCTGGTATTTTCTCTGGCTTGTTTCTTTTCATAATCAATCCGTTTGGCATATGTCAAACAGGTAGGCCTAAAAGGTCCCAGAGACATTTTTTCTTTCTTTTGATTATTTTCCTTGAAAAAGAATAAAATGTCCCCACACTTCTTTTTTTCCTTTTTATCTTTGCAATCTGCCCATTTTTGGTTAGTTATCGCTACAGCTTCTTTTAGAGCATCCCCTTGGGCTCCAGCTCTCCAGAAATGAGAATCCTGTGCAGATGGTATCTTTAGGGAAAGAGAAAATGACTTACCTTGTCATAATGCAGGTCTGGAAAAACAATCTTGTTTTAGTGTTTGTGTTTCCATCCACCTTCAGTTTTAACATGGGGCTATTATGGTGAGGAGCTGAGGGACTCTGGCCTGGGCAATTAACTGATGGCTGTACATCGTTCACCTAGAGTGTTGGTCATTTCTAAGGAGAATTTGTTGTCTCTGTGTACTTAGGGATTTACAAAAACCACGTGCTGTGGATGCTTGATGGGACAGAGCTGCAATGTAAGAGCCCTGAAGGCAGCCTATAGGTATGTCACTGTGCCCAAAATCTTGAGAGCTAGGGGAATTTCCTGCATGATTTATGCTGCAGGCACAAAACTCAGGAGGGGGACTCTGAGGTGACACTTGAAGAAGCACAATTACTGCATAAGTGTTTTTTTTCCTCACTTTCTTTCCTCAAAGCATCCTGCAATGAAATAGTGGTCACTAAGAGAGGCCGTTACCAGACTGTCCAACCTAGAGTTAAAAGGACGTGAAAAATCCAAGTAGTAGTGTCACACAGTGTCTTGCTTGCTTTCTGGGTCTGCTTGGCATCCTTTGGGCTTGCAACCCCTGGCAGTAGCTGTAGAAAGAGTTGTGTGTTTGACAGACATCTAATATGCAACTTTGTTAGCAAAAGTAATCTTGTGAAGTGAAGCATTACATGAGAATGTAGAGGTAATGATTTGTGACACCAACGGAGTCCGGGGAAAATACTTGCTTGATATGCCTCTTTGTGCCTGGAAGTCTGTACGTACATACTTGGATATATTTGGATATATGGCCCATTTTTACTTCCAAAGGGCAGCACAGACAGTAATTCCTGAAACTAGCATCGTGGTAAAATAGAGCACAGTGTGATCTAGTTCACAGGCATATTTTAGTACTTTTGAGTATCTAATATTATTAGATACTTAGAATATTATTAGCTAGTACTCTCTAATTTTCCAAAATACAATTGTTGAACACAATCTGGTATCTTCTACTTTGAAAGCACTTTTAAGTGCTACAGATGCGTACTCACAATTTAAATTTCCATTTAGGAAATGTCTCTTGGGTGGGAAATCTGCATGGAAGCAGCAAACCAGAGCTGAACTCAACTTCTGCTAACCAACCACCAAACCCAACATCTCATAATGGCCCTAAATTTCTTTTCTGATTTTCTCATACTGAAGAGATGTCACTCAGAAAGCTACCTCTGCCTTCATCCTGTAGTAATAACACGGGACATCATAAATATCCCTGTGGTTTTACTTACCCTTCTTGAAGTGTCCCCTCTTCAATTTTTAATCCTTCCTGTATCTCACTGTTTGCTTTCTGAATGTTTGCTGCTGCGACATCTTCGCGTTCATCTGCATCACACAAGCTATAGTTAGATTTGCTCTTCAACACCCACCCTGATTTTCTTGCGGCACGCCACGTTACCTTTTGAGTATCCATCTCTGGAAGAAGTCACCCCTCAAATTTAAGAGAGTTGGTTCCTCAGGATAAAACTGCTGGGAGCAAACTGGACGTCATGTGTTGCCCTTCTCTGCAAGTTCTCTTAGCCTCTTGACAGCAAGTGCTTGGAGAGCAGTTAGAGGTAACAAGCTTAGGACTAGAACGATCTTAATTGGGTTTTATTGCTGGCCTTGTACACCATCAGCATCAGTCCTGCTCCAGACTATCGTATGTTTTATCAGCTGTAGAGGCTCAGAGGAAACACGAAGCTGGCAGCATTGGGATAGCTGAGAACACAAATACCTTTTTATTTCTATTAGAATTTTCCACAAGCTTTGATTCTGGGAAGTGAAGGAGATGAGACTACAGCTTTTCTTGTCGCTCTACTAAATCACCCCGTGCTTTGGTCTAGACTTGCAAATTTGTTCTGAAAACTGCTGTCGTCCTCTTAGAGTCTAGCATCTCATTAAGAAACTAACTGCAAATCAACTGCTCTTGCTGACATGTTTCCTGATTTAGATGCAGCTGGATCCAGCTGGGTCTTAATGCCTGAGATAGTCCTATCGAAGGATTATTTTTTTCCCCTCTTGACACAGTTAAATCTAGTTGCATTAGGAATTTAATTAGGAGTTAGTTTAATGGTGTTTTGAGCTGTTCTCTCTCCCATTCAGCTTTCCTAGCAGGGGCTCTTCCTAGTCAGGAAGACTTGAGAGTTCTATTTCTGTCCTTGTCACTAACACTAATGACCTTGGACTACTCTGGGCTGGGTTTGTTGGGGGTTTTTTTTCTGTTCCCCCAGTGCAAATCGGGCTTCTGGTGTTGCTTTTTTTCCTGATTGTGGTGGGGAGAGAGTGCTTACCTCTGCAGATCTGAGCTGAATAGTTCTCCTTTACTCAGCTGGACTGGCTGGGAACAGAAGTTAAAACTCTGTCCTTTATATTTTTGGGGTTTTTTTCCCCTTTCATTTCTTTTGTTCTTTAACTGCAGCTTGCTGGGAGGTGCCTTGTGGCTGTGTGATGGAAGGTGATTTCTCCTAACTTCATAAAGAATTCCTCTGTTGCTTCCAGTGCTGGAGGTCCAATTTCCTGAGCAATGGCCATCGTGTAAGAGAGAGTGAGCTGTGATAGTAACTGATGCCATAAAAAGCAGCCATGCAAGTTTGAAACCAGGCTGCCAGGATTTTGCTAGAAGAACCTGAAGCAAAGTCCTGTTCAGCCACTGCTTGAATTACTCTGTTCTATTTACTTCCACATAAAGTGACACGTAGCAAGTAATTCCCAGTACCTACTGGGTGTGCACTGGTGTGTTTACACTCAGTAGGCTGGCAAGGTTTGGAATTTTGGGTTTAGAATCCATTAGAAAGAGCCAGGGCACACGGGAGGAGTTATGTGCTGGGACTGGTGCTTTGGGTATGGAAAGACGAGCCTTTATCTTACATTTCAGGAGGAATTTGAGTACAGCGGAGGCTTTCCTGAGCTTTGGGAGCTGGTCCATGTGGTGTGTTTGCAGAAACCTGCTTTTGAGGAAGTGGGTTTGTAACAGGAATCGGTCTTGTGTTATCTGGGAGGCTGATCAGCCCCCACCCCTGCTAGGGCTGTGCGTGTAGTCCGGGTGTTCGCTCGGCACACCGGCTCTGTGACTCGGGTGTGGAACCGTGTCGGTGCAGCTCCAGAGGAATAACTTACCCTCTCCCGAGCTGGGGCCCTTGCCCAGCTGCGCACGCTCCTCGCTGGGATATGGAGTCATCGCTGACGCCAGACGCGTGTCGACAGGCGTTGGGTTTTGACCCTGGATCTGCTGCCTTGTGCAAAATGGTTCTGGGGCTGCAAGATCGCAGAGTGAAAGGCTCTGTAACGTGTTTGCTGAGTGAGCTCAGTGCTTCAATACACTGGTTATCTCTCATTATTATGCTTAGAGCTCCTGGAAAGGGATGAGGTCTGTGTTGTAGGTGGTTCAGCTGAGACACTGAGTTCTGGGAATTCCCCAGAGGGGTCAGAAGGGTCAGGAATGGGAAGCAGTTGGGAGTCAAAGAGCTTGTGGTCACTTGATTTTTGGCCAGGACCTTCATTTGGTAGCAACAGACCTGGGGACCTGGGTTTTACCAGCAGTCACCCCTTTGCCATCAGTTAAGAGGCATGATTCTTTACTTATAAAGTCAGAGGAATGTGGTGAGGTTGGATTAACGCTTACCCAGGTGAACCTGTGTAATGGTTATCCCTTGTTTGAAGGGCTATTAAATGAGAATCTCTGCAGTTCACTTAATGTTTTATTCAAAGACAGAAGCTACCGTGGATGCTCTAAAACAGGCAGGTTAGCTCACACGTCTCTAAATTGCTCAAGTTCCTGTTGGGATCTATTGGATTTACTGTAATCTTTAATTATAAAATGTAATTACTTTAGAATGGATTATCAATGTTGGTGTCCATTTCTGGAGGTTGCTTGGTAACGTCTTTCATGTGCTGAAGCACTATCTGTTCTGTGAGTTACAGGCTTTGAAACCCATGAAGTAAAAGCCTGTGGATATTAGTGTCTGCCTAAATGGAACCTTTCAATCAACTGGAGTTAACACGCAGCTTTTTTGTTGTTATTTTGCTGTTATGTAACAACATTTGTAAGGGCAATGTCCTGAGGAAGTAGCCTGAGAAGTTCATCAGCTTTATACAAAAGACTTTTCCAATAAATTCCAGCCTTTCTATCAGTCTACCATGGTGTTTGTATGGATATTTATATCTCTGTGTGATAATATTAAACCCAGCACCAGATAATAAATACAGTACTGTTTCATTACCTTTCCCGCAGTCAATCCTGAATTATACAAGTGTATGCAAGTCTGATTAGAAAAAAACCCCATCCATTATTTGGGATATAAATGGCTTATCCTGATGTGCTCTGGCAGAGTTTTTCTTCTGTCAGCAAGACTGATGGTCGGTGCCTTTATTTATTTTCCCTTCTCTGTCTCTTGTCACGTGGCAAATTATTTTTTATGTTGTAGGTTAAAAATCCCAACTAGAACAGGGCTGATGTGGGGTAACAAGGAGGTCAGAGGTGAGGGGAAAAAACAGGTCCTGGTTTTAAACTGATAGCTGAAAGAGTACTTATCCTGCAGAGAAAGGAAGAGGAACCTGTTGGGTGATTTGAGGTGGGGGGGGGAATGAAGTAAGCAATACAGTAGGGAAAGAAATATTTAAAATTATGCTCCCCCACCCCCTTTTTTCTTCTTGTTGGGTTTTTGAAAGAAAAAAAACACCCAGACCAGGCATTTCTTAACTTAATAGCTAAATATTTGAAGGGGTCTTGAAGATGGGAGGCTAAAGAGGCAGGAAAGTGGCTTGCAAAGATAATGGCTTTGTGTAACGTTCCTTGGAAGTTCATCAGAGGGGCTGATTGGTTGGTATATTTAGATTTCATCTTTTAAGCATTTACTAATTATCCCAGCCTAGATGGATAAAACTAATCAAATAGCTGTTTGGGAATGCTCTGCATTCTGAAATCTTCCCTGGTAACAAAAGGAGTGCACGTGACGGTGTGTGGGGGTTCTCTTTTTTCTCTCTCATCTCCCTGCTTTTTACAAGTACATAGAGTCAGGGATTTTCAGTGGTCTCGTTACTACATGTGTTAAAGAACATCAGATTCACACATCTCTTCAAGGTGAAAACTCTTCCTTGGTCAAGATTTTATGCTGAGCCCTGTTTCTCCATTATCTGGATCACAGAACTTGCTAATACCTCTCAGTCCAGAATTCCTCCTGACTGCCTTCCCACTGGAACCTGATTTTTTCCATAACCATAAAAATCAGGAATAAGTGATAGTGCTCTGAAAAAAAAAATCCAGACTGCAGGACACATGGGGAGAAGCTGTAAATCCCAAGTGTTCCGTCTCTCCTGGGGTTGTGGCCTGGGTGGCATCGTAAAAGGTGAGTGGTGGTGCCTGCGTGTAGCGCGTCACAGATCTGGAGTGATGATTTTTGTGTTATTTGGCATATTTGAGCTCAGAACACATAAGGCCTCTTGATGAGTTAAGACATGGCAAGAGCCAACAGGAATCTGTGAATGGGCAAAGCTGTGCTAGCGGTGTAGGTGGTGTGTGTGTGTTTTAGGTGTAGGTGGGGGGAGAAGTTTGGGGTATCACTGAAAAGGTGATTTTTGTGCTGCCGTGGTTGAAGGGCTGCAAGTGCTAAGTGGTTGGTGCAGTATTTTAAATGAGAGGATTTAGAAAGCTGACTTGTAAATACAAATAATTCCACGTTACACTGAAAGCAACAACAAAAAAATGTGCTGAAAGCAGTTTTAACCCAGCCTAGTGCTGTGAACCTCTGTGGTTGTAGAGAAAGCCCTTGAACCAGCAAAGAGCTCGGAGCTTGGTGCCCAGCTCTGTGCAGGGCTGTGGGGAATTAGATGTGGGCTTGAGACAGAGATCTTTTTTGGGTTTGGAGGGAGCAAATCATAAGAAAATGTAATGGCCTAAAGGATGAAAGTGATAATGTGGGTTTTCAGAATTCTGTTTAGTTACTTGTAGTTGGTTTGAATAGCGAATCATCTGGCTGGGCAGCTGAAACTCTCAGAAGTAAAAAGGGACTCAGGGGTTATAGAAAAGAAAGAGCAATCTGACAAACCCGGTTATAAATATGGGAGGAAGTCTTCGCTATAAATCAGCCCAAAGCCAGGGTGATTAGAATGTCAGGGACAAATAGATAATTGTCTACTAGATGGCAGATGGCACACTGGTAAGGACGAAATCTAAAATTATGGCTCTATTTCCATAATTTTTGTGGTTCTGCTGCCATTTTTCAAATCTAAAGCGGCGTAATGTTAATGCTAACGTATTGTGATCTGTCACAACCAGAATGGTATAAAATACTCACTTCTAACCTTGGGGTCTCATCAGAAGGTGCCACTGAAACACCTCAGTATGCAGATTTCTGTGTTGCATCTGTTGGCTCCATCCCTTTCTGTCTCAACCCGGCGTTTGGAACCTCAGACCAAGAAAGGTTCCGAAAGCTCCATCTCGCCCTCTGTAGGGTTATAAATGTGGAGTCCCCACTTTTAGAAACTTGATGAATCTCTGTAGTGGTTTGGAAGCTGTACCGCTAAATTTGGATTGGAAAGACAGCTGCAGAAAGCCGGAATGGGCAGAATGGCACAGATGCTTTTTGGCTTTTAAACTTTTCCAGTTGCTGATTTTGGACTCATCATTAGAGAGAGGAAAGCTTGATCTTGGAAAATGAAAGGGTACTACATTATGCATCTTGCCTCTCAAATATAGGGGGTTTAAAAGCCGTGAGCGAAATTCTGTTCCTGTAAAAGAAAACTGACAACCCTTTAGTAGGACGAGGCAGCATATCCAATCTCATCCATCCTCTGTCTGCCTGATTATCAGCTCAGGACAGAACAGAGAAGGAGAATTTTAAGACACTGCAGCCAGCACAGCCTGAGAAATCATTTTCTAGTGGAACTTTTTGCAACACCGTGACAAACGCAGCTTAAATGTTTGAATAGGCAAATTAAGAATAAAGGTATTTATTCAGCTAGTGCTTGGGAGTCCTGTATGAAGCGAGTCACTTTGGGGTGTCTGCCAGCAGGCCTCGTGCTGTCCCTTCTGTGTGAGAAGACTGAAGGAGAGGAGGAGATTGCCCTTGTAGGATGTAAGTGGTCCCTGGAGGGGACCCTGGGGTTGTTTTCCTGCCAACGATAGTCTCAGGGAGCCATCTGCACTGTGGTGGCAGAGATGGTGAGGTTTCTCACATGGTTTGAAGAAGAAACTTTTCACTTTCTGGAATGGAGGGGTTAAAAAAAGTTGAGGGAAGGAGGTAACTTTAAATTTCATACTCAGCCTAAAATAAGGTTGATACAGAATTACAGCGACAAAAATGCGACAAAATAAAGTCATTTCCACATCCTCTCCATGCCCAGGGTGGGTCCTCTTTCCTCAGCCCTGATTTAGAAGAGGAAAGAACCGACTAGATTGCTTAGCTGTTTCCTTTCTGGTGCATGAGCCCTGTTGCTCACGGTGGCCAAACTGCCTTTATGAAAACACCCTCTTTCCTGCAGTTCAG